>NC_080851.1:39562210-39863738 GCF_030435755.1 Ochotona princeps
TCGGAGTAGTGACCGACACACGTCAAGCCTCTATCTCTGCCTGGCCCTGTCTCGCTCACTCAGCCTTTCAAATAAATAAAGATTTTAAAACATTACCACTATCAACCAAAATACAACCGTATCATACCATTCACAGATATCCACAGTAATAACATGTAATTAACACATGTATTAGCTTAAAATTCAATTTGTTTCTGGGCAAACGAATTCAACAAAAGTGACTTATTTCTCCCTCCAACGCAGGCTTTTTAGTGGCTACACGACATTTCAGAACAATTAGTTAAAAAATAAAAATGTTAAGAAAAGGCTTTTCTGGGCCCAGCGTGATAGCATACTGGTTACAGTCCTCACTGTGAACATGCCGGGATCCCATATGGGCGCCGGTTCTGATCCCGGCGGCCCTGCTTCCCATCCAGCTCCCTGCTTGTGGCCTGGGAAAGCAATCGAGGACGGCCCAAAGCCTTTGGACCCTGCACCCGTGTGGGAGACCCAGAAGAGCTCCTGGCTCCTAGCTTCGGATCGGCTCAGCTTCAGCCTCTGTGATCACTTTGGGAGTGAACCATCGGATGGAAGATATTCCTCTCTGTCTTTCCTCATCTCTGTATATCTGCCTTTCAAACGAAATAAATAAATCTTTAAAAAAACAAAAGGGTTTTATTTGCAATACCACTGTTCAAAATGTTTACATGTAAAAAAACAGAGTGTTCCACAAAGTTAACCCTCAGGAACAAGTCCTTATTCAGCTCACTGAGAAGAAAGCGAGTTTTTTCTTTAATCCAACCAGCAACATTCTGGCTAGTCTACAATTATTTTTCTAAATAATTTGCTACCATATATTCTACTAGAATGAGATGAGATACTGGTATATGCTTAATAACACTGTAGGATACATTTTACTTCTGAAAATGTTGAAATTCATACTATATACAAACAATACAATCATAAACGCACTGTAATTCTTCAAAGTGAAAAGCTTAAATGACATGAATGCTAAATCAAAAACAAAAATGAAGAAAAGCACAGTTATCATGAAACACCTAGCCAGGACCTCCACACTCCCCAGTGCTCAACTGCCCTCGGGACATTATTGAGTGAACCCCACAGGGTTTCCAATAGCAAGGTGCCTCTACCACAGGAGCAGGAAACTCAACTGGTATCTTCTACAAGGCCTAAGCCTACACTACCCAGGGGTCACACACAAACAAGTTGTCATCTGTCAAAGTCTGTGTTCAATCACAAGAGCACTAGATAAACATCAAGAATGAAAGTTCATCTGACATCTAAGTTTTTCAGGTCACAACAGTTTACCTAAAATAGTTTCCAAGCTCAGTTTAATTACCTCTGCCTCTACATCCACATTTTGCTTCAAATGCAACTTGCATATATCAACACGTTCATGGTGAGTAGTACCTTCATAGCTGTAGGGTCAGCACACTGTCCAGTAGCTGGATCAAAAAGAAAGGATGAGCAACTGTCACAACTCCCTGAGAATCAACATCCATGTACAACAGTTATGAGTTCAGCACACCATGATCCAATCAGAATGATTTCATAATTCATGATACAGTTTTCTAATTGCAAAGATTAGGTTTTCAATGTATTATACTCCTTTGATTTACAAAACAAAGGCACCCTTATTTTGAAAAGCAAAAAAAAAAGTGAGCCCGGCACCGTGGCCTAGTGGCTAAAGTCCTCACCTTGAATGTCCCAGGATCCCATATGGGCGCCAGTTCTAATCCCAGCAGCTCCACTTCCCATCCAGCTCCCTGCTTGTGGCCTGGGAAAGCAGTCAAGGATGGCTCAATGCATTGGGACCCTGCACCCGCGTGGGAGACCCAGAAGAGGTTAGAGGTTCCTGGTTCCTGGATTTGGATTGGTGCAGCATAGGCCGTTGCGGCTCACTTGGGGAGTGAATCATCGAACAGATCTTCTTCTCTATCTCTCCTCCTCTCTGTATATTTGACTTTGTAATGAAATAAATAACCACCCCCTCCCCAAAAAAGGAAAAAACGTTCCAATATCCAAAGAATTAGAATTCTGCAGAAATTTGTAGTTTTGCCTTAATAATTAGTTCCTACAATGTTACCTGACTCAATACTCAAAAAGGAGGCACTCCACATGCTCAATTTGAAATTCCACTAAATTCTAAAAATTCAACTCTGCTTCAAAACACAGTTGATAGAAGGAAAAATGGACAAGAACAACTTGATAGAAAGGTTCAATAATCAAACTTCTAAAAATGCAAGCTGTCACCTTTTCATGGTTAAATCTTCACACTTTGGACAACTTGCATTTGTAATGTTCCTCTTGGGCTTAATACACAAAATATTAATTCTTCAAATCAAATTCAAATGATGTATTATCCTGATCAATTAATAACCACAGAACTTTCTCTTCAAGGGCCTGGTGGCATGGCCTAGCAGCTGAAGTCCTCGCCTTGAATGTGCTCTGGGATCCCATATGGGCGCCGGTTCTAGTCCTGGCAGCTCCACTTCCCATCCAGCTCCCTGCTTGTGGCCTGGGAAAGCAGTCGAGGATACCCCAAAGATTTGGGACTCTGCACCCGTGTGGGAGACCTGAAAGAGGTTCCTGGCTCCTGACTTCGCATCAGCATAGCATCAGCCGTTGTGCTCACTTGGAGAGTGAACCATTGGATGGAAGATCTCCCTCTCTGTCTCTCCTCCTCTCTGGATATTTGACTTTACAATAAAATAAATAAATCTTTTTTTAAAAAAAGAACTTACTCTTCAAAAGAAGACTTAAACACAAAATAAAACCATGCAGCTCTTTTCCATGGTCACATAATAGGAACCTGAACAACACAGTTCAGTCACTATATGGGATTTTCTCCCTGCAGACTAATAACAATAATAAAAGCAGATGAATGCATCCTCTACCGAGGACCACTGGGAGGTTTCCTATCCTTGCTCACCTCACACAGCCCTCCAGCACTGACACTGCCCACCCAGGAAACACAACATTGCTAGGGGCCAACATCAGACAAGCAGTGAAAAGTAATCAAAGTTCCGTGAAACTCAGGCAGCTCCCAGAACAAGAGCAGCTGAGAACACTAACCAACTCAATTAGACACCATTTATGTAAACAGGAGCTGGGCATCAAGAACAACGGAACTGCCTACAGCCTAGTTGCAGGTTGGCACAGACTATGGAAATCAGTATGCAGAACACTCAAACAACTCAAAATCTGCATACCCTATGATCCAGCTATAGCACTCCTAGGAATATATCCAAAACACTTGTTTCACGAGAAACCAACATGCACCTCTATGTTCATAGTAGTACAATCAGTAATTGCAAAAACATGGAAGCAACCGAAATGCCCATCAGCAGAAGATTGGATACGAAAGCTATGGTTCATCTACTCCATGGAATACTACTCAGCTATCAAAAAAAAATGCAGTTCTTTGTGGCCAAATGGGCTCAACTGGAAACCATAATGCTAAGGGAAATGAGCCAAACCCAAAAGGTTAGATACCATGTTTGCCTTAATTTAAGATGAAATGCTGTCAATATGAAAAACAGTACCTGTAAAATGTAATATTATCTCAACCTCATGTGGTTAAGAACTTGCATTTTTTTAAACATATTGGTTACTCAATACTCTGTCCGCTAATTCCATAACGTTATAAATTGTTGCTGATATTATGTTGGGGCTTTTAATTGATCAGGATGACACTCTACCGGCTCTACCTTCAGACCAGAGATGGTCTCCCCAAGAAACCGCTGAACTTATTTGGACAATAAGATGCTGGACTCTATGCTTGGTATATGCTTGCAATGAAAGAATCTCAACTGAACTTGAACAGTGGCAATGCAACAAGGTGGAGGAATCCACCATGGGAGCAGGGTTTGGGGAGGGGCAGGGGTAATCCCAGTACGTATAAAACTGTGTCACATAATGCAATGTAATAAGAAAGGAAGGAAACAGGAGCTGATCGTTGAGAACAACTGAACTGGCTACAGCCTAGTCCATTTGTCACTGCCTGACAAGTTGTTGGCAACTGGACCTGGTAACAAGACCTGTGGCCTTCTGAAACCAATTCATTGTCATGACATTCTATACTGTTTGCCTGTTGGGCCCTGTGCAGGTGTCCAGCACAGATCCATGGCCTCCCACAAAAATACTAATCCTAGACTGCACCGTGGTATCACTCAGGACATATTGGCTGAATGCTTGTCCTCAGAAGTTGGATCTTACAGAGAATCATTTCCCATTTTCTGCATGCTACAGAAGGAGCCTTTTCCTAGAAATAGCCCTGGCTGCGCTAAATCACAGGTCTGAAGTGCTGTGCATTGCACCCCCCCAAGAGGAGCAGCCTCCACAAAGCTGAGCCACCACCAATTTCTGCTGATGCACAAGAGACATTCAGCAAGCCTCCTCCCACAAAGCACCCGCACAAAACCCTGCTGGGAGCTACAGCAGCTGCAGGTGAACCCACCCGCTGTGTGGCATCAAGTCCAGATTTCGAACATCAGTTTCTCAATGTTGTGCAACAGGAGGTGGGTGGGCCAGTGAGAAATGAAGTGAAACATTTTTAAAGACCCTGTTGAACTTCCTCCTCTTTTTCTCCTTGTAGATTGTACATAGACTCCACCAAGCAGTGTAGAATTAAGAACTAATGGGTTTTGCAATCCAGCCTGATTCAAGCAGCATCTGATTGGGACGTTGGACTGTGCTGGGCCCTGTACTGGCAAGTACACACAAGAATATGGACTGGGATCACCTCAGAAAAAAATTCTTGGGGGATCTCCACAATCCAACTGCCAGACTCAGAACCCCAAACATGAGAAGTGCACGTTCCATGGTCTGCCATGAGGTGCAAATGCCAGAGCCAAGCCTTTTGAGGCTCAGACGGAGCAGTGGAAAGCATGATCAGGTGCACATACGGGATATGGCAGTCTATCGGAACCTGCAGAGGATGCCTGGCACAATAGAGAACAGAACTAATCAATCAACTACCCTAGCCGGATGTTGGCAGTGAAAAACTGGGCAAACAGAGACTCTAAGATGGACTGTATCAATCAGTGGATTCTGCAATGACTTCATCGTGCATGGAATGGCGAGACTGGCAGCAATTCATAACTACTGAATTATCAAAACCACTTGAACAAGACCCTCCTCGGAGCATGCCCCACATTGGGGACCTGGGACGGGTGGATGCTGGGTGAGGCTTCTCCCTTTATCTCCCCATTTATCCCAGATACAGAAAAACAAACAAAAATAGAATGTGGAAATCACAATCTTGCCCACTTTCCTGTAGCCCTTGAAACTTTGTGACCTAATCAACCATGTACACATTGTCAAAAAAAAAAAAAAAAGAACGAAAAGAAAAGAAAAGAAAAGAAAAGAAAGAAAGAAAGAAAGAAAAGAAAGAAAGAAAGAGAGAAAGAGAGAAAGAAAGAAAGAATTAGGACCTATACTATTGGGATAACACAGGGCGAATGGCAAGAGGGGAAAGTTTTGGGAAAGACTTCCCAGGAGGAGGATAAATGTGAGAAATGAATGCTTACAGCTAATTAAATGCATATCACGAAAAAAATTTTTTAAAGAATTCCTGGATGAAAGGAATGTGGGCTTAAAGACCACTTCACTTTTATGATATATATCATTCTTGTCCGGGGGGATAGCGAATTTACATCATTATCAGAACAGAAACACACAGACCTCAAAATGAAATCCCTAAAGATTTCCTGCAAGACACAACACCCATCCAAAAGCTGATTTCAACTATTTCAACACTTGCAATAAGTAGCAGTCACAGGTTCCACTTGCAACTGTGCCCATAACAACTCTCAACAAATGAATACTAACTAATCATCAGCTCTTAACAACCGAATACTGTTTGAGGATAACCCAGGGAAGTGACTCCCTAACTTGGTTGCCGGCCCATAAAGACCTTCTAAATCCCCCTGGCGTTTTTTTGTTTGTTTGTTTGTTTGTTTGTTTTTGGGTTTTTTTTTTTTTTTTTTTGCTGCTTGTGCAGCCAAGCCCACCTGTAAAGGGAAAACTACTGGTCCTGAACGACCCATGACTCCCACTGTGAGTCAGTCCTCATCTCACCACTAACTGAAAAGTTAGGACAGGCGCCCCAAAAGTCCTGAGAACCTTCAGCTGAAGACCAAGCAGGTGTCCACAGCACAGCGCGCCACAGACCCCAGCACCCAACCAGCCACGAAAGCGCACAAATGGCCCCACTCCGCCACTTCCCACACCTTCCTCTCTCGTTGCCGCAGCCCGCCCACCCACAAGCCCACACTCCCTGCTTGCAACGCCCAGGAGCCACGACCCTGCAGGACCACCATCTTCACAGCCGCTTCCAGAAGCCCACCTCCCTCCACCGCGGGCGCCCAGGGGGCTCCACGAGCACCAGCCCGGGACTCCCGCGCCACGGCTCCACCGCCACAAAAACTCACCGAGGCCGCTCCTCCAGCGCTCCCGGGACTCCTGAGGCCGGGACCACGAGCGCGGGCTCCACGTCTGCCCGCCCGTCCGCCGGCTGCAGGAGCACACAGGCCAGCACGTCCAGCCAGCTGGCCGCCCCACACCTGACTCAGCGCGGGGCCACACCCCGCCGGGCACGCCCCGCCCTCGCGCTGCTCCTATTGGTCCTGGGCCATCCAGGCTCCAGCCCACCTTCTGCCTGCAGCTACCTGCAGAGCACTGGGGAACTCACAGGTGCCAAAGTGCTCAGTGCAGGATCACCAGGACCTGCCTGTGTCCAGGAGATGGAGGCCCACCCCTCCACCACAGCCAAGTCAGGCAAGGGCAGATTTGATTCAATTAAGACTTTCAATCATCTTTTCCAGTTACTAGAAATTTCAGATCAATCACTCAAGATATAATCACGTGTTTCATTGCCAAGCACGGCCATGAACCAGCATGGGTTGAATTCACACTTCACACACAATTGCTAACTTTTTTTCAAAACTAACTTCTAACATTTGTTTCCAAGCAGAAGACTGGGGACCAGGACTAAATAAAAATAAATCTGGACTAACAAGATTATGCTGTGGCACCCAGAAGCAGCTGCCTGGGACCCGAGCATTCTATAGGAGTGTCAGTTTGAGTCCCAACTGCTTAATTCCCAAGCCAGCTGCCTCCTAACAGGCCTGGGAGAGCACAACAAGGCCCAGGTGGTTGGGCCCCAGCCACCCACAGGGACATCTGGATCAAATGCCAGGTTCTTCCCATGAGCAGATTTCACTGAGGCCATTTGGGGATTGAATCAGCAACTGGAAAATCTTGCTCTGGAATTCTGCTTTTAAAAAAAATGAAAATGTAAACATCCTACAGATAAGCACAATCCCCCAGACAGTATCCAAGTCGAGAGGAACACATGTCAAAAGGGAACGAGCTCGGGTAAAAGGTTCGAATGAACCAACAGCGGACAGTCCCAAGGATTTTAGGACATTCTATTAAACATGTTTTCTCATCTAACTTGAACTGGCACTGCATTTTACCCTATTCTGAAGGAATCAAAATGTGGTGAAAGGATAAGAGGGGGTAGGTGTCTGGGAACAGTGAAGCCAGTTGGGACATCTGTACCCTACACGGGGGGCCTTGGTTCAAGTTCCAGCTCCATTTCCAACTTCAGCCGAATGTGAGTGCATAGCTTGGAAGTCAGCATGTAGCTCCCGCAGCCCAAATGCCCGTGCCCCTGGCCAACCGTGTCCAAGATCCCAACAGATTAGCCCAGGAAGCTGTGAGATCATCCAACCTCAGCCATTCACCCACATGAGGAATGACCAGCAAAAGCACTGGAAGCTCTTTTGCCCTGTCACTCTTTCTGTAACTCTGCCTTTCAAATAAATACATCTTAAAAGGGGAAAAAGTATAGCTTTGCCCTGTAGTAGAAAAAAAGAAAAAAAACACAAAATTGATCTGCCATGTGATCCAACCTATCCATTTCAGGAAATCTATCTAAACGAAATTAAATCTGCATATGGAAAAGGGATCTAGAATCCTATGTTTGCGGTAGCACAGTCCACAATAGCAAAGACATAGAAACAACTCAGAGACCAGTCAAAAGAGAAGTGGATAAAGAAACTCTGGTACACCTACTCCATGGACTACTACTCACACATGAAAAAGAATAAAAAAATCTACCATTTGCACTAAATGGCCCCAACTCAGAGACCATTATGCGCAGTGAAATAAGTTAATACCAAAAGGACAAGAACCAATGTTCCAACTCATACAAGGCAACCTTCATGCAAAATACAAGGTCAATAGCCCTTTCACTACCGCTTTGTCTGCATCTCATGGTCATATCTTTGTTTCTATTTTCATTTCTTCAGAAAGCTTTCTTTCACTAATTTCTTCACTGACTCATAGATCATATGGTAGCATCATTTTCTCCAAAAAAGTTTTTCATTTTCTTTTTCATGTCTTCAGCATCACACTGTTCTTTCAACTCCATGTTGTTGTAAATTTTCTCTTTATCTTCTTGTTGTTGACTTGCTTTATGGCTTTTCATGTAAGGGGCTGTATAGTCACTGTGAAACAGAGACTATCATATCCAGATGTGAGGATACAATGCAGTATGCATCTCTACTTCCAAATCAAAGATGAAACTATATCCCAATGACTGTGAAATATATCTTGACAATAGGATGCTGGACTCTGACACAGTCTGAACCTACAGTGTCAAGGCACACTTAAATGGCAGACTGATCTGCGTATGAGTGCTTATGGAAAACTATACTATTGTAACGTTATGGGGGAAATCAGTGGGCGAGAGGAAAACTGGGGAGAGGATAAGGGAAATCCCAGACCCTATGAAACTGTATCACAAAATCATAAAATAAGGCTTTCAAAATACAGAGGAAAAATGCTAAAAAGATGTATTTGTTTTGAGACAGAAAACTAGACAAGAATAAGACTACATGACAATTGTCTTTAGATTCTCACTCTGAAGAAATCAAAACTGGAAACTGGAAAGGGATGAGATTGTGGTTCAATCAATGAGAAACAAAATAAGCTTGTAACAAAAAGCCATCCCTACACTCCTAGAGAAGGTGTGGTACTAAAGATACCCTTGCAATCGTGAACCAATGCACATGTTCATATCTTTAAGATACACGCGTCATTTGATTTTGTCCTTGAGTTTTCAAGCTTCTTCAATCTACCAAAACACCATTGTCGTTATATTGTACAAGAGGATCTCAACTCTACAATACCCTCCTTCCAGGAGAACCACATGCACAGGAACAATTTTTCTAAAGGATGTATGAATTCGAGAGATGGAGTGACAAGGAGAGATGGAGAAGGAGACAGAAATCGTCCATGCTCTGGTTCATGGCCCAAACACCCGCAACAGCCAAGGACAGGCCAGGTCAAGCCCAGAGCCTGAAACTCCAGCCAGATCTCCCATGTGGTGGCAGGGCCCAAGCACTTAGGTTTTCTTCTGCTGCCATCCCAGGTGCACTGGGAAGAAGTTGGAACAAAAAGGAGGCACTTGGATTTTGAATTGGCACTTCTTGATGAGATGCCAACATGAAAAGCAGCAGCTTAAACTACCGAAACAAAACCAACCCCATAAAACGCTTTCAAGAAAACGTGAAATATATAGGAAGTGTAGTTAAATAGAGAATACATCAAAAATAAGATGGATTAATGTGTATTTAAATACCGTTGAGTTCAATCAAATGTAAAATCAAAAACATAATCTAGCTTAACTTTCCACACATTGTAGGTGACAGATACTAAAATTAGGTTGGTTCGGTCTAAAAACTAAGTAATATCCACAGCTGGAAAGGTGGATATACACTGTGTGTAAGGCACTCATATAAAGACCATTTATACATCCAGCAATCTTAGTAAATCAGGGACATTTAGAATCAGGCTGTAATGAAAATTATGAGGTCAGAGAACCATGAAAAACACGAGTCCACTATCAGAGGGTCAGGTGGAGTCCTAGCTACTCCCCCTTCCAGTCTGTTTTCCTGCTACGGGTTTGGGGAAGGCCATAGACAAATGACTCAAGTACTTGGGTCCCTGACAGTCATGTGGGAATCATGGGTGGAGTTCATGTCTCTTGGCTTTGTTCTGGCCCAGCCTCAGCCACTGTGACTTGACAAGAGGATGGACGATATCTATCACTCCATCTTTCAAGTAAATGAAAAGCAAATCTTTGAGTGGAATACCTTTTGTCCTCATTGACTTTCACAACTTTGACCAGAGGGGTCAAAGTTTCCAGTTGCTGAACCAGCCCTCCTTGAGGCCCACTAGGGAGTCAATCAGGTTATGAAAGCCCTGTCTCCCTTGCCTTCTCTGCAAGTGTTGCAAACTCATTCATTCATTTTCAAGTACAAATAAAAAGCACCGAAATTCTTGGGTTCCCCTATACAACAGGCTGAGCTAGGGCCCCAGCCTTAGTACCAGGAACCTCAACATTTATTCTCTAGAAAGCTAAAGAGGGGCCGGTGCAAGAGCTAACTGGCGGGGCTGCAGGCTGGTACAGCCTCTATGGAAATCAGTATGGAGAATATTCAAACAACTCAAAATCGACATACCGTATGTCCCAGCTATAGCACTCCTAGGAATATATCCAGAACACTTGTTTTACGAGAAACCAACATGCACTCCTATGTTCATAACCGCACAATCAGTAATTGCAAAAACATGGAAACAACCAAAATGCCCATCAACAGAAGACTGGATAAGAAAGCTATGGTTCATCTACTCCATGGAATACTACTCAGCTATTAAAAAAAAAAAAAAAAAAAAAAAAATGCAGTTCTTTGTGGCCAAATGGGCCAAACTGGAAACCATAACGCTAAGGGAAATGAGCCAATCCCAAAAGGTTAGATACCACACATGTTTGCCTTAATTGAAGATGATATGATGTTAAGCATAACATGTTATGTTATGGATGTTATGTCATATGTCATATAAACTAAAACTGAACTGTGAATGGGGGGTCACAGAAAGTGGTTAAGAAATCGCATTTATTTTTAACATGTTGACTGCTCAATATCATGTCAATTAATTCCATACCGATGTTAATTGTTGCAGATGGTATGTTAGTGCTTTTATTTGACCGGGATGATACTCTGCTGGCTCTGCCCTCAGACCAGAGAGGGTCTACCCAATAAGTAGTTGGACTTGACTGGACTATAAGATGTTGGACTCTATGCTTGGCATATACTTGCAAAGAGGGAATCTCAACTGAACTTGAACTATGGTTATGCAACAAGGTGGAGGAACCCACCATGGGGGGAGGGTGGGGGGGAGAATCCCAGATTCTATGTAATTACAACACAATGTAATTAATGAATAAGTTTAATGAAAAAAAAAAAAAGAGCTAACTGGCTCATCCTGCAACTCACAGTGCTAGGATCCCATATGGGTACCATTTTGTATTTCAGCTGCTTCCCATCCCATTCAGCTCCCTCCTTGGGACTTGGAAAAGCAGTGCAGGACGGCCCAAAATCTCACAGACCTGTACCCATGTGGGAAACCCAGAGGATGCTCCTGGCTCCTCACTTCACAACAGCTCAGCTCCAGCCACTGTGACCATTTGAGGAGTGAACCAGCAGATGGAAGATTTTCCCCTCCATCTCTTTTTCTCACTATAAATACGCCCTCCCAATAAAATTAAATCAGTTTTAAAAATGAAAAGGATCGAAGGGAAGAAAGACGGAGGGTGAGAGGGAGGGAGGAGGGAAGGTAAAAACAGAGACAAAGGAAGGGAGCTAGGAAGGGAGGGAGGGAGGAATGAGAGAAAGTGCGAAAAAGAGAGACAGGGAGGGAGGGAGGGAGGGAGGGAGGGAGGGAGGGAGGGAGGGAGGGAGGGAGGGAGGGAGGGAAGGAAGAAAGGAAAGGAGAGAGAAAGAAGACCACCGAAAGAAAAGCAAGCTACACAAACCACATATTGTTAACGCTAGGAGCATAAAAACAAAAACAGGTTGTGTGTTTATACGCTGAGTGCCGAGAGACCAGATCCTCTTCTCTGAACGAAATACACAAGGCTGCCAATCATGTTTCTTTTCTATTCAAAACGTTTTTGGAATTTTTTTTTTACTTTACCATAGAGTTCCATAGTCTCTGTGAATTCCCCTCCTCTCTGCAAATCCCTTCATCCTCTCTCCAAATCCTGTCTTCACACTGATTTCCCCTATAACAAGTGTAGTGCTCTTCAAAAGCAGTCTTCAGTTCATCATTCTGCTACTTATGTGTTTCCTGACATTGTAGGTATGGACAATGGCAGAGAGGCCAGCATCCTGTTGTCGGGATATACTGAACCATTTCAATTCTTTGAATACAGACGATAAATTAATTATTAAGTTTACTGAAACATTTTAAAAAGATATATAACCCAATAGAATTCACATGAGACAAAACTCACTCTGTTCTATCCCAAGGGGACACTGATCACCTACAAACCTAAATTTAAGTTTCCTTCATCACAAAACAGAGAAGCTCATGCTCTCAAAAGCAAAAAAAAAAAAAAAAGATTTATCTCCTTTGATTTGAAAGGCAGAGTCACAGAGAAAGAAGAAGAGACAGAGAGAAACATCTTCCATCTGCTAGCTCACTCCTCCAATGGCTGCAATGGCCAGGGCTGGGCCAGACCGAAGGCAGCACTCTGGAACTCCCTCCAGCCCCTAAGTGTGAGCCCTCCCAGCTCTGCAGCCTTGCCGGGCCATCAGAAACAGGCTGCAGCACAAATGGCCATTTCAAACACTGACTCAATACACATAAAACTCAATTCTCACCCACATGTCTAGAATCCCTCCTAACATTTACACCATGAATGCTCTTTCGGTGCTATGCTACAAAAACAGCCTAGACAAGATGGAATCACTATGACACCAATTGCATCACACCTAATACTCTAAGTATTCCATGTTTTTTTTTTGCCACTGACACTTACAAGCCTCAAGCTTGGAAAAAGAAGACGAAAGTATGCTAAAACAATCCAACATTCACAAATTAACTTGAAGAGCATGAATAATTACAACACTATGGGAGTGCAGTGAACTAAACACAAACAAAAAAAAAATTAGGGGAAAAACATTATTGAAAGAGAAGCTTGTTTAATGCCTGAATCCTCAAACATCTGCAAAGGCCAGAGCTGACCTGATCAAAAGGATTCATTGGCCCCTAAACCAACCAGGCTCATTCTTCTTTTACTTCGGAGTTCTGTTTGGATTTCTTAGAAAGGCAGAGTTGGAGAGAGAGGAAGAGACAATGAGTTTGTCCCCAGATAGGAAGACTCCGCAGATGGCCACACAGGCTGGGGATGATCCAAGTCAGGAGCCAGGAGCCAGGAGCCGGGAGCTTCCTCTGCTCTCTCAGATGGACAGCAGAGATCCAAGGACTTGGCCCATCAACCAGTGCTTTCCCAAGTGCATCAGTAGGGATCTGTATCAATAGGACAACAGCCAGACGGAACGCCTGCGTCACAGGTGCCAGCTTGACTCACGACACCACAGGTCTGCTCCCAAACACACTGATTCTGTAACTCAGTTGACTAATATGGAACATACACACTCACACACACACACACACATACATCCTCGTGGCTGGAGGAGCTCAAGGCCTTAAGCCGTCCTCTGCTATTTCCCAGGCTATAAATACGGAGCTAGACTGCAAGAGGCACACCAACTGGCACTCTTAAGAGACTCCAGCACATCAGGCTCAGACTCAGCCTACCATTCTATAGCCTCAACTACCATCCACTGCTAGAATCTTCCTCCAAGGATTCTGGAGGGCTACAGGCCCATCACATCTTCTCTCCTCACTTCCTGTACAACACAGGCTCCATGCTTGCCTATCCCTTGCATGGAACTCTCCTCTCAATGGATCTTGTGGCCTTGGAAAGCAAGAGAGAATGGCCCAAAGTCTTGGGGCCCCGCACCTACCTGCATGGCAGACCTGGACCAAGCCACTGGCTCCTGACTTCAGACTGGCTCTGGCAGCCACCTGAGGAGTGAACCAGCGACAGAAGACCTTTCTCTCTCCCCATCTCTCTGTACATCTGACTTTCCAATTAAGATAATCTTTAAAAACAAAATGCACCTTATGAAAAACTTACACATTCACTTTAAAATGTCTTTGTACCAAAACCTTTTTAAATTCCATGTTCCACCCAGTTTTTGCAGTACCCTGTATCATTTCTGCCTTACTTTCTCTTTCAACGTCTCAAATAGTATAAAAGACTTGAATGAACCAGTAGTTCTCTTACCATGTGGCTCATGTTCTATCCTCCTCCTCTCCACAGGTGCATAGCTAGGTCCTGGCAATCCGGGGGCACTTCAGCTCTTCCTCAGACTCCGGTCACTGTTGGTCACCAACGCTGACACTGATGTACTGACGCGTCATCTTTTCTCAGGTTCAAAAATGATTCTCAAATTACTTGAAGGATTTCCCTCAGGCCTTTGTTTTGTCGTTCAAGTTGAAGTTTCTGTTCCTGTTCTTTGCAGCCCTGCTGCTCGTCAGTCTCCATAGCTTTCCTCTTCATTGCAGCTGCTTCAGCTGTCTGGTCCACATGTGCTTGCACCTCATTCTGATTGGCTTCCCAGCGCCTCCCCTGCAGTCCATGCTGAGGATCTTCAAGGATGTGTGGAGATGCACAAAGGAAGACTCCTTTGGAGCTGTTATGATGTAGCAGGTCAATCTTGGAGTGTTGTTCTTTTAACTGCCCTGTTATTCCTGCATCATCTTTTTGGCTAGCCATTAGCAACCTAAACATTTGTTCTCGATTCTCATTCACGGTAAGTTCCAAGGAAGACTGATGTTCTTCCAGAGATGCACACAAATCTTTGTTCTTTTGTTGCAGTTCTCTGATGTGTCTGTTTCCTGCTGGATTCCCATCGCTAATGTGGAGCTGGCCGGTGTCTTGCAAGGTCATTCAGTTCTTGAATTTCTTCCTGATACTGTTTCATCAAGGGCCGTGGTTTGCTCAGTGAGTCACTCTGCTGCATCATCGTGATCTCTCAACCTTTCAACAAGGCTTGGGCCCGGCGGCGTGGCCTAGAGGCTAACGTCCTCGCCTTGAATGCCCCGGGATCCCATATGGGCGCCGGTTCTAATTCCGGCAGCTCCACTTCCCATCCAGCTCCCTGCTTGTGGTCTGGGAAAGCAGTCGAGGACGGCCCAATGCATTGGGACACTGCACCCACGTGGGAAACCCGGAAGAGGTTCCTGGTTCCCGGCATCGGATCGGCACAGCACCGGCCCGTTGCGGCTCACTTGGGGAGTGAATCATCGGACGGAAGATCTTCCTCTCTGTCTCTCCTTCTTTCTGTATATCTGACTGTAATAAAAATGAATAAATTAAAAAAAAAAAAACAAGGCTTTAGCATCAGCAAATGTCTTCTCAATTGTGCAACTCCTGTCTACAGGGAGACTCAGCTCTCGATTTCTCCTGGAGACCAGGATTCAAAGCCACCACCAACCCCGGAGCTACACCCTCCAGGGTCAAAGACCCTGCGCCTCTGGTCAGTCTCTTGACCCAGCAGAACCAGGCAGGGCCACCCAGGGAGCCTCTGCTCGATCACCTGCCTCCTTTCCTCAGGCCACCTCAGATCAGCAATCCCCAGCCTCCTCAATTTCTTTTGAATTTGAAACCCCTATTGTAATTACCTCTGGAAGAAGATTGTTTAGGGGACTGGAGGTGGCAGGTTCCCAGCTTACTCCAGGGAAGGAAACAGACAGGCCCCGACTTGTGAAAAGAAAACGCTCTTTCAAAAGAATCATTTTCGCAATGGGTTGTCCAGGGCTATTGGGATATTTGTACATGTTCTTCAAACTGCTAACGTTTCACTAAATACATGGCAGGGCTCACCTGCCCAAGCAGGTCCAAACTTCATGCCCTATTAATTTGAAAGGCAGAATGACACTGACAGAGAGGGGTGTTAGGAGCCAGAGACTCATGGGCCTTAGACTTGGCCTCCCTGACAGCCTGTTGCATTGCAAAAGCCTGCAAGCAGGGCTACAGCAAACAGGATATTAGGCCAAAACATCCTCTGTAGAGCAAGCAGAATAGAACCTCCACCCTTGTTCCTGTTCAAATAATTAGTTCCTCCCCTGCTTCAGTGAAGATAATTACTCCCAGGAAACCCCTCCCTTTCTCCCCCTCCCCTAGAGAAGAAGGTATATGTATGAGGAGTAAAAATAAAGAGAGAGGCACTCTTTTCCACCAAGTACAAATGTGCGTGTGTTTCTTGGGCCAGCAGCCTGGGGCTAGCAGCCTGGCATTCCCAGTCCACCCTCAGGGTTTGAGCCTCGTGTCCTGCAGGTCGGGACAGAGGGGAGTGAGGCGAGGAGAGAGAAAGAAAGAGAGAGAGAGAGAGAATATGATCTTTCCTCCTCTGCTTCACTTGAAAGTGCTGCAAGCACAGGGCTGGACCAGGAAGATCAGGAGCCTGGACCTCCAGCCAGGTACTGTGGCTTCTTTAGCTGCAAGATATGTAAATGCTATTCCCTAGTTGACCCTGTTCAGATACCATCTTGCATGCACCAGCCTGATGTCTGACATGTAATATCTGCTCACTCCATGATCGCTGAACAGATTAATGAAATGCACAGGCTTTAACGGGAGCTCTGTCATCCTCTGAACCCCATCGAGCATTTGTTCTGACCATTCACTATTAGTGTAGTTACCTTTTATTTCCTCTTCAGGGGAAAATCATGTCATGCGTGCATCGTTTTCACCGCGTGCGGGGATTGCCCTAGAAGGATCCACACACCTTGTGGTGTTGTCTGTGCTTGCCAAGATGGCGGCAGCAGTGAGGAGGGAAAGTACTGAGTGAAAACGAGAAGACCATTGTTAAGTGCTTAATGGGTACCCTGAGGCAACAGGCAAACAGAAATCCCTGGAGCTGGAGGCTCTGGGAGAGAGGCCTCAAGGCTTATGCTGGTGTGAAGGCAGAGGGAGGAGACCTCAGGTGGAGCGACAGGCTGTGGTGACTGATGATGGCCAGCTGAGAGGAGACCCAAGTGACCTCACAGCACAGACCATCAAGGGCCCCCACAATCCCAATGGCAGAACCCCAGCACTGTACACCAGAGGGCCCTGCAGGTGCCTGGCAGGAGTACTGCGTGTAGTGTGTATTAAAATGGACATTTTAAGGCGAACAGTTCAGTGGCACTAGCAATGTCACATGGCAAGCAAGTAACACTAATACCACTGTAACATTCCACACTTTCATTACCCCCTGCCCATGGAAATTCAGTCCCCGTTAACTAGTCACTCTCTCTGCTTTCTTACCTCCTCCTTTACCCCTTGGCAGCCCTTTGCCATTGCTAGGCACGTCATTCTGGACAAATAACCTAACATCTCTGTGCTGCAGTGTCCTCATTAATAAAACGGGGAGATAACTGTTTCTACTTGACATGATTGTTTTCACAATTACAGAAGACAATGTTTAGGGTTTGGTACAACTAAGGTTTCCAAAACATGCAGCTATTGCCCCGGTGACAGTGATGGTGAGGATGACGATTAAGAAGATGCTACCCGGCTAAAGTTCTCGCCTTGAAGGCCCCGGGATCCCATATGGGCGCCGGTTCTAATCCCGGCAGCTCCACTTCCCATCCAGCTCCCTGCTTGTGACCTGGGAAAGCAGTTGAGGATGGCCCAAGGCCTTGGGACACTGCACCCGCGTGGGAGACCTGGAAGAGGTTCCAGGTTCCCAGTATCGGATCGGCGCGCATCGGTCCGTTGCGGCTCACTTGGGGAGTGAATCATCGGATGGAAGATCTCCCTCTCTGTCTCTCCTCCTCTGTGTATATCTGGCTGTAATAAAATGAATAAATCTTTAAAAAAAAAAAAAAGAAGATGCTACCTTTGGCGCTTATGCTTCAGTGTGTGTGTGTGTGTGTGTGTGTGTGTGTGTATGCGTGTCTGTTTTAACAGAAGGGAGCTAGACAGAGAAACAGCTCAATCTACAGTTACAAAGTAGATGAGCTACTTGCTGGGAGAGAGAACAACAGGGACAGGAAGGGCAATGTGAACAGTATTTCTGTGGGGACGCCATGGAAGCTGGGATCGGGAAAGAGTTCCAGGCAGAGGCCACAGCAAGTGTGAACTCTTGAGTTGAGAAACAGGGCATGCAGTTCCACAGGCAGGAAAGGCCAGATCCTGCGGCTTTGGAAGCCCTGGGAAGGATCCTAAGTGTGGTGCAGTGCGACAGGGGTGATCACTCAGGAAGCACATGGAGAGCTCAATGTAGAAGGCTGACTGACCACTGTGTGGGAACAGGTCAATGCAGAAGCTGGAGCAGGGAGACCAGGCAGGCTGCTGAGGGCTGCAGTGGCTGGCATGATGTTTGGGAGTGGAACACGACTTGGTGATGGACTAGAGGTGGAAGGGCACACAGAGAGAGAAGATGGATGGAGGATGACTCCTAGTGTCCTGCCTTGGACTCCTGGTGGTGATATTTAGTGAACTGGAAAAGGGGGAACAAGCAGGCATGGGTGGACATGTTTAAGCTGTTCATTAGGCGTGCAAATGGGCATGGTGATGAGGCTGACAGATGCAGGGTTGCCTCACAGAAGAGAGGTTTGCGTTGATTTAAAGGTAGCTAAGGAAATGGGTGAGGTTCCCAAAGCAGAGAATACAGAAAGAGAGAACACAGAGCCTTGGAGACGTCTTGAACGTGAAACCTGGGAAGAAGCAGTCAGGGAGATAGGAGGAAGGCCAGGGAGTGCTCCTCTTGCCTGGAGTAGGAGGTGCCGTCCATGACAAAGTGAGGACAACATGGACGCCTCTGGCCTTTATGACCCGCCAGAGTGGTGGGGCTCACATCAACTAGTTCTTTACATTGGACTTGCCAATTGTCTAAAGGTCAATTCCTTGGCTCCTGGCAAGTTAATATTTTTAAAAGCCAAGCCCACATGGGAAAAAAATGAATAAGGCAAGGCAACAGACGTAAGCTAGAGACAGCGCAATGGAGACAGCTGCCTTACTCGCCTGCTTTCCCCTTTGTCCCCAGAGTGAGGAATAATCGTCATTGTGTGTGAACCAAGCTCCAGGTGCAGGATTGCAGCCTGATGAGCCCCTCTCAAAACTTTGTTTGGGAAACATGTGCAGTCAAGCTCCTGATGCAATGATGTCATCTTTGGAAAAGTGGGGTGATTGGCTTCCAGTAGTAGTACCAGCTACAACTCAACAGGGACTAGAAGGAGGGGCTTTGATAAGATTCCAATTACAGCACAAATGGCAATAAGGCCTGCAAGGGGGCGGGGTTAGGTTTGCACAGGCAGATGGGGACATTGTAGGTCTCTGCTGACCTCCCACCCATCAGCACAATCATTTCATAGAGAGCCACTGCCTGGGAGAATTGAAAGGGACCTTAAGGGGCCACAGGATCCAAATTTCCCATGGGACACAAGGAAGCAGAAACAGAGAGCTGGAGTTTTGCCCAGAGCTGCTACACTGTTTTGTGGTTAACATGGAAGTGGGACCCGCCCAGCAGCGTGGCCTGGTGGCTAAACTCCTTGCCTTGAATGCACCCCGGGATCCCATATGGACGCCGGTTCTAATCCCGGCAGTTCCACTTCCCCTTCCAGCTCCCTGCTGTGGCCTGGGGAGGCAGTCAGGGGCAGCCCAAAGTCTTGGGACCCTGCACCCATGTGGACACCCAGAAAGAAGTTCCTGGATCGTGGCTTTGGATTGGCATAGCACCGGCTGTTGCGGCCGCTTGGGGAGCGAATCATTGGACGGAGGGTCTTTCTGTCTCTCCTCCGACTTTCCAATAAAGATAAAATAAAAATCTTAAAAAAAAAAAATGGAAGTGGGAGTGTCAAGCCACAGGTGTAGGCCCACTCGTTCAACATAGATTCCTTCAGTGTCCAGCACAGGTATAGGCCTTAAGATACAAAGAGAAGTAGGAGACAGCATGTGATATAAATAAATAGCAAATGAGAATGTGTGGACTGCTGTGGTTTGCTTGTGGCTTCAGTGTGCCTTCCCAGGGTTCATGTGTTAGAAGCTCAAGTGTTGTGGGCTAAGGAGTTAGTTAGCATTCGCTAAGCTGAGCACTACAGGAAATGGGCTTGGGGCTGAAAGCACCTGGTCTAATGGAACTCAGCTGGATCCAATATTGTGCTAATTAGGATATGGGGGGAAAAAGAGTAAACAAGAACTAGGTGAAAGATTAAGAGAGGACGCAATAAAAGCAGGCCTCGAAAAGAGGCTGGAGAGAGACTTTCACCATCTGTGGTCTCCATGTAGGCGCCTCATCCCCAGATCCTTCGCCGTGTCCATGTTACTGGCCCAGCAGCCCAAAACACTCAAGGCACTGGTGCTGGGAGGTGATGTGGACATTTAAGAAGCAGGGCCTGGAGGAAGTCACTGGGCCACTGTGGGTGCTGCCATCCAACGGAGCTGATGTAGTTCTCACAGGGCTCTGCTTTGTTCCCAGGAGAGGGTTATGAGGGAGAGCCCTTCATGACCTTCTGGCTTCCTGCCTCTGGGGCTTCTGGGATAGTTTAGAAGCAAAACATGGTTGCAGCACCTGAAAGCTCAGCAATTACTGTATCTTCAAATGGAAAATCTGAGTGAACCAGCAGATGGAAAACCTTTCTCTGTCTCTCCTTCTCTGTATATCTGCCTTTACAATAAAAATAAAAATAAATCTTTAAAAAAGAAGAAGAAAAGCCAAACATCAGTGATGGTGAATAGGAAGTTGCTGCTTGGCCTCAAATACTAGAATGTTCCTTCACGACCTGCAGAGAAGCTCAAAAAAAAAAAAAAAATCTTCAAGACCTTCCTGAAACATAGAAGCTGGTAACTTTTAAGAATGTATTTAATTTAGGGCCCAACGCCATGGCCTAGCAGCTGAAGTCCTCACCTTGAACGCGCCGGGGTCCCATATGGGTGCCGGTTCTAATCCTGGCAGCTCCACTTCCCATCCAGCTCCCTGCTTGTGGCCTGGGAAAGCAGTTGAGGATGGCCCAAGGCCTTGGGACCCTGCACCCGCGTGGGAGACCTGGAAGAGGTTCCTGGTTCCCAGCATCGGATCGGTGCGCACCGGCCCGTTGCGGCTCACTTGGGGAGTGAATCATCAGATGGACGATCTTCCTCTCTGTCTCTCCTCCTCTCTGTGTATCTGACTTTGTAATAAAAATAAATCTAACAAAAAAAATGTATTTAATTTAGTTACACTATAATTTACAGGTCTGACTTATTTTCAGTTTATTTAAAAGGCAGAAAGAGACACAAGAGTGAGATATTTGATCTACTGAGTCACTCTGTTGGGACAAAAGACAATCTGGGTACGGGCGGATACTGTGGCATTGCAGGTAAAAGCTGCTGTCTGTGACTCATGCCATGCAGGAGTCAGTTCGAGAGCCGGCAGCGCTGCTCCCAATCCAGCTCCCTGCTAATAGCCTGAGAAAGCAGCAGAAGATGGCCCAAGAACTTGGGCCCCTGCCACCCTTGTGAGACTGGGTGGAGTTCCTGCCTTCAACCTGGCTTAGCCCTGGCATTGTGGCCACATGGGGGATGAATGAGAAGGTTAAAACAACTCTTTCTGCAGTTCTGCCTTTCAAATAAATAAATATTTAAATAATAAAAAGCAAGTTAACCAGGTAAATGACCTGCACTGTGTTGTGATATGTGTGTTTCTATGACAGCCAGGGAGGCCTTGGTGGCTCAGTTGGGTTGACTGATACATTTTGTGCTATGTCACTCTTTGGCTATCTGCCACTGTTGTGTCAGTCCTGGACGTAAGAAGGCCAACTCCTGTGCTGTTGGCGGTTGCTGTGGCTGCCAAGGTTGTTGTTGCTGCCACTGGCTCAATAGGCCACGTGTGGTCTACCTGCAGCTACATGGGACGTTCATCCAGTTTCCAGAACCTTGCACCTCCATGTCCCAGGTAGGCTGAGCTCAGATCCAAGCTGTGACGCAGTCAGCAGGATCTGGTAGTAAGTGTCCCCAATGTCCCTGCAGCAGACATGTGGCATCCAAACAGATCGTGCTGTCCCTTGGTCCATGGCGTTGGTCCTAGCACCCTGGACTTCCTCACCCCAGCACCTCAGAGGAGTAGAGACAGGTGATTGGGAGTCCCCAAGCCTTGAAAAAGGCTCTGCATGTCCTGTAGAACATGCTGTCAGAGGAACTTGGGGTCAGGGCTGGTTGGATAGGATGGATATTCCTTGTTGGCTGGTTCACTCCCCAGGTGGCCACAACAGCAGGAGCTGAGCTGATCCAAAGCCAGAAACCAGGAGCTCCTCCAGGTCTCCCACAGGAGTGCAGGGTCCACCACTTTCCCAGGTCACAAGCAGGAGCCAGACAGAAAATGGAACAGCTGATATGAACCGGCACCCACATGGGGATCCTGGTCCATGCAAAGCAAGGACTCTAGCCACTAGGCTAGTGCCTAGGACCCAAAACAACACTTTCATTTAAGAATAAAGAGAGAGAGAGACACAGAAAGAGACAGAAACATTGTTACCACATGCTCAGCCTAAATGTGCAGATTAAACTTGTAGCTCTTTGCCTGCATCCCACAGAAGAGTGCCTGCTGTTGAGACCCACCTACCAGACACCTCCAGTTCAGCTTCCTACCAATGCACCTGGATTCAGCAGGTGACACTTGAGGTACTTGCATGGCTATAACCCATGGGAGAGACTCCAATGGGGTTCCAGATTCCTGCCTGTGGCTTGACCCAGTCCTGCAGGGATCGGGGCAGTGACCAACACACATCAAGCCTCTGTCTCTGCCTGGCCCTGTCTCGCTCGCTCTGCCTTTCAAATAAATAAAGATTTTAAAACATTACCACTATAGGGCTCTGCGCGATAGCGTAGTGCTTAAAGTCCTCGCCTTGCATGTGCCGGGATCCCATATGGACGCCGGTTCTAATTCCAGCGGCTCTGCTTCCCATCCAGCTCCCTGACTGTGGCCTGGGAAAGCAGTCGAGGATGCCCCAAAGTCTTGGGATCCTGAACCCACGTGGGAGACCCGGAAGAGCTCCTGGCTCCTTCTTTGGATTGGCTCAGCTCCAGCTTTGCGGTCACTTGGGGAATGAGTCATCGGACAAAAGATCTTCCTCTGTGTCTCTCCTCTTCTCTGTATATCCGCATTTCCAATAAAAAAATAAATATTAAAAAAACATTACTGCTATAAACCAAAATACAACCATATCATATCATTCACCGATATGCACAGTAATAATATATCATCTAATTAACAAGCTTAAAATTCAACCTCTTTCTGGGCAAATTCAACAAAGATGATTTATTTAGCCCTCCAACACAGGCTTTTTAGTGGCTACATGACAATTCAGAATAAAGAGGTAAAAAGTAAAAATGTTAAGAAAAGGGTTTTCTTTTCAATACCAGTGTTCAAAATATTTACATGTAACAAACAGAGCGTTCCACAAAGTTAACCCTCAGGAACAAGTCCTTATTCAGCTCACTGAGAAGAAAGTGAGTTTTTTCTTTAATCAAACCAGCAACATTCTGGCTAGTCTACAATTATTTTTCTAAACAATTTGCTACTATACAGTGTACTACAATAGGCTGATGTACTGCTGTATGTTTAATAACACTGTAAGATATATGTTATTTCTAAAAATATGTTGAAATTCATACTATAAAAAAAGCAAACTTAACCAAAAAAAATAAAACCATGCAGCTCTTTTCCATGGTCACATAACAGGAACCTGAACAACACAGTTCAGTCACTATATGGGATTTTCTACCTGCAGACTAATAACAATAATAAAAGCAGATGAATGCATCCTCCACTCAGGACCACTGGGAGGTTTCCTACACTTGCTCACCTCACACAGCCCTCCTACACTGACACTGCCCACCCAGGAAACACAACATTGCTAGGGGCCAACATCATACAAGCAGTGAAAAGCAATCAAAGTTCCGTGAAACTCAGGCAGCTCCCAGAACAAGAGCAGCTGAGAACACTAACCAACTCAGTCAGACACCATTTATGACAACAGGAGCTGGTCATCAAGAACAACTGAACTGCCTACAGCCTAGTCCAGTTGTCACTGCCTGACAAGTTGTTGACAGCTTGACCTGGGAACAAGACCTGTTACCAATTCATTGTCGTGACATTCTACACTGTTTGCCTGTTGGGCCCCGGGCAGGTGTCCAGCACAGATCCATGGCCTCCCACAAACATGCTAACAGTAGACAGCACCGTGGTATCACTCAGCACACACGGGCTGTGTTCCTACAGAGAATCATTCCCTTTCTTTACATGCTGGGGAAGGAGCCATTTCCTAGAAATAGCCCTGGCCAGGGGGAAATCTAGAAACAGGTAGGCCAGAGAAAATGACATGAACCATTTTTAAAAACGTTGCTGAACTTCCTCCTGTTCCCACCCCCCCCTACAGTTTATATAGAGAGTCCACCAAGCAGTTTAGAAGTAGGAACTATACTATGGTGATAATGCAGGCAGAAATGGCAGGAAGGGGAAATGGGAAGGGAGGAACAAGAGGAGGAGAAAAGAGAGAAATGAACCGTTATAGTTACAGTAACGCATCTCAGAAAAAAAAAAATTTCGAAAAGAATTCCTAGGTGAAAGGAATGTGGGTTTTACAACCACTTTGCTTTCATGACATACATCATTCTTGTTGGGGAGGAGAGCGAATTCACATCATCCTCAGGACAGGGACAGTTAGACCTCAAAAAGAAATCCCTAAAGATTTCACCACCAATCCTAAAGCTGATTTCAACTGTTTAGGAAAGCTTGCTTGCCACACTTGCAACATCTAGCAGCCACAGATTCAACCTTGCAATCTGCCCAATAACAACCCTTAACAAGTGAATACTAACTAATCAACAACTCTTAACAAATGAATACTGTTGGAGGATAACCAAGGGAAGTGTCTTCCTAACCTGACTGCTGGCACTTACAGACCTTCTAAATCCACTTGGTTATTTTTTTTTCCTCCCTTGTGGAGCCAAGCCCACTTGCAGAGTGAAAACAGCCAGTCCCAGACTGCAAGCCCACTTGCAGAGTGAAAACAGCCAGACTCCCACTGTGAGGCAGTCCTCATCTCACCAGTAACTGAAAAGTTCTGAGAACCTTCAGCTGAAGACCAGGCAGCTGTCTCCACTGACAACCAGGCAGGTGACCACAGCGCAGCACACCCCCACAGATTCCAGCACTCCACAGGGCATGCAAGCTCACAAAGGTCCCATTTGGCCACCCACCCACAAGCCCATACTCCAGCCCGCAATGCCCAGAAACTAGGACCCTTCACAGCCGCTTCCAGGGGCCCCCCTCCCTCCACCGCACCAGCCCATTGGGGCTCCCCAAGCACCATTGGGACTCCCACGACAGGGCTCCACCACCACAAAAACTCATCAAGGCCGCCCCTCCAGCGCTCCCGGGCTCCTGAGGCTGGGACCAGGAGCTCAAGCTCCACATCTTCCTGCCTGTCTGCTGGTTGCAGGAGCACACAGGCCAGCATGTCCAGCCAGCTGGCCCGCCCCACACCTGACTCTGCACGGGGCCACACCCCGCCGGGCACGCCCCGCCCTGCGCCACTCTTTTTGGTCCTGGGCCAGCACACCCCCTCCCAGGTTCTGCCTGCTCCTGCTTCTCAGCTTAACTGACACTTGCTAGGAAGCATCAATGGAGTTTCTGCACCCTACCCTTCCTGCATCCCCACCTGCCAGTCACATTACTTGAAGGTGCAAAAAGTACACCCCACTCCTGCCTTCCATACCATTCACAACAACTGACAGTGAGGAAATGACTCCATAGGCTCCATGCACCTGGCCCCTCCTGCCTCCTGCTCTGTTACCTTAGGTTAGGTGACTTTGGGCACTGGGAACTCCCTGTCGACCTGCCTGCCTGAAGCGTTGTTTCTACTGCATGACTCTCAATCTGATGGGAGGATGAGAGCTTAAAAACCCCTGACATTGTGGGGCTCAGCACAGAGGCTCCCTGAGTGCAGCCGCAGCTGCTGTCACCAAGCTTGGGAAATAAAGTTGTCTCCTCACATCCTACACTTGGGTCATTGTGAACTCTCTCACGCCTGCAGCAAGCAGCATGCTAGGCTAAGACCTCAGTGCTACCATCCCACATGGGTGCCATTCGAGTCCTGGCTCCTCCAATTCCCCTCCAGCGCCCTGTTCACACCTCAGGGAGAACAGCTCCTGGTTCCTGGCTTTGACCCGACCCAGCCACGGATATTGTGGTCAGGTGCAGAGTAAAACAGCAGACGGAAGAACTTTCCCCATCTCCTTCTCCCCCTCTCTAAACCTGTTAGTTCTTTTCGTCCTTAGCTGTTTTTGGCATGAGCCCTTTTTAGTTTGCCACCACAAGTTAAAACACCAGACACAGTAGGCTGTGTGGGAGGTTTTATTCCAGCAGGCAACAGGGCCACAAGGACACAAGCAGAGGCAGAAACAAGGAGCACAGACAGAAACCTATTTTTAGGACTAGAGGGTGGGTATTAGGAGCACGGGGCTATGAGGGATCGGCACACAGGGCAAGGGCGGGACACAAGGGATGGGTGAATAGGACTGTCAGGGTCACAGGGAATGGGAGATGCTGCGGTACGTGAAGACTATGGGGAGGGGACACAAGGGATTGGTGCATAGGGCCATCAGGTACACTGCCAGGACGTTACAGCGGATGGGTGGGAAGAGGGTTAAGAGCTCACAGCACAACGATCAGAATGATCCGCAGACAACCAAATTTCAATCTACAAAGTGTTTAGTGTGCACACATGAACCATGGGAGGAAGGAAGAGACCCCAGGCAAGCAGGTATTCCAAATGGCACCGGGTCCAAAAGGGCAGGGTCTTGTCCATCTTTGGGGCCAACATTCCAGTCACTCCTCACATACTGTCTATCTTTCAAAATGGTAAAATAAGTCTTAAGGAACACAACACAACTACTTACCAAATCTCCTTTAGAAAACACTCAGCAGTGTCATTTTCACTTCTACAGCGCATTTACAATTGCTTTCTTTTGAATCGAGTGAAACTTTCTGCTAACTTCCCCATACGTCTTGGACTTTTACACAGTCTGTCCATCAGTGAAGCTGCTGTAAACGGTTGAATCACTATGGCTCACTGTCTTCTGCCACTCACCATCACTACCTACTCACTCTGACTGGGATGCCACACACACCTAACAGGGCCTACTCACTGAGAATACATCCCTTCGCTTTCCAATAGTCATCAAAACTGCTACATGGCTCTGCTTGAGAGAAGTAACTGCTGTCATGTTACCTGACTCAATACTCAAGAAGGAAGCATTACACAAACACAATTTGAAATTCCACTGCATCAATTCTAAAAACTCCACTGTTTCAAAACACGGTAGGCAGAAAGAAGGATGGACAAGTCCACAACCTGATAATCAAACTTCAGTTAACAAAATACGAAAACAAAAGCAAGTTGTTACATTTGAATGATAAAATTTCTCAAACTGTAGACAAAATGCATTTTAAATTTCCCTGTGGGTTATTTCCCATGAAAATCACTGTTCAAATTGAATTAAAATCCTGATTGGTTACTAATCAGAGAACTTTCAAAGGGAAACTTAGCTGCAAAATAAAACCATGCGGCTCTTTTCCATGGTCACATGACAGGAAAATGAACAACACAGTCAATTCACTCTATGGAATTGTCTACTTGCAGATTAGTAATAATAATGTAAACAAACAAACAAAAAAAAAAAACAGAGAGTAAAACAAACATCCTCTTCCTAGGACCATGGGACGCCTTCATACACTTGCTCACCTCACACAGCCCTCCTGCACTGACAGCACCCACCCAGGAAACACAACATTTCCAGGGATCAAGAGAATACAAACGACTCCAAATATCATGATCATAACTACACACAGTACAGGATGCTTAACATTCTTTTCTGAAACTTCACCAACAAACTGCTGATAAATGTCCATGCTTACACTGCCACTAAAACCTGTCCTCTTTCTAGGAACTGCAAAGACCTCAGAGCCCTACCCAAAGAGCTCTCAGGATGTCTGGAAGTTTCACAATGCTCACACTTTCCACCTTGTCCTCTCCCTTATGGCATTAGCTAAGCTGGTTCCCACAACTTGCCTCCGTGAATACCTGGCATGCAGAAAGCTCAGCTTGTGAAAGGGAACAGTCCTTACACCAATAACACTTACTGGGGTTTGACAGTGCAAAGTCAAGCAAAGTGACCTGAAACTCAGACAGCTGAGAATACTAACAAACTCGATTATACTCCATTTATGACAATAGGAACTGATCGTTGAGAACAACTGAACTGGCTACAGCCTAGTCCATTTGTCACTGCCTGACAAGCTGCTGGCAACTGGACCTGGTAACAAGACCTGTGGCCTTCTGAAACCAATTCATTGTCATGACATTCTACACTGTTTGCCTGTTGGGCCCCGTGCAGGTGTCCAGCACAAATCCATGGCCTCCCACAAAAATACTAATCCTAGACTGCACCGTGGTATCACTCAGGACAAACAGCTATGTTCTTGTGCTTCGTAGCTGGTTCTTATTCAGAATCATTTCCCTTTTTCTGCATGCTACAGAAGGAGCCTTTTCCTAGAAATAGCCCTGGCTGTGCTAAATCACAGGTCTGAAGTGCTGTGCATTGCACCCCCCCAAGAGGAGCAGCCTCCACAAAGCTGAGCCACCACCACCAATTTCTGCTGATGCACAAGAGACATCCAGCAAGCCTCCTCCCACAAAGCACCCGCACAAAACCCTGCTGGGAGCTACAGCAGCTGCAGGTGAACCCACTCGCTGTATGGCATCAAGTCCAGATTTTGATCATGAACTGCTCAATGTTGTGCAACAATAGTTGGGCCAGCAGAAATTAAGTTAAACAGTCTAGAAAAGGTTGCCGAACTTCCTCCTGCTTTCCCTCCTATAGAATGTGATAGAGTCCCTACAGACTGTAGTTAGAAACCCTGAATCTAAACCAAACCATAATCCCATATTCTTGCAGTAATACCAGGGGAAATGGCAGGAGGGGGAAATGGGAATGGTGTAAGGTGAAGGAGAAAGAATGAACCCCTATAGCTACCAAAAATGTATCTCATAAAAAAATTTAAAGAATTAGTAGATGAAGGCAACGTGGGTTTTGCAGACTCTCTGTTATTGTGACAGAGATCATCTTGTCTGGGGGATATCAAATTTACCTCATTATCAAGCCAGGAAGAGGTAGCCCTCAAAACAAAGCAATGAGGTACTTCGCACCATGTTCAATAAACACAAGATGTTCCAAATTCAGCAGTCACAATGCATCTTCTATTTGGCATTTCAAAACAAAATCCCTAAGGATTTCAGAGAAAACACACTGCCAATTCTAAAGCTGACTTGCAACTGTTTAGTAAAACGCGCTGCACTTGCAATATCTAGCACCCACAGGTTTGACTTTTCAACTGTCTCTGAACAAATGAATACTAACAATCAGGACAACCATGTGTCAGCACACAGGATAAGGGATTCACTAAGGTGACCACAGAGCAGCTGGCCCTTACACACCTCCTGAATCCCCTCTGCTATTCTTTCATGCTTGTACAGCCTACCGCATCAGGCACAGTGAAAACACACGGTCTCATGAGCAACCCGTTACTCCCATTGTACTGCAGTCCTCACCTCACCGCCAACTGAAAAGTTACGAAAGCAGCACACAAAGAACTGATAGCCAGCAGCTGAGGACCAGGCAGGTGGCCACAGCACAGTGCCACCCAGGCAAGTGACCCAAACAAGCACCAGGGTACAAGCACCAGGGTACAAGCACCAGGCACGCCCCTGCTGGGCCACTTAGCGTGAGCAGTTACTATATCAGCCATTGTAGTCCTACAATAACAAAGTCAACACTGTCTAGTCCTCAGCCATGTCAGGTGCTATTTTGAGAAATACTTACTGATGATAGGACCTCTAGAACCAATGAATAATGCGTCCCTCCTTCATTCTGTCTCATTTTGTAAGCCAGTGCGGGTTTTTTTTTTTTCCATGATTTATTTTTATTGGAAAGGGATATTTACAGAGAGAAGAGACAGAAAGATCTTTCATTCACGGGTTTACTCCCCAAGTCGCAACAACAGCAGGACCCACCAGCAGCCAGGAACTTCTTCCCCACGAATGTGCAGGGTCCCAAACTTTGGGCCATCCTCTTCTGTTCTCCCAGGCCACAAGCAGGGAGCTGGATAGGAAGTGCAACAACCAGGACACAAACCAGTGCCCATATGGGATCCTGGTACATGTGAGGTGAGGACTGAGCCACTGAGCCGCCACTGGGCCCTTTTCCTATTCTCTCATTGCTCTTTGAAACAGTCAAAGTTGAGAAAGACGCAGACATTCATAATTCCCAGAAGACAAAGGCTGACTGGACAGCATTTCCAGCTCAACCTTTAGCTCCATGAAGCAACCTCGATTTTCCACCTAACATTGTCTGCTTGAACAGTAGTGGGCCCAAAAGCTCCAGCACCCTTCTCAGGAGCTTCAGCCAGGCTTTCCTGTCTTATGATCCTCTGTTTAAGACTTTCTTATGCAGCTAACACAAACAGGAACAAAATCTAGCTAAATTGACACATGTTTTATTACATGTTTCCTGAACATATGCAGACTTTAATTGCTATTACTACTACTGATACTATTTCTGAAGAGCAGAGATAGATTTTCCAACTGCTGGTTCACTCTCCCAAAGCCCTCAACTGCCACAGCTGAGCCAGGCCAGGCACCAGGAGCTCCAGCCAGGTCTTCCACTTGGGTGCTAGGGACCCAGATACTTTAGTCACCTTGTGCTGGTTCCCTTCCCAAATGGCTACAAAAGTCAGAGCTGGGACAGACTGATGCCAGGAGCTTCCTGTGGGTCACCCATGTGGGTGCAGGAGCCTGAGCACTTGGACCATCTTCTGCTGTTTTTCCAGGCACATTTAGCAGAGAGCTGCATGGGAAACACAACAACCAGGACTTGGAATTGCTGCCCATACGGGATGTGGGTGTCAGATGACTCTGACACGGCACAAAAGGTCAAAGATGCTAACCTGACAACCACAAATTTTGAAGAGGAATTCACTCAGGTCCTGGGAACTCTTGGCCAATTTTCTTCAAACAAAGATCTGCTAAGACACCTCCAAGTGTTCCTAGAGGCCTCCAGTAGGAAAGCATGCCTGTAAGAGTCTCCACAGCTGACAGAACATGTTACCTTAAGCCAACCTTCAAAATGCCTCCAAGAAGTGAGAGAAAAGCTACAAACACCACTGGTAGCCAAAGAAGCCACAGTCAGGCTCCTCCAGGAAGAAATACACAGAATGGCTTCTTCAAAGGCTCACCCCACCGCACTGGAGACAGAACACCAGCAAAGGTCTTCAGAAATTAAGCATCTTGGCGTCGTATGACAGCCTAGCAACTAACTCCTCGCCTTGCCTCTGCCAGGATCCCACAGAGCAACCGGTTTGTGTCCAGGCTCTTCAACTTACAGTCTAGCTCCCTACTTGTTACCTGGCAAAGCAGTAGAAAATGGCCCAAAGCCTTGGGACCCTGTACCCACCTGGGAGTCTCAGAAGAAGCTCCAGGCTCCTGGCTTGGCATCAGATCAGCTCTGGACATTGTGGTCACCTGGGGTGTGAGCCAGTAGATCTTCCTCTTTGTCTTTCCTTCTCCCTGTAAATATGCATATCTGAATTTCAAAAAAAAACCCAAAAAACCCTACCTTTTAACAGTGAAATAAGGTAGTACAGAGTATAAAAGCCCACAGACTACTTCCTTATTCTTGGTTTGTATCAGATATATGACCTTCGGCAAACCAATAGAGTGGTTTGTTTTACTCCATGGAACTTCAATTCTTCCTCCCTCCAGTATTTACCTAGGATCAATGTACTATGCTGAGAAAACACAGCCACATAAGAAAGCATCCCTAAGCTAAAACAAAAAAACAATTCAAGGGCCTAGCAAGAAAGCCTAGTGACTTAATCCTTGCCTGGCCTCCACCGGGATCCCAAATGGACTCCGGTTTGTATCCTGGCTGCTCTGCTTCCCTGTCAGCTCCCTGCTTGTGGCTTGAGAAAGCAGCAGTGGATGGCCCAAAGCCTTGGGACTCGGTACTCCTGTGGGAAACCCAAACAAAATGCTTGGCTCCTGGCACCAACTGGCTCAGATGCAGCCATTGCGGACACTTGGGGAGTGAATCAGTGCACACAAGATCTTTCTGTCTCTCGTTCTCTCCAGAAAGCTGCCTTTCAATAAGATCAGTAAATCTTTAAAATCAATTGAAAGCATGCAAAATAAAGATTAAAGAGCCAAGGAGGCACATGTCTAGCAAATATCATGCTCAAGACAGTTCTCCTCCTCAGCTGTAGTTTACACTGTATTAATAATCACAGGACTCGCCTGAGTGTAGAGGGGATGATGTCTACTGGCTCACTGAAATCAAGGCAGAGGTGGAAGGTACTGGTACCTGCACAGGCACCTTACACACATCATCATATCCAAGGTAACTGACACCTCTCACCTTGGCTCTAACATGTCACACATCCATCCCTCTGCTAGCAAGGGGCATTTTCTAAAACCCTAGATTCCTGAATTCATCCATCCAGCTACCGAAAAGCAGAAAGTTTCGAGGAATAACTTTGGTTTCTTTTTTTAAGGTTTATTTTTAGTGGAAAAACAGATATACACAGAGGAGAGACAGAGAGGAAGATCTTCCCGCCACTGGATCCCTCCCCAAGTGGCTGCAATGGCCGGAGCTGAGCTGATCCAAAAACAGCAGCCAGGAGCTTCTTCTGGGTCACCTACATAGGTGCAGGTCCCAAACTCTGGGCCATCCTCCACTGTTTTCACAGGCCACAAGTAGGGAGCTGCAGGGGAAGCAAGGCTACTGGAACACAAATCGGCACCCATATGGGATCCTGGTGTGTGCAAGGCGAGGAATTTAGCCACTAGGCTAATGCACCAAGCCTGAATAATTTCTACTAGTAAGCAACAATACGTCTTCTCCCCTTCCAGTGTCCGTAACTCGAAGCTTTACAGATCACAAAAATTTCTCCAGCACCCTGACTGTGGATTTCCAGCCTCTAGAGCTGTGAGAAAATAAGTTCTGTTGTGAAAAAAGACACAGAGAAAAATTTAAAAGCAGAATTGAATACAAAGTTCCAACTCAGCCCTAGTTTGATCCAACACAATGCTAATAAGATTTAAGAGATCAGTCCCACATCCTAATTTATATATCATGAGGTATTGAGTAGTAATACAGCAAACGGCAGCTTACAAAAATTTGCTGTGGACAAAAATGAGGACATCAACATTCACTGAAAAAACTTAATAATAAAGTGTGGCAGGCCCAGGACAATGGCTCAATGGCTAAATGCTCACCTTGCTAGTGCCAGGATCCCATATGGTCATTGGCTGTGATCCTGGATGTTGCGCTACCCACTCTGCTCCCTGCTATGATCTGGGAAAGCAGTAGAGGAAGGCCCAAAGCCTTAGGATCCTGCACCCTTGTGGGAGACCAGGAAGAGGTTCCTGGCTCCTGGCTTCAGATTAGCTCAGTTCAAATTGCTCTTGCCAACTGGGGTATGAATCAATGGATGAAATTTTTTTTCATGTCTCTCCTCTCTGTAGACAGGACCTGTCTTTCTAATAAAAATAAATAAATCATTCTGAAAAGGAAGGAAGGGAGAGAGGGAGGAAGTGAGGAAGAAAAGAAAGAAGAGGAAAGAAAGAAAGAAAGAGAGAAAGAAAGAAAGACAGACAGACAGACAGACAGGCAATATTTGAGTTTTCGAAATCTCACAACAAACTGAGTGCATCTCTCTGGCAGTAAAACCTGTATTATGTGTGTGTGTGTGCGCGCGCGTGTGTCGGTATTAGGTATATATATTTGGTGTGACAGTTCACTGCCAACACCAACAAACCCAATTTCAGGTTCAGCAGAGTAGAATGGGAGGAAAGAAGCAGGCTCAAGCAGAGGTCCACAGACATGCCCTCTTCCCACTGGAGTCACAGTAGTCTCTTCAGCACACAAGTTTCCCTAATTGTTTTTTCCTATTTGATTGATGCACAACATTCTGACATGGCTGTGTCCAATGTCTCTTTCAGAAGGGAAGGTCAGAGAAGGAAAAAAAAAAAAGAGGCAGAAAGAGAAGAGGGGACTAGAGATTGGAGTGGGGAAGAAGAGGGAGAAAGATTGGGAGAGGGGAAGGGAGTCGTTGTTGATGCTGTGTTGGGGCTTTCAATTGATCGGGATGATACTCTGCCAGCTCTGCCTTCAGACCAGACATGGTCTCCCCAAGAAACCGTTGAACTTATCTGGACAATAAGATGCTGGACTCTATGCTTCGTATACACTTGCAATGACAGAATCTTGACTGATTTTGAACTGTAATACAGCAACAAGGTGGAGGAACCCACCATGGGGGGAGGGCACGGGGAGGGCTTGGGGGAAATCCCAGAGCCTATGAAACTCTGTCACATAATGCAATGTAATTAATTAAAAAAAAAAAAAAAGAATTCCTGGATGAAAGGAATGTGGGTTTTACAACCACTTCACTTTCATGACATACATCATTCTTGTCTGGGGAGGACAGAGAATATACATCATTATCAGGACAGGACCAGTCAAACCTCAAAAAGAAATCCCTAAAGATTTACTGCAAGACGCACCAACGATCCTAAAGTTGAGTTCAACTATTATAAAAGCTTGCTCACCGCACTTGCAATATCTAGCAGTCCCAGGTTCGACCTTGCAATCTGCCCAATAACAACTCTTAACAAACGAATACTGTCTGAGAATAACCGAGGTAGGCGACTCCCTAACTCAACTGAGGGCCCTTAGAAACCTTCTGAATGCCCTTTGCTATTTGTTTTTTCACACTTGTGAGCCAAGCCCACTAGGCAGAGTGAAAACAACTGGTCCCAGGAGCAACCCATGACTCCCACTGTGAGCCAGTCCTCATCTCACCACTAACTGAAGTTATTAACGGCGCCCGAAAAGTTCTGAGAACCTTCAGCTGAAGACCAGGCAGGTGTCCACAGCGCGGCGCGCCCCCACTGACCCCAGCACCCGACCAGCCACGAAAGCGCACAAACGGCCACGCTCCGCCACTTTCCACACCTTCCTTCCACGTTGCCGCAGCCCGCCCACCCACAACCTCACAACCCCGGTCCGCAATGTCCCGGAGCCACGACCCTGCAGGACCACCATCTTCACAGCCGCTTCCAGAAGCCCACCTCCCTCCACCGCGGGCGCCCAGGGGGCTCCCCGAGCACCAGCCCGGGACTCCCGCGCCACGGCTCCACCGCCACAAAAACTCACCGAGGCCGCTCCTCCAGCGCTCCCGGGACTCCTGAGGCCGGGACCACGAGCGCGGGCTCCACGTCTGCCCGCCCGTCCGCCGGCTGCAGGAGCACACAGGCCAGCATGTCCAGCCAGCTGGCCGCCCCACACCTGAGCGCGGGGCCACACCCCGCCGGGCACGCCCCGCCCTCGCGCCGTTCCTATTGGTCCTGGGCCATCCAGGCCCGCCCTTTGCTCGCTTCTATTGGCCCTTGGCCAGAACTCGCACCCTCGCGCCTCTCCTAATGGTCCGTGTCAACCAGGCCCGGCCTCCCGCCGCTCTTACTGGCCCTGGGCAGGCTTGCCCGCCCCGGAGCGCTCGTATTGGTCCTGCGTTAGCCATGCCCATCCCAGGTTCTGCCTGCAGGTACCCTTTTTTTTTTTTTTTTTTGGCTTATGCTCAAGGAACTTTCTGATTTTTTTTTTTTTTTACGAATAGAAACATAGAAATTGACAATGCCATGAAGTTAAACGGCATGTTACTAGTCTCCATTACACAGGTGCTATACATCCTCTTAAATGAAAAGCCACAAAGCAAAATCAACATCAGGAAGAAAAAAAAAATTAACAACACCATAAAGTTTAATAACATGCTATTAAATGACCCTCTCTATCCCCCAGATGCACGCCCAGGGGCCCAGCTCTTCTGGCGACAGTCACCAGGAGACAGTGTGTCAGCACCTACCTGCAGGTCCAAAATGACAGCTGCAGGTATGGAAATGTCCTCCCAGGGGACAACAGGGACAATGCACGCATGGGACACAGCCACCCCTCAGATGGGGGCCTGGGTCACAAGTCCCCAGAAACACACCCATCTCCTACAGGGCATGCTCCTGTGGCCACCTGGTCGATCCCAGGAGTTTAAAAAACAAGCATAGGTTTGATGGTTCCCCAAAGGGGAACAGGGGTCAAGGACCATAGGAACGAATGATTTCCTCAGGTTCAGTAAGCAGCCTTACACTATGGTCAATGTCCCCAATGGGGTCCCCTAGTGTTGGCAACAAGGGTAGGGCTTGGGGTTGCGGACTCACAGCCCTGTCAAAGTCCTGAATCAGGTTTGCTAGTGTGGTGGCAGTGATAAAGGGTCTGCTGGTTGACCCCTTTGCACTCTAATGGTACTCCACCCCAGCTACATTCAGGAGCAAGCTGACACCCACCCACCCCTGCAGGTGCCTGCCTGCTTACTTGCAGGCCTCCAGGCCCAACCTCCGACCAGCACACTAGGCACCAAGGTCCCAGAATCAAAGAGACTCTCCCGCCTGCAGCTTGGGTCTTTGTAACACTCTGCCCCCTGCTCTCCACCTCCCTGCTTCCCCTTGCCGGCTCTGGAGCACTTGACAGCTACAGCAAGGCTGCCACCAGGTGAGTCTGACAGCCAGCACCAAGGAACAAACACATACAGCCTGCTGGATGCAGTGAGGCGATGAATCTGAGATAGGCAGGAAAATATCTGTCATTTCCTCCCTCCCCTTGATTACCACACTCTGTCAAGGGGTGTTGGACCAGGCTGGCAGGTCAGTTGCCTTGCCTTGCCTCTCATTTATAATCAAACTGTGTTGTGAGTGTCACTGGTGAAAAGTTAACATTCTCTTTTAGTGGATGCAACACCAGATCGCGTGTCTCAGCCTCCAGTGCCAGCTTCCTGGAGTCAGGCCAAAGGCCCTCTCCCCGTACCCACCCTCCAGGTCGGCCCTGGGCAAGAACAGTGTGATTTTATGTTTTGTGACTGAGGGAGAGAAGGCGCATGTCCTGGAGGCTCCACTTCTGAGCAAACTCTCTGCTTATGGTTCAGATTGGGAAGAATCGTGTTGTCATAGCAACATGCATCTTCTGTGACCCAGATACATCTGACCTATCAGTGCATTCTTGGGGGGAAGAGGGAGCAGAGAGTGGGTCACCCGACTGTAAAGGAAGAAGGCAGACAGAAAATAAAAAGAAAACACAGGCACTGACACAGAGTGAACAGGGAGAGAAACCAAAGCAGGAGGAGAGAGAGTGAGAACTGAAAGGAAGGCAAAATCAAGAAATTAAAAAAAAAAACCAGGAAGGTAAAAACTAAGGAAAGAGAAAGACAATGTAAAGGGAGGTAAGGGAAACATTACAAAAAAAAAAACAGACAGACATGAGTAAAAGACATGAGGGAAGAAAATAAATCCAGAATGAGGATGCGAGAGAAAAGCATATAGAGATTGAAAGGGAAGAGAGGAACAACTAAAGAGGACCACGGAAAAGCAAGCAAAAGGGGGAGAAAGTAAGGATAAAGAATATGGAGTCAGAAGTGAGATTAGGGACTAGAGGCGTGGCCTAGAGGCTAAAGACCTTGCTTTGAACACACCGGGATCCCATAGGGATGCCGGTTCTAATCCCGGCAGCTCCACTTCCCATTCAGCTCCCTGCTGTGGCCTGGGAAAGCAGTTCAGGATGGCCCAATGCTTTGGGATCCTGCACCCGCGTGGGAGACCTGGAGGAATTTCCTGGCTCCTAGCTCCAGATCGGCACAGCACCAGCCGTTGCGCTCACTTGGGGAGTGAATCATCGGACAGAAGATCTTCTTCTCTATCTCTCCTCCTCTCTGTATATCTCTCTGTATATCTGACTTTGTAATAAAAATAAAACAAATCTGAAAAAAAGAAGTGCAATTATATAAGAGAGGTAGGGAGTGGGAAAAGGAGAAGAGAGCAGGAGCAACAGTGAGACGCTGACTAAAGGGAAAGTGAAAAGGAGAAAGAGAGAGAAAGAGAGGAAAGCGGGAACCAGCAAGCAAAGTTTGAGAGAGAGAGAGAGAGAGACTGCCTCACAAAAATCAGGAACCTGGTTCAGTCTATCCCAAAGTTCCCAACCGCACAGGCACAGCAAAGGCTTCCCTATACACACAGGTAAAACCCAGCCAGCACGTCACCCAAGTCGGTTCCCACAGTAAATGCCAAGAGGGAGGGAGACCTTTCCTGCATCCCTGTCTCTCCTGGATGGTCCTCCCTAGGCGGTATTGTCACTAAGTATAGAAGGACTCTCTCCCTCCTGTGACACAGCCGCTGAGGCCAGGCTAGGCCAAAACCAGCAGCCAGGAACAAGATCAAATCGGTGTTCCCATATGGCAAGGCCAGTGTGTCTCCTGACAGGCTGTTTAGCACGTGTGCGGTGCCACAATGCTAGTAGCCCCCACTGTCTTGCTTTCACTTTATTTTTTTTTTTCCTGGAGGTTGACTTATTTTCATTGGGAAGACAGATTTACAGAGAGAAGGAGAGACAGAGAAGAAAAGATTTCCATCCATCGGTACACTGCCCAAATGGCCACAACCACACCCGGAGCTGACCTGATCTGATCCAATCAGACCTGATCCAACCCAAATCCCAGAGCTGGAAGCTTATCCCAGGCCTCCCACACAGGTGCAGGGTCCCATACACTTGGGCCACCCTCCACTATTTTCCCAGGCCACAAACAGGGAGCTAGAACAGAAGTGGAGCAGCAAGGACTTGAAAGTGGAGGATTAGCCAGTTGAGCTATTCTGCAGCACCCTTGTGTCTGTCTGAACTCCTTGTAAGATCGTGCAACACCCAAGAATTTCCTCAGGGACAGAAAAGATGTGGCATGGAAACAGGTTAGAGATGTGAACGAAGAGAGAGGGCAGAGAGAGACTGAAATTGAGTTAGTGAAATTGAGTTAGTGAGAGTGTGACAATCATTCAGTCTTCTCTGCTCCCCATTTGCAGGTATGGTCCAAAGGGAGCAGCCAGGCTGGGGTTCTGTCTCTCTCTCTCTCTCTCTCTCTCTCAGACCCAGGAGGGGGACTCACTCAGCTTTCTCTTTCCAATGTGTGAGCAGAAGTGGTTGCGTGCTGAGTGGTTTCTGGGCAGGATCCAGAACATGGGGGAGAAGTGTCAGGCAAGGCCACCTGTGAGGTTTTTCATTTAAGGGGATGTATAATAACTGTGATGTGCCCGGTGGCGTGGCCTAGCACCTAAAGTCCTCGCCTTGAATGCCCAGGATCCCATATGGGCGCTGGTTCTAATACCAGAAGCTCCACTTTCCATCCAGCTAGCTCCCTGCTTGTGGCCTGGGAAGGCAGTTGAGGACAGCCCAATGCATTGGGACCCTGCATCTGTGTGGGAGACCCGGAAGAGGTCTGGTTCCCGGCTTCAGATCGGTATCAGCACTGGCCGTTGCGGCTCATGTGGGAGGTGAATCATCGGAAGGAAGATCTTCCTCTCTGTCTCTCCTCCTCTCTGTATATCTGAATTTGTAATAAAATAAATAAATCTTTTTAAAAAAAATAACTGTGTGATAGAGACTATTATATCCAGCAGCATGTAACTTCATGGCATTATAAATTTCTATTTTTCTTCCTGTTGTTGATTTGTATTGTGGCTTTTCATTTAAGGGGATGTACAGTAGCTGTGTAATGGAGACTATCATATCCAGATGTGAGGATACAATGTAGTATGCATCTCTACTTTTAGACAAAGATGGACTCCCAATGAAACTGCTTACTAGATCTTCACAATAAGATGCTGGACTCTGCCATTGTCCATGCCTGTGGTGATGGACATAGGACTGCATATGAAGAGCTATAGCATGGTAATGATTGAGGGGAACTCAGTGAGGAAGGAGGGAATTGGGGGGATAAGGGAAATTTCAGGGCCTATGGAACTGTGTCATAAAATGATAATAATAACAAGAAGTAAAATAAAAACATACAAAATAAATTTACAAGATTCTTAAATAAAAGAAACTTAAATCTTTTTAAAATAAATGAATTTTTAAAAATATTTAATTCTTTTTATTGGAAAGTTAGATATACAGAGAGGAGGAGAGACAGACAGGAAGATCTGTTTCTCTTTCTCACACACACATCCTCACTGCTCATTCGGATACGCATACATTCACACTAACACAGACAAGTGCATACACACATGCACACACAGTATACACACACATATACATTCACACATCTTCTCAGTTCAGATACGCTCATACACACACAAACACACTGACATGCACTCTTACAGACACACACTCACACAAACATATTCACAGTTACACAGATGCAGACACACTCACCCTACAAACATTCATGTCTAATAGTTCAACTGAGAAGCATCAACCATACTGGAATTTTCTGGAACAACTGAAGACCCGAGCCACATGGCCCACTCCCCATAGCACTGCAAGACTTGCCTGTCCGAGGATTGTGGAAGCGTCCCAGGTGCACCCTGGAACTACCTGTCTGGCTCCTTCGGAATATTCCCTTTGCATCCCTTCCAAGCAGGCCCACGTCACACCTGAGGCTCTGGGAGGATGTGCAGACTTCCCAGCATTCTCTACTTGTACACCTTCTACCAGGGGCCCATGTCTCCATGTCAGACTCAGCAAGCATTTCCAAGGAAATATCAGTAATGACCCTATTGACAGTGTGTGAGTCTGGGGATTCTTGCCACATTTAAATGCAAATCTGGATTCCCTGTTCTGATGCAAATATACTCCATCTCCATGAGCCAATGCCAGCAGTCTCCAGTGAGGGAGGAGAGGTTGACCACTACCTACTCTGCCCCTACCCCCTACATTTCTACCTCCTGCAATCCCAGGCCCAGAGCAACCAAGGGCAACAGAGAAGGACTGGCAAGCCCCAGGCAGAAGCAAGGTTGTTCTCAGAATCCATGCTGGGATTTGGGTGGAGGAATCTCCTTCCCACTTCCCCAGTGGATAAGGAGATGGAGCCCAGAGCCCAGCCAACACAGGTAAGTGATAGAGTACCTGATCATGGACGCTGGCTCCCTGGGATTAAATCCCAAATCCCTTCTGTTAGACTGCACCTCATCTCTGTTGGAGAGATCAAGAAACTGAGACCCATGCACAAGCATTAAACACTTCTCAACAGTCCCCAAGCGTACCATCAGAAACCCACTTTCACACACACCTGTGGACATTGAGGCTTTGAGACTTCCTGGGCTGTAGCAATGACTTCCAGGTGCCATGTGGACATTGAGGCTTTGAGACTTCCTGTCATCGCTGTGACAAGATGCATGGGATGCCCACTGGAAGGGTGAGCATCAAGGCGACTGCTGCACATGCCACAAACACTGGCAGCAAGTGCCAGGGCTGGGGAGTCCAGGTGAAGATAAGAGCCAACAAGCAGAATGAAGACCCACAAGCTCCATGTGAAAATTGTTAGCCCCGTGCATACCCGAGCCTGTTCAGTGACGCCCTGACTTGCTAGGGTGAGGACAAACTGGCAACCATGGTGTGAGTTAAGACACATTCACCCCAAGAGGAGACTCCTTGGTGCCCCTGCAGGCAGGCTGTGGCAATGTCTGGCCTGCTTGACAGGGCATGGAATCTAACATCAGATTCACTTGAAAACATTGTGGACTGGCCAACACAGTGGCAGCATTTCTGACTCACAGGACAGGATTTCATAGCTTGCAAGGGCCATGAGGTTAAAATACCATGGAGGCTTGGGGTCAAGGTCAGCAAAGTAGTGGACTGGGTCTGGAAGCTGGAGGCAGCCTGTGCAACATAGCCACATCTCCACCTCACCAAAGACCCTTACTCTCAGGCTGGCTCCCTGCCCTGGGCTGGGCCCCACACTTCCCCAGTCTCAGGCCTTACCAGCAGCTACATCCCCAGCCAGCCCACCAGCACTGTGGCTAGCAGTTTCTGCTGCTGGTGCTTGGAGAAGGTTCAGGCAACCTAGAGGCCAAGTACCCTGGCATCTGGTTCCTTGGCATGCTGTCCCTTCAGCTCCCCTCTTTGCTGGGTCTCACCACACCACCCTGTACCCTCCTGCCTGGTCAGCCCTGTGCACTCTGCTCACCAGCTCCCACCTGCTACCCAGGGTTCTCCACAGCTATGGCCCATGCCAGAGTCTCCCACCCACCTGCATACTGCTGCCTCACTTCTGTTGGGCCAGGGACCCCCATGAGGCTGATGCCCACCAGGAGTCTGGCAGTTCACCAGAGCTTCGCAACTTGGTGTCCTGGACATGATCAGTAGGCAGGCCCCACAGCTGACAGGATTGGCCAGGAAGAGGGTCCTTCTCTGTCTGGACGCTCTCCCATGCAGCTCTCAGAGAGAAGGTCAAACAATTTCTGTTGGTACTCACGTTTGCTGTCGCATGGTGGGGGAGGCAATGACTGGCAGAGAGGAAACTCCCACTCCTAGGACTCAGACATGGGAACGGAGCATGTGCAACCATACTGTACACAGTGTTCTGTGATTCCCTGCTACATTATAGAACTTTTTCAGTTTTCAAAATGTTTTTACTGTTTTCCACAACACACTTTTGTGTGGCAGGATCTCACCTGAGAAAGGGTCCTGCAGCCTCAGATAAGTCATTTCCTTCCCTCCCCTCGAAGACAAAGTTCATCTTCTAAAGAGAAGAACCCTGGTTCTCTTAAACACTGCTGGGTATGGGGTCCAAGCCAACAGCAGCACTGGGATGATGAAGTGGTGCAGCTCCAGGGCAGAGCACGGGCACAGAGGCCAGGCCTGCCTCTCGGGGGTCCAAAGTGCCCCCCACACAGCTGGTATTTACCTGCCCAAGTCCCAGATCAATCTTCAGGGGCAAGCCCTGCTTCTTGACAGAAGCATTGTGGGCCAAGCCTGTGCCAGGGGTGAGTCCCACACACTGATGCTCCAGCCCAAGTGGTCAGTCATGAGACTATCCCATGTGTGGTATAGAGATGAGTGCCATCTCACAGGTGTCACAGACCCAGGGATGCGGAACACTGTCTCTCTCCCACTCCATTCACACTGCTGCTCACAAAGCAACAGGTGCTGATAGGTGATGGACAAGACCGAAATAAACTAGGTTCAGGGCTCCTTGCCATGTCAGAGTTGGTGTCTTCACAAGGATGGATCTGCTTAGTCTCTGGCCCTGGCGCACAGCTGTGGGAGGGTAACTTTCTTCTCTGACCCCATAGCTAAGAAGTCAGAGGCAGTTTGCACTTTCTGCAGACATTCGTGGCCTCAGCCCTGAACCTGGACTGGTGGGCTGGCCTAGTTTCCTGCTGAGAGGCATTGTTTGTGTTGATTCCCTGATGGGCCATGCATATGCCAGGGAACAGAGCACACCCTGTGTCAGGGAAGTGTTCCGAGGTCCAGCCTCTGACTTTACAGTCGGAGGCAGCAGACACTGCTGTGCGGTTTTGACCTTCAGCACTGGCTTCATTAAGCACAGGTTGTATGGAGGCCTGATTGTAGACTAGGCAGTCTACTGATGAGTAGATGTGACCTTATTGGCAGGGACAAGATTCTTAAATTTCTCATGCTTAGTAATGGGAACAAGTCACAGTGGAAGCATACCTACCTTTGGTAACGCTTATAGTAAGGGATAAATGTTTGGAATGCTGGCATTGAGGTGTGGTGAACATAAAGACCATGAACATACGGGATAACAGGCCTGGGGTAATTGAAGACCCCAAAGTGCTAGCAAGAGTAGACATACAGCTTCTCCAGTGAGGGAGGTGAAGACTGCCTCTACTCCAGGGAAGGGCCTGATCCAGGGATAAAGATGAAGACTGCCCCTGCTGCAGGGATGTTCCTGATCCAGCATTCACTCCCACATGAGAAGGCGGACAGCAGGGGCTTCAGCAAACAGTTGGAATGCAAATGAACTGTAAGATGTTGGCATGGAAGCAGAGGAAACCAGCACAAGAAAAACCCAGGCAAAGGGAAGGATCACAGACCTCCAACAGCCAAGAACAACAAGATTTACAGCAGGACTACCTCCCTCCAAACAGGCCCGATTACAAGGCAATGAAGAACAAGACCAACAGGCGCAATGTCAAGTGCATGCACCTGTTAGGTTACAGAAGCATGGCTGTGCCTAACTACATGAACTGCTATGTTTTGTCCCATAGGCAATGAGAAGGGTCAGCATGGCAGTGGCTTTGGCTCTTGGTTGCCCACAGGTGGGTCCAGAACCTCTGAGAGATGCAATGTAGGGGGTCTCTGAGATAGCACAGGCCAATCAATGGTTGCGTTCTAGGTTCCTGCCCATCATTGGCCAGCTGGGGTGGTCACGGAGGGAGGGTTTGTACTGGGAGAACTTGAGGCTCCACAGTACTCACAGGAGTACAGGTGCGCTCTTCATCCGCTTTGAACTTCTGCTCCCAGACTGGCCCTGTTTTGACAAAGTTCCAGCTCATGCAGCAAGCACACTCTTGGTCCTTTTCCTGGGTGAATTTCTGGGTCCACTGTCCTGTTGGGTGCTTGCACAGGAAGGAGGACAAGTCAGCACGAGAGAGGCACAGGCAGAGGGAGGGACCTCAGCCATCCCCACCCCACATCCCAGGGTAGCAGGATGGATCCTGCGACTCCCTTCTTCCCTTCCCTCTTTTCTCCCTCCCTCCTATGGAGGCCCAGGTGAAAGCTCCCCAGGGGTCAGCAAGAACACACTCCCTCCCACAGGCATGCACCACAGCATCACCGTCGTATGTGTCAACAGGCAGGCTGGGCCCTTCCATGGGGACATGGGCTTCTGTCTGTCACCTGGATGGTGGCAGGCTGGTCCACCACTTTGTGGAGCTGAATCCCTTGTAGGTGCTGGTCTCGCATGAAGATGTCAGAGTCATTCATTGTGAATTTCCCATGTATAAACCAAGATACTGATCTCAGGTGCTTCTGGGCTGGGGACCCATCAGCAGGCCTCATGACAGCCATAGCCAGCTCTGGGAGTCCTGACAGCAGGTCTTTCCTCTGAGTATGCTTATTGCCATCAGTACTGAGATGTGTGCTTGGTTGTTGAAATCTGCTGGGGCTTATACATTTGTGACTTTCCCTGTGGTGTTATGGCCTGCCTGGCCTAGCCTTTACCTGTTGTGTGGACCCTTATATGGCAAGCACCTGAAATTTTACAGCAATTCCAGTAAAGTTTATGAGCACAGCGATATTATTTACCCACTTTTCCTGTCTGCTGACACACATCCCACTCTCACAGGTCTCAGATGACAGTGCCACTTTCCCACTGTGACAATATCACCATCATATTAGTCAGACACTCGCCTTGACTCTCTCATGTACTCATCATATCTGTTTCTCACACTCACCAGGGCAGTGTCACTCCTTTCCCCTCTCTCTCACACACACACACTCTCCCTGACCATTTCACACACCCAGGATGTGCGAATATGCCAACAGGACAGTGTCACATGCCCACCTCGAGGGTTTAACACAACCACCAGGACAGTCTCACATCTACCAAGACAATCATACACACCCACCATGACATTCTCACACCCTCCATGGTGTCTCACATGCCCAGTAGAACAGTATCACACATCACTACGACAGTCTCCAATGCCTACCAGGACAGTCTCACACAACCACTATGACAGCTTCACACGCTCTCATGCCCACCATGACTGTCCCACATGCCAACCATAACAGGCTCATGCACCCACTATGGCAGTCTCTCAAAATAACCTGCACAGGGTCACACACTCACAGGACTGTGTACAGGTGCCTCCCCCATCTGATGTCATCACTCCTCCTTTGGAAGCGCCCACCAGTGTCTCAGGCTATCCCATTGGGATCTCTGCTGAGTGTCCACGCTCCAGGGATTCCATAAGCTTTACAGAGCACACCCTGAATCTTTTGAGTAATGTAAGAAATAGATTATTTGATGCCACTCTCTTGGGCTTGTGTTTGGACGAGAAGACTCATTCCCCCTGGCCATACCTACAATGGCCCTGGGGCTGGTTATCCCAGTCTGGGCTAGAAAGAGCCTCCCTGGAGCCAAGGATGTCTCAATGCTTGCCACTGCTGAGACTTGGAAAACACACAGAACGAGTGTGTATACAAACAGATTCAGGTACAAAGAGCTTAAAGAGCTCCTGAGCAGCCCAAGGTTTCCTGATCAGAAGACTTCTCACATGTTCTACATGCCTAGAGAGTTCCTTGTCAGTAAAGCAGGAGCTTACGATTGTCCAGTATTACCAACACATGGGGAAAAAGGATGAGTTCGGCCTGTGAGTGCCAGTGGGCTGGCTGCCCTGCAGGGGCCAGGCTATGCAGGCTCACAGGGGTGATCTCCTTGCTTGTGACTCCTTAGTACTTCTCTGATCTGAGACCAGGAAGGGCAGACTACTCTGCTCTGTGAGGAAGAGCACTCGAGGATGCATACTTCCTCCTCGCCTGCCCCTCTTGGTGTGTGTACTCCTTAGAGCAAAGTTGCCCTAAGCACTTACTCATTCTCATGTTTTAGGAAGCGCCAAACACATTCTCAGTTAGGCAGGTGGTAACCACACCAGACCTCAGAGTGGAGTGTGGTGCTTGCAGCAGACACACTGTGCCCCCCTTATCATGAAGGTTCTGAGAGATGTACAGTGAAACTAGCAGTGCAGCTCTGTGGCCATGTGTGCACAGGAGCCTGAGGTGCTGGCCCTCAGAGGAGGACCCAAGCTGGACCCTGAAAGCACCATTATCCCTGGAATGACACACATCTGGAGTCAGCAAACATCAGACCTTTCAGTGCGCAGACTCGGTCTCCTGTGATAACAGAACATGGATGCCACCAGTCAATCTAACAGTCCACCTTAGCTAGGAAACACTGTTGCAGAAGAACTGCACCAACTTCATTGAAAATGTATTTGCTTGGGCCCGGCGGCATGGCCTAGAGGCTAAAGTCCTTGCCTTGAACGCCCTGGGATCCCATATGAGCGCCGGTTCTAATCCCGGCAGCTCCACTTCCCATCCAGCTCCCTGCTTGTGGCATGGAAAAGCAGTTGAGGACAGCCCAAAGCCTTGGGACACTGCACCTGTGTGGGAAACCAGGAAGAAGTTCCTGGTTCTTGCCTTCGGATCGGCGCCCACCGGCCGTTGCAGCTCACTTGGGGAGTGAATCATCAGACGTAAGATCTTCTCTGTCTCTCCTCCACTCTGTATATCTGACTGTAATAAAATGCATAAATCATTAAAAAAAAAAGAAAGAAAATGTATTTGCTTCAGAAGTAAACATCAGGTCTGGCAGGGCAGCCTAGCGCTTGCCTCACAAGTGCAGGGATCCCATATAAACACTGGTTCTAATCCTGGCAGCCCCACTTCTCATTCAGCTCCCTGCTTGTGGGCCTTGGAGTCCTCCACCCATGTGGGAGACCCAGGAGAGGCTCTGGACTCCTGGCTTCAGATTGGCTTGGCTCCAGCCATTGCGGTCACTTGGGGAGTGAATCATTGGACGGAAGATCTTCCTCTCTGTCTCTCCTCGTCTCTGTATTTCTGACTTTGTAATAAAAATAAGCCTTTAAAAATTAAAAAATAAAAAGCTGTATACACACACACACACACACACACACAGAGTCAACACCAAAAGTTAGACGAGGAAGAGAACACCTCACCGAAAGGGGCAAGAGCTCTAGTGGGAACAGGCAGTCTTCATAGTCCGCAGGTGGAAGCAGCAGCTTGCAGCTGGCCCTCACCCAGGAAGAATACATCTGACTGTGGGGCTGTCCAGAGGGTGTGAACACAGGATACCCTGCCCCTTGTACATGACATTCTCATGGTCCCACCCCCACTGGTGCCCCTTCCCTGTGTGCAACACTGACAAGCTGCAGCCCCCTGCCCGTAACACTCACAGGACACCACACCTATTCATCATGTACAGGTCACTGCCTCCACAAGGCCTCACAGAGCCCTGCCCCACCCACACAGGGCTCTACCCCCATATGCGGCATGCACATGGCCCCACTACTGCTGAAGGGAAAGAGTTCTTCTGATGGAGAAAAGCCTGCACTCCCTGCAGCATCAGCTGCTTCTGCCCCAGGGTGGCCTTCAAGGAGTAAAACAGGGACCAGGGGCCCATCTGCAAGACAGAGGCAATTGGTCTTCTGGGGGACCAGCAGTCCACTCACCCCATGGCACATGTTATAGGCCAAGCCTCCTCTAGACCCAGGCCTGGGGCCACTCAGCCCCTATACCCACTGGCATGGCCCCTCAACAGGAGCCACAGTCCAGGAAATACTAGGACTCCTTTCCCTCCCCATCCTTCCCTCCTTCTTCCCCATCCCCTCACTCCACTCCTCCCATTTTCTTTCATCTCCCTCCTCCCAATCCTTCCCTCCCCTCCTTCGTCCCTCCTCACTGACAAACCCTCTTGCCTTTGGGAACCTTTCTGTACTCTCTAGTTCTGTAAGGGCAGCTTTGTGGACTCCCCATAGTAATGATATTGGGACAGTGTTGGCCTTCCATGTGATCCCTATTACAATGAACTTGGTGCTCATTGCCAATGTACATGCAGAGACTCAACCATCACATGGGACCAATTTCTATGCAAGCAGTTATGAAACACCCTCACTAGGCTCAAGGAAAAGAAAATCCACAGGCAGTTCTGTTTGCCTCTTGGGTTGCCCCAAGCCTAGAAGGGGGCCATCTTTCACCTGTGGATCTCAGGGCTGATGTGTCTGGCTGGAGTGATACAGCAGCAGGCTCTCAGTAGGAACCTGGTGAGCCTGCTGTCATTTCTCCTGCTCAGCCCCTGCCATTGATCTTGGTCTGAAGAGAGCCAGTGGCTGAAGTTTCAGCGTCTGCAGGCTCAGCTGCTGGGTCCTCTTCCTCTACATGGTCCTCACTGCCCTCAGTGATGGGGATGGAGGGATGACAACAGAGACTACAGCAGCTGGGGTCTCGGCTTCCATGGTCTCAGGTGTTGGGTCCTGGACCTCACTGCTCCTGGTACTGGGTAAAGATGGAAAGTCCACAGGGATGTTGTCTGGGATTGGGAAGGGATTGGGCAGGCCCTGGGCACTCCTGCCTGCTCTGGGTCAGGCAAGGGAGAGCCAAGCACACAGGCAAGAACAGTCTCCAAGGATGCAGGCTTAGGCTCCTGGTGGCCCTGAGGTGATGCAGGCTCACAGATGGGCAAGATAGGCTTTGATCTGGGCAGCCACACAGTCCAGTGTGCCGGTGCAATACATAGCATGATCAGGCTGGAGGTTGGGCCTGGTCAGAATTCTCCAAAGGCAGAACTTTCTCCTGGTCCCAATAGTCCAGTCCCAGAGATTGTGTGGTCTCCCTAGAGGCTCAACACAGCCCCAGGCCCTCCAGGTACTTGCACCTTAGGGTCATCTGGAACCTTGAGGAGCTGCACGAAGGTAGTCTCAGAAACCTCATCTTTATCTTTATCTTTATCTTCATCTTCATCTTCATCTGAGCATGGCTCAAGCCAGTATTGCTCCCTGGGCCGTACTGCTGTAAGCTGCTGGTTGGGATCCCACATTAGCAGGCACTCTAAGTACTCTGCCAGGCTTGAACTAACTTTGACAGGCAGAGTACAATCTGAAACAGGGATACCAGGTTGGACATCTCTGGTGTGGTAACTTCAGATATGGAGGTAGGCAGGATAGGAGCTCAGTGACTTCCCTGCCCAGGGCTGAGCTGCCTACCACATGGCCCCCAGCATGAGATGGCAGGAGCTATCTGACTCCCAGTGCTGAATTCAGACTGGGAAGTTGGCCCAGGCTTTGCTGCATCCTGCATAGGTCCCTGGAGGGCTCACCCTGCAGGTTCCAGTGGTGAAAGCAGGGTGAGCTCAGGAAGCTGTTCTTTTTTTTTTTTTTTTTTAAAGATTTATTTATTTTATTACAGTCAGATATACAGAGAGGAGGAGAGACAGAGAGGAAGATCTTCCGTCTGATGATTCACTCCCCAAGTGAGCTGCAACGGCCGGTGGGCGCCGATCCGAAGGCAAGAACCAGGAACTTCTTCCTGGTTTCCCACACAGGTGCAGTGTCCCAAGGCTTTGGGCTGTCCTCAACTGCTTTCCCATGCCACAAGCAGGGAGCTGGATGGGAAGTGGAGCTGCCGGGATTAGAACCGGCGCTCATATGGGATCCCGGGGCGTTCAAGGCAAGGACTTTAGCCTCTAGGCCACGCTGCCAGGCCCAGAAGCTGTTCTTGATGGAGTTGAACTGCATCCTCCAGGGCACACCCCACATGCTGGGGGTGTATGTGGCATGGTGTAGGGTGTGCTAGCTGGGTTCTCCTTGGGCTTGTGTATTGGCTCTGTGTCTATGGGTGTGGGGAGGACACTGCTCCATTTAAGGTGTGCAGTGTGATCTGTATACTGGGGACAAATGTGGTGCTGGCCTATGTCATGCAGGACAGGAGCCACTGGAACCCTTAGTGGGTCAGACTTGGTTCCTACATATTGGCCCCAAACCACAATGTCTAGGTCATGGATTGGGATCTTATAGCAGGTGTCCCAGGCCCTGGGGAGCTGAGGCTAGCTTTAGACTCCAGTAAGACAGCTGTGTGCAGGCTGCACCTTCCTCTCCCACACATTGTCAGCCTGCATGCTCTCTAGCCAGGTTTTAAAGTGCTCACAGTCCATTCTCAGCTGCTTTAGCTCTAGCTCTTTCCTTTCCAGGTTTATGGGAGAGACATCAAAACATCATGCTGCAAGTCAATCATCTCTCCTAAGTCTCTGCTTCATCCAGTCTCCTCTGACTCAATACTTACTCCCCAGGTGAGAACTTTACATCTCTGACTGCTAAACAGCCCATGAATAACCAATGCCCAAGACTTGTTTTTCAAGTTCTTATCAGCTTTTAGCTCACAGTGGAAGGGATCTGTGGGCTGTTTGGTATTGTGTCTTTTGAAGCCTCTCTTGGCCTCTCTAGGCCACGTGACTCAAAACTCTGGCGATAGGGGGAATCAGAATTTGTGATCTGATCCTAGAAAACATGTGTTCTAACTGGGCCTCCTCAACTGTTGGTGACTATGCAGTGGACAGCCATGCCCAGGTGCAAATAGGGGACAGTTCATTCTGGCCTGAAGAGGGTGGCAAGTACCGTTTAAGGAGATGGAGAACAGAGCAGGTTGGACAACTCTTCTGGCTGAGCTGTGGCAACAAGTGTCTAAGTGAGTTAATAGACTTTGTTGCTTCTCAACCTTGAAGCAACAAAACCAACACCATTTCAGAACTGTCAAATTTACTCAAGCAATACCCTTGGAACATTCTGCTCCATATCAGGCTTTCTAAGATGACATCAAGTGAATGTGCCCCATCCCTGTGTGCTGGTGAAGTTGGGTAGAAGGGAGCAGTTCCATCTGGCACACACACACGCACACACACACACACAGTTACCCTCACAGACAAGAAAAAATGAAAGAAAAGAAAAATTGGAAGCATTTGTCCTGCACACCTTCCCTCATACCTTGACTTTTTTGCGCCCTAATCAGTGACCCTCTGGATGTGCGTCTTTGTCAACTATGTAAACATCAAAAAGAAAAAAATTATAAAAAAGAACTACCTTCCTTCCTTTTGCAGAAGCATTTGAGCATACAAGGCCTAATATACATGGATAAGAAACTAGTAAAGTATTCTGAAAACAATGAAAACACCAAGAGCCAGGGCTGTGTCCTAGTGGATTAAGCCCCCTTAAGTGTGCATCCCATATGGGAACAGTTTTGAATCCTGGCTGCTCCACCTCTGCCCCAGCTCCCTGCTGATCTTCCAGGAAAAGCAACAGAAGATGGGCCAAATGCCTGAAGCCCCTGAGCTCACTTGGAAGACCCAGGTGAAACTTCCACATCCTGCTGTTGTTCTGGCCTAACGCCAGTGTGGCCATTTGGGAGTAAACCAGTGTTAGCTTTGCTGAACACTGAAGGAAAAAAAATACCAGCTGAGTACAAACAGGTCTTTAGTAAACAAAGAGAAGTCTCTTCCTGGGCCTTTCCCCCACGCAGTGGAAGGACAAGCAGGAGAGGAGGGGACAGCAAGTGGGAGAGTCAAGCTGGGTTGCTGACAGAGGTTTTATACCTCTTCTGTCATGAGTGCGACATCAGCCCTGCTTGGGCCCTGATAGGGCAAGGAATGTTGGCCTTTGTCCATCATTGACCCCTATGTGGCCTTGGCTGCCTTCGGGGTGTGCCAGATCACTGGCTGAGGTCACTGTGTAACTTCCTGTATTCAATTCCTGTAACCACAATAACCATCAACCAGTATATGAAAGATCTACATTTGTTTTTGTCTCTCTCTGTGACCCTGATTCAGAAATAAATAAACAGATGGATAAATAAATCTCAAAGAGGGTGAAAAACAAAGGTTCACTGTTGTGATGTGGTAGGGTAAGTTGCCACCTGCAATGCTCACATCTCATGTTGGCACCAGTTTGAATCCCAAATGCTCCACTTTCAATACAGTCTCTCGATAATGTGCTTTGGAAAGCAACAGGAGCCAGCCCAAGTGCTTGGGTCCCTGCACCCATGAGAGAGACAGGGAGGAAGCTCTAGGTTCCTGGCTTTGGCCCAGCCCAGCCCTCATCATTGTGGCCATTTAGGGAGCCAACCAGGAGATGGAAGGCCTCTCTCTACAACTCTGCCTTTCAAACACACACGCCTTTGAAAAATATTAGTAATTAAAAAAAATGAAAAGACACACCTGCATTTAATATTAAGCTCTTTAAAAGCAACTGCTGTGAAAACCATCCTCTTAAGGCTACAAAGGGCTTGTTGCATGGTGCTGGGCAAGTGCATATGAATGTTTAACTGAGCTGTCAGGAATTTCTCCAACAGATTTGTTGGGGCCAATGGAACTGTTAGGTCACAACAAAATGGAGCAAAAAGAAAATGGATCTCTTGTTTTTTCTACCCCTACACAGGTATCCTCTAATAAAAGAAGCTTCGATGTCTTCAACCAGAGTGGTGCATTTGTCCCAATCAATGAGTTGCTCTTATGTTGTATGTTCTGTGGGTTTGGAAAAGCACATATATGGAGGCTGCTGTTATCTCTGAATCTCTCTGCCTGGCTTATTCATCTTTATGTCTCTAACCTCTAGCAAACACTGAGCTTTTTACTATTTCCATAGAATTACCGGTATGGTGTTGGAATCATATAATACATGTACTTTTTAGATTGTCTTCTTTCACTTAATAATACACTCTTAGGTTCTTTCTATGGTCCCATGGCATGAGAGCTTGTTTCTTCTTAGTGTTGAATAGTATGCCATTATCTGGATGTATCACAGTAGATTTACCCATTCACCCACTGAATGACATCTGGTTACTTTCAAGTTCGGACCATTAGTAACAATTATCCTCATCAATGTGCAGGGTGTTGTGTGGATGTAAGCTTTCTCCTCCTTTGAATAAAATATCAAAGAACACAGCTAATACATCAGATAGTATATTTAGGTGTGTTTAGGGTTGCAATGAACCACCAACTGGCTTCCCCAGAAGCCATATGTGGCATTTGGATTCTGAACACCAAGCAAATAATTCCTGTTGCCCACACGCTTGGCAGTATCCAGTGTTCTCACTGCCAGCCAGCTGGTAGCTGTGGAGTGCGGTCATAGAATTGAACGTGGGTTTGCCTGATGACTCACCAAGAAGCATTATTTTATGTGCTTTCCTGCCATCTGTCAAGGTTTTTGACACAGTTTTAAAAATTGGGTTATTGGCTTCTTTTGTTAAGTTGTAAGAATTTCTTAAACATTGTGGATGATGGCCCTTTGTCAGACAAGTCTGCAGCAAATATCTTCTGCCAACCTGGGCTTTGCCTTTTCATTCTTTAGCGATATCTTCCACAAAGCAGAGTTCTAGCTTATTGACTCTTACTTCCATGGCGTGTGCCTTAGGTGTTACATCTTCAAAAAGCATCATTAAGCCCAAGGACTTAAATCATCATCCAGATGTGTTGCTTTTTTGTGTTTAAATTTATATCCGTGATTCAGTTTAAGATACATGAAATTTATCATGTTAAAGTCAGGCCTTCCACCCAGCTTTCTTTTGGACAACTCCACCCACACTTGGCATTCCACAGGGTTCAATTCCTGACACTCATTCCGGTTGCTGCTCAGGCTTCTCGAGCAAGGACCGTGGTCACCAGTGTCTGCAGGACTGTGTGGCTCCCCTCTGGGAGACTTCCTCTGGCATCAGCAGCTCTCTCTCTGTTCATCCGGGTCTGTACCCATACAGCTCCCTGTACATGAGAGAATTTTGGAGGGAAAGAAAATTGAACGGTAAGTCCGTCTTGATGCAAAAACTAAAAGTCTCTTCACTTACATGAACTTTTTGGAAGACCATAAAAATCCAATAAAAATAAGTAACTCTTAAAAAAGAGAGACAACAATACCATATCCAGATACAAGTTTGATTTTTAAAATCCTGCCATAAGACTATCAAAATGCAATGAAAGTAAATCAATCTTTTAGAACAGAGAGGGACATGAAATTTTTGACAATCCCTATATGCTTAAACACACGAACATGCACAGTTAGCAATTTTAAAATGTTTGTGGAACTTCCTTCAGTAGCGGACCCTCCAGGAGCTCTGTGAAACCCAGGCAGCCACTGCCAACCTAGGGGATAATCCCAGCTGCCCTAGCTGGCTCTGCCCACCCACATGAGCAGCAAGTCCGAGATCCAGCAGCCATCTCCACCCCACCCACCATGTCATGGAGAGCAATCCTGACGCCATGGGTGGCAGCTCAGGGACTGGCGGCCTGGGCAGCCTCACATCAGTGGGCACAAGAAGGTCACTGAAATGTTTTGAATGTAAGAAACAGCTGTGTTTCATTTAAAGAATTGAATAGGTCAATAATTTTATAATAGTGTGTCTGACTAGTTAGATAAGTAATCATTTTCTTGATGTGAAATTGTATTGAGGTGATTATGTAGCTCACAGTCAAGTAATCATATCTGACAACAAGCAGTCATTGGATAAATGACAGCATTTGAGCACTTTAGATGCCCTGATCTAGGAAAGCCCCTTTCCAAGTCAGGAATGGATTTCTGTCACTATAAGCCAGTCAACAACTAGAACTCCAGGCAGATTCCTTCCTTGCTTTACTTAGATCTGACTCTCCTCCCTTGGGGCCAGCACAGTGCATTTGGGGATTTTCTTAGGTTTCTACACTTGCTTGTCCGTAACACAATATTTGGCTAATATGCACTTGCTACCTATTTTTTGCTAAACTTTGGCTGCATCCCGCAGGTTTTTATGCTATTACCCTCAAATGGTTCAAATGTTAGGGGGCTGAGGATGAGTGAGATCCCAGGAACATGGGGGAGGGCGCAGGGCGGGGGCCGGCTGGGGCTGCAGCTGCAGGCTGACTTCTCTTCCGCCCTGGACCTCCGCACTCGCCCTAAAAGTGCAGCGCGCCAGTGGCAGGTGAGACTCCAGCAGCGCGGGCGGCTGCCATCCTGCCCACCATGGACCAGAGTTCCCGCGAGGAGCTGGTGCCGCCGCCCATTCTTCCTTACTCATTTGTTACTGAATCATTTGCGTGTATAATAATTGAAAAAGAAACTATTTATGGACTACGGGCAAAAGTTCCTGTACAATATTCTATTTTTGGCCTAGCAGCTAAAAGTCCTCGCCTTGAATGCACCGGGATCCCATTTGGACGCCGATTCTAATCCCGGCAGCGCCACTTCTTGGGATCCCAAGCCCAATGTCTTGGGATCCTGCACCCCTGTGCAAGACCTGGAGGAAGTTCCTGGATCCTGGCTTTGGATCAGCTCAGTACCGGCCCTTGTGCTCACTTGGGGAGTGAATCATCGAACGGAAGATCTTCCTCTCTGTCTCTCCTTTCTGTATATCTGGCTTTCCAATAATAATAAAATCTTTTAAAAAAAAGATTTATTTATTTTTATTAGAAAGGCAGATATACAGAGAGGAGGAGAGACAGAGAGGAAGATCTTCCGTTCGATGATTCACTCCCCAAGTGAGCCGCAACGGCCGATGCTGCACCAATCCAAATCCAGGAACCAGGAACCACTTCCGGTTCTCCCACGCAGGTGCAGGGTCCCAAAGCATTGGGCCGTCCTCAACTGCTTTCCCAGGCCACCAGCAGGGAGCTGGATGGGAAGTGGAGCTGCCGGGATTAGAACCGGCGCCCATATGGGATCCCGGGGCACATTCAAGGCGATGACTTTAGCCCCTAGGCCACTGCGCTGGGTCCTGTGCAATATTTTAAGAGATACATATATTAAAACTAGGTAATTATGAAACATTGAATTGTCTATGTGTATATTTTTATACCCAACTAGTAATTTAAAAATGTAATTTGAGACGAACTATTCTAACATTAGAATAGTGTGTGGGGCCTGGCACAGTGGCCTGATGTCCAAAGTCCTTGCCTCGCATGTGCCAGCATCCCATATGGGTGCTAGTTAGAATCCCAGCTACTCCACTTCCCATCCAGCTCCCTGCTTGTGGCCTTGGGACCCTGCAACCACGTGGGAGACCTGGAAGAAGCTCCTGGCTCCTGGCTTTGGATTGCTCATTTCTGGCTACCTGAGGAGCAAAACAGTGGAGAAATCTTTCTCATTTTCTCTTCTTTTCTCTGTAAATCTGACTTCCCAATAAAAATAATTAAATTTTAATAATTATAATGTGGTGTCATAAATTCGGGCAATAAATTCAACACTGTTGTATTTATGAATGATGTAAATATTAATTTCAAGTACAATAATCCACTGTTTTTACATGAGAGAATGCTTTATGATGGTACAAGAACTATAGACAATCTATGAAATAAATGACCAGTGATATGCCTAACAGGTATTAGGGATGCATGATCATCTAACTTGAGGTATGTACCATATCTTGAAAAGTAAAGGTCAAGCGAGAAGAGGTGGAAATGAGACATGCTTGGCTGAGTTGGCATCTTTTGTTCATATGAGCATAAAAATGAAATCTGGTTAGCGAATCTTACTTTATTTCCTATTTCAAATTGAGCCAAAAATCACCTTGTATATCAGGAACACATAAAGTATGAATTTTATAAAAGCCAATTTCATAAAAGTATATGGCATGTAATGTCATTCCATATTATTATATTTTAAAGACTTATTTATTTTTATTGGGAAGGCAGATATACAGAGAGGAGGAGAGACAGAGAGGAAGCTCTTCAGTCCGATGGTTCACTCTCTAAGTGGCTGCAACGGCTGGAGCTGAGCCAATCCGAAGTCAGGAGCCAGGAGCTTCTTCCAGGTCTCCCATGCAGGTGCAGGGTCCCAAAGCTTTGGGCCATCCTCAACTGCTTTCCCAGGCCACAGGCAGAGAGCTAGATGAGAAGCCGGGTCGGCGGGATTAGAACTGGTGCCCATATGGGATCCCGGGGCGTTCAAGTCAAGGACTTTAGCCGCTAGGCTATCGCGCCGGGCCCATCATTCCATATCATGATATATGAATATGAGGCCAAAAATCATAAATCGGGGCCTGCGTTATGGTGCACTGTGTGAAACCTCCACCTGAAACATCCCACCTGGAAACTTGTTTGAGCCGTGCTTGCTCTTATTCTGGTCTAGTTCCTGTACTGTACCTGGGAGAGCAGCAGAAAATGGCCCAGGGCCTGTGCCCCTCCCCGACGTCACTGCCTCCTAACTTGGCCCCGCCCAGCCCTGCTTATTACATCTCTCTCTCTGTCTTAAATAAACATGTAAAATGTATTTGATGACTACATAGATTAACACAGGAAGGCAGATTTTTCCAAATTATTTATTCTTCTATTTATTACATTTGAATTAAAGCTTCCTTATTTGACTTTGTTGCTTAAAATAAAATATTTACTTGCAAGACACAGAGAAAGAAAAACGCTGTCACCCCCTGGTCAGTTCCTATAACCTGCATACCCGCACTGGTCACAAGCCGGGTTCTGAAGCCTGGGTCCCCATGTGGACGGCAGCAGCCTGATCATGTGATTCTTCACTGCGACTTCCCAGCGTGCAACTGGCAGGAAGCTGGAATCAGCACGTGCAACAATAAACAGGATCCTGGCACTCCATTGTGAGTTGTGGACACCACCATCAGTAAGCCAAAGCCAGAAGCCAGGATGTATTCCTAAGGCCATGTTTCTGGAACAATCTCCAGAATTGCAATTCCATTGCTCATTTGTGAACTGCCTCTTCCATTTTAGGAGGTATTGTGTATGCTAAATAGTTGGATTTGATTTGTACAGAGTGTATACACCGTGAGGCAGGGACTCAGTCTTGGTCTCTCCTGTGGATAGCAGAATTCCACCTGCTGGAGTTATCATCACTGATTCCCAGGCTCTACTTTAGAAACAAAGTAGAGTCAGAGGCAGCACCCAGGGACTCACACGTGGAAGGCAGGTGTTCCAGCTACTAGGCTAAATGCAATCCCTCTGCATGGTTAAATAGCCCAAACTGCCATGAACTTTGCAAAGACAACTGATATGCAGGCATGTCATAAGTGTTTGCATGCAAACATATCTTTGGTTTCCAGCTTTCCATGATTCTTTGATTTGATACAGTACTGAGCTATGACAATATAGGAACCTTATGGTGTGTGTGTGGAGAAGCCAGACAGCACAGCAGCATGAAAAGAGATTGGGGTGGTTGCCTGCTGCTGAATAGAATCCAACCACAAGGCCTATGATAAGTTGCCTATCCTACTTATAATTTGATTTCCTGATTCTAACAAAGAATGATGTAGTGCTGACATTTATAACCCTTGGTGCGTTCCACACTGCTTTCTTCTGAACTCACCGACAACCATAGACATACTCTTCTCCTACAGAGATAACAGCAGGAGCTAGGCAATAATGACTACTAGAAAGTCCACTCATTTCTTCACCTTAGGTCTTGAGGTTTCTACAGCATCCAGAGGCAAGAACCAAATATGTTTAGAATGTAATGGTCTGGGCTGGGTGCGATAGTGTAATGGTTAAGGTCCTCACCTTGAATGTGCCAGGATCCCATATGGGCGCAGTTCTAATCCTGGCAGCTCCACTTCCCATCCAGCTCCCTGCTTGTGGCCTGGGAAAGCAGTTGAGGATGGCCCAAAGCCTTGGGATCCTGCACCCGTGTGGGAGACCCAGAAAGAAGTTTCTGGCTCCTGGCTTTGGATTGGCGCAGCACCAGCCATTGCGGTCACTTGGGGAGTGAGTGAATCATCAAACAGATCTTCTCTGTCTCTCCTCCTCTCTGTACATCTGCCTTTTCAATAAAATAAATAAATCTTTAAAAGAATGTAATGGTCTAGGGAGAAGGACTAGACAATATGAGAGAGAGAAGGGGAGGGTATCTAACTCTGCATTTACAACTGCTGCTTTGAACATCCCACATCCCAGAGAGTGTGCTGGGTTTGAGTCCTGCCTCAACTTCCACTTCCAGCTTGTGGCGAATGTGCATTCTGGGAGGCAGAAGGTGCTGGCTGAAGCAGCTGAGTCCCTGCCGCTGAGGTGGAAGACCTGGGCTGGATGTGCTGGGTGTTGTACGCATTGGGATTTCAATTGTTGATGGAACCTCTCCATTTCTGTATCTTCCTCTCTCCATTCCTGTTTCTTCCTCCAAATGCACAGAGCTGGACAGAATATGAAAATGTCAAAGTAGTTTTTAATGGATGTTATGTAACATTTACCACCAACCACTGAAAAGGAACCCATGTATTTCTATTTCTATCACCGCATTATTGCCTCCACTCTTTCTTGCACATTGTAACCAATGTTTAGTATCCCTAAGAGAATTCTGTTCAATGCAATCCGAAGCCAGCAAACATGGGATTCCTTTCCATTGCTAATATTTCCTCAAGAAAATACGATAAGTTGATATTTATTTTATCAGTCTGTTTTTAGTTTGGAGAACAGTCTTTCTGAAGAGCAAAACTTGAGCCTATTTTACTTGACATTGCATATTCATGGAAAGTGCATTTTAAAGTTCATTGTTACTGCTCATGCTATTTGTCTAAAGGAATTTACAGAAACATTTCATTGTGATAGCAATATAATAGCAGGCAATAGATTATTTCACCAGGATTTAATACAAATTATTTTAAATATCATATGCCAATGTCAGCACATGTGACTATATTTAAATGAAAATGTGTGGTTGGATGCTACCTCAGTAAACCTAGAATTATTGTCTTACAGCTGTGAGAACCCCTCAGCTGTTTGCACCTGCCTCTCTCCTTTCTGTCCAGGGCAAGAGAGAAAGCTGCTTGGTGGTCTGAGAAAGAGCATCCCTACTTTACATTTCATTATAGACTGTTTTTCAGCTGCGCAGTTAAATGCTAGCTGCCTGACTGTCACACTGACACCACACGGTAGGATCAGACCTCACCTTCAAATCAGCCTCTCTCCTTCCTCACTTCTCCTTTCCCTCCATTGCCTTTCTTCTCACTTTCTGTTGCTTTCCCCTGACTTTCCGGTCAGCTGTCTTCATGTCTATAAGCATCATTGAATTTCTTCAGAGTATCTACCACTCACACCGTTAAGTATCCTGCTTGAATAGTACTCTATATGCCCCTGCGGCCCTCCAGATAATCACTGTTTGGTCTACCAAATCATTAATTCTAATTCTCAAAATAAAGATATTTAATCTTTTTAAAACTTAAAATCCTCTGAAATCTGATTTGCCGTGTCTCTTTAGCCAAACTACTACCAAGGCTTTTTTTTTTTTTTTTTTTTTAAAGATTTTATTGTTATTGGAAAGCCGGATATACAGAAAGGAGGAGAGACAGAGAGGAAGATATTCCATCTGATGTTTCACTCCCCAAGTGAACTGCAATGGGCCGGTGCACGCCAACCCGATGCTGGGAACCAGGAACCTCTTCTGGGTCTCCCACATGGGTGCAGTGTCCCAATGCTTTGGGCCGTCCTCGACTGCTTTCCCAGGCCACAAGCAGGGAGCTGGATGGGAAGTGGAGCTGCCAGGATTAGAACCAGAGCCCATATGGGATCCCGGGGCGTTCAAGGCGAGGACTTTAGCCGCTAGGCCATACCGCCGGGCCCCACAATAGCAACATTGACCAACAGAATGAATGCTGCAAAGGAAAGATTATCAGACATAGAAGAAAATCAAATTCAGAACACACAATTAATAAGAAATCTGGAAGAAAATCTGGGCTACAAGCAGGGAGCTGGATGGGAAGTGGAGCAGCCAGGATTAGAACCTGTGGCCATATGGGATCCTGGGGCGCCCAAGGAGAGGACCTCAGCCACTAGGCCACGCCGCCGGACCCTATTCATATATTTTATTCTATAATCCTGAACTGACTGGTATAGGGTTTTCAGAAAGATTCAATTATTTTAGAAGCTATTCTTTTTTTTTTTTAAATTACAAAGTCAGATATACAGAGAGAAGGAGAAACAGAGGAGAGGATCCTCTGTCCCATGATCCATTCTCCAAGTAATCCGCAATGGCAGGTACTGTGCCGATCTGAAGCCGGGAACCAGGAACCTCTTCCGGGTCTCCCACACGGGTGCAGGGTCCCAAGGCACTGGGCGGTCCTCGACTGCTTTCCCAGGCCACAAGCAGGGAGCTGGATGGGAAGTGGAGCTGCCGAGATTAGAACCTGCGGCCATATGGGATCCTGGGGCTTTCAAGGTGAGGACTTTAGCCACTAGGCCACGGCTGCCGGGCCCTATTCATATATTTTATTCTATAATCCTGAACTGAGTGGTATAGGGTTTTCGGAAAGATTCAATTATTTTAGAAGCTATTCTTTTTTTTTTTTTTTTTTTTTTTTTTTAATTACAAAGTCAGATATACAGAGAGAAGGAAAAACAGAGGAGAGGATCCTAAGTCCGATGATCCATTCTCCAAGTAAGCCGCAATGGCTGGTGCTGTGCCGATCTGAAGCCGGGAACCAGGAACCTCTTCCGGGTCTCCCACGCGGGTGCAGTGTCCCAAGGAACTGGGCGGTCTTCGACTGCTTTCCCAGGCCACAAGCAGGGAGCTGAATGGGAAGTAGAGCTTCCGGGATTAGAACCGGTGCCCATATGGGATTCTGGGGCTCCCAAGGCGAGGACCTCAGCTGCTAGGCCACACCGCAGGGCCCGAAGACATTCTTTAATGAACACTATATTTGAATATAAAACATTCATCCAAGACGTCATCCAATAATAAGATAAAAAATTCTATAGAGTAATTCTACTTCCTCCTGATTTTCCTTTTGTACTGGACTATACAGCTTTTGCGTTGTGGAAACTGCTTTGCAGAAGGATGGTCTCAACAGAAAGGAAAACAAATTCAAACCACCTAAATACACACACACTCACACACACACGTACACACACACACATACTTCAAAAGATTTTGTTAACATAATCTGTGGCCTCTCATGCATGTTAGTAGCAGGTGCTGCATTGGAATTGTGAAGTAGCTGGACCATGAGCTAAGCACACTCCTATGGGATGCCAACATTTCAAGTGACCACTTCAAAATTGCTGCCAAGTCACAATGCCCATCCTGAATGCCACTCATTGAATGGACTGTCATAGAGATTTTGAAAATTCAGTGTAACATGAAAAAACTGCCTAAGGATTACAGCTATTCCTTGATTTACAGTGGCATTAAATCCTAAACAACACAACACAAATTTGAAATAGTGTAAGTTAAAATTGCATTTTTTAAAGATTTTTTAAAAAGATTTATTTATTTTTATTACAAAGTCAGATTTACAGAGAGGAGGAGAGACAGAGAGGAAGATTTTCCAACTGAGCCGCAACGGGCCCGTGCACTCCAATCCAAAGCCGGGAACCAGGAACCTCCTCCAGGTCTTGCACATGGGTGCAGGGTCCCAAGGCTTTGGGCCGTCCTCGACTGCTTTCCCAGGCCACAAGCAGGGAGCTGGATGGGAAGTGGAGCTGCTGGGATTAGAACCTGCGCCCATATGGGATGCCGGGGCTTTTAAGGAGAAGACTTTAGCGGCGAGGACTTTAGCTGCTAGGCCACGGCGTCAGGCCTGTAATTTAGGATTTATTAGCAGAAATAGAACACTCAACACACACGCCCAACAACCAAAAAAGGTCGATTTCAGGAAACAGGAAATTATGCAAGCCTACAGGGTAAACTGTTTTATTTTGAAAAACTCAATTTACCGGCCTTCATCTTGTCCTGCGCTTTTAGGAAGTGTCTGCTTCTTGCTGGTTGAGTGTGTGTGATGCTCCATGGCTTCCAGTGGTGCCTGTGGCCTGCTTGAAGTCGTTTTCCATTGAATCTTCTTTCAACCAATTTCCTGCGGAAGATATTTGCATTGCAAAAAACCTAAATAAAAAGCTTCACTTTTGACCTTTTAATGTATGCATCTCCATGAAAAAGAAATCCAACTAACTTTTCGTGCACAAAAATGTTTGCCTTCTCAAGAATCAAACACTTTTATGATTCTCAAGAATCAAACTCTTCTATTAGAGTTCGATTTTGATTTTCCAGGAGTGCAGCTCCATTTTCCAGGCATTTCACATACTCTTTGTTCTTTCTGCGCCATTCTCTAGCAGCTTCCCTGTTTCCCATCAGCTGTGTTTCTCTTGTCAACTGGGGGCCATCTGTTTTAGGTGCCTGTGACGTCAGGGTGAGCGGTGACGTCATCCCCACGGTTGGTGGCAGTGAAGTCGCCGAGGGTGTGGTCCGCATCTGGTAGGTCTGCACATCTCCCCATCCAGTCTGTCCACCACCTGCTTGCTGCGCACAAGAATCTGCTGTCCATCAGAGGGCTGCGCATCCTGGAGAATCGTCCCTTGCTGGGCACTGCCTGAGCTTGCCACGGTCAACGTCTGCAGGCCCTGTGTGCCATCCGTGCCCGGACTGGCCGACTGTAAGGCTCCCTGTGGGGCAATGGCCATGGACTGTCCACTGCTCGTCTGATCAGGTCAGACAGAGACGTGACAGCAGACACGCCGGGGTTTTCTCTGTCTCCTTTTCTGCCCCGTGTATCTTCCCAAGGCAGGTCTATTAGTATGTTTCTGTAAGACGGCCTCCGAGCCAGGATCCCGTGGGCTTTCTGGGAGGAGCCTATGCTGTCCCATGGGTCCTGGGACTGCTCAGTGTCACATAAAGATGCTACCATGCTGCAGGATCGGAAGACTCTATAGCATCAAAATATCCACATGACCCAAAGTATTCTACAGAGTCAATGCAATCCCTATCAAAACTCCGCCAACATTCTTCTCAGAAATATTAGCGATACTAGGAAACTAATCTGTCGAGAAATGTGAGCTCCCTGAAGTGCTGAACCAGCCTGAGGTGCTGCCTCTGAAGTTTTGCTCTTGTGGGAATCTTCCTTAATCAACCTTGGCTGCAGCCTGGTTGCCCTCCCCAGGGGCGGGAACTTGCAACTGGCCGCCCCCGCCTCCCTCCCAGATGGCCATGAGTTTGTGGCCCGCTTCCTCCCCCACCCGCTGCAGGCAGGGGACTTCCTCCCCCACCCGCTTCCTCCCCCACCTGCTGCACCTGAGGGTCGGGCGGGGCGGGGAGAAGCGGTGTCCCCAGTGTCCCCAGTGTCCCCGAGCACGACTGGCCCCGAGCCGCTGTGTGCTCAGCACCCCGGGGCATGATCTCCAGCAGGCCGGGGGCACCTAGAAACTATAGTTAAAACAGCAATTTCAGTGGAGGCCAAAAGTGCCCAGGAGCAACAGCCCTGGCTCCATCTCTTCACAGAGGTTCTGTGCTGGCGAGCCCCCTTCTGCTGCTACATTCCTTCCTGACTCCAGTTCACATCAAAAGCCATGGAAATTCCACTACAGCTAGAAGAGATTTGTCCGTCCGCACGTTGTGGTCACAAACTTCTTGTTGCAAAGTGACAGTCTGACTTGGAATGCCCTAGGGACTCTGCTGTGACCACATGTTCCCATGAAGCTGCCGAGTTTAGAACCAGCACCGGGCCTGGCATCGTGGCCTAGCGGCTAAAGTCCTCAGCTTCAATGCCCCGGGGATCCCATATGGACAGCAGTTCTAATCCCAGTAGTTCCACTTCCCATCCAGCTCCCTGCTTGTGGCCTGGGAAAGCAGTGAGGACAGCCAAAAGCTTTGGGACCCTGCACCCTCATGGGAGACCTGGAAAACGCTCCTGGTTCACCGGCCGTTGCGCTTCCTTGGGGAGTGAATCATCGGACGGAAGATCTTCTTCTCTGTCTCTCCTCCTCTCTGTATATCTGACTTTGTAATAAAAAATAAATAAATCTTAAAAAAAAAGAAAAAATAGAACCAGCGCCCATATGCGATCCCGGCACGTGCAAGATGAGGAGGACTTTAGCCACTAGGCCATGGCGCCGGGCCCTCTTCTACTTTTTCTAAAGCCACTCATTCCTCTTGGCAGCCCTACCTGATGGCCTCAGCTGCACCTAATCACCTCCAAGTGAAATCAGCATGTGAATTTTGGGACAAAGTTTCCAACGTGAACTCTGGGTGGGGGTGCGCACAGCCAAACCCCACAGTACTTGCTGTGTGGATAAGTTTCTCACACATCAGAGCTTTGCTGATGGAGCTGCATCTACCCCTTGTTTCCTGCCTAACACAGTGGGAGCTCAGGTAGCGAAGGAATAGATATGCATTGTTGTAATCTGATTCTTTTCTATTTCGGTTACATTGTTCAAAAAAAGATTTATTTTATTTTTATTGGAAAGTTAGATATACAGAGAGGAGGGGAGACAGAGAGGAAGATCTTCCATCCTGTTGATTCACTCCCCAAGCGAGCCCAATGGTCAGTGCTGTGCTGATCCGAGGCCAGGAGCCAGGAACTTCTTCAGGTCTCTCATACGGGTGCAGGGTCCCAAGGGCTTGGACAGTCCTCTGCTGCTTTCCCAGGCCAAAGCAGGGAGCTGGATGGGATGTGGAGCTGCCGGCATCAGAACCGGCGCCATATAGGATCCCAGTGTGTTCCAGGGGAGGATCTTAGGCACTAGGATATCGCCCTGGGCCCAAACCCATTGTTTTTTTTATGACAATACTCTTTAAATTTCCAAGGCCACAATTCAATTAGTATTTGAGTCAACGCAAGGTCATTTATCCTTAGGTGCTTTTAAAATGTATTCATTTATTTGGAAAGAAGCAGAGACAGGAAAGGACAGAAACAGAGAGAATGCTTCTTTTTGGTGGTTCCCGCACCCAAAAGATTGAAATTCTCAGGGCTGGACAGGGCAAGGCCAGGAGGCAGGCAGGCCCTGATGGAATATTCCTCCAACTGTATTCACAATAGCTAGTATGGATATTTTTATCTAATTGCTAATAGTCAGTACCTGTGGTTATACATTTTATGCTTTTATGAATGAAACAATTTATTACTAAACAATTTTCTCCGAAGAAAGCATATTTACCAGGTTATCTCAGAAGCTAATAGGACCCCACATGACGTCTTGGATGCAAGGACTCAGCCTGGGTGTCTAGGTGTGACTGACATCCTTGAGTGGAGTGTGGAGGGTGGAGTGCCCTGCCTTGACTGCTCATCCTGCCAGGCTTCTAAGGGGCAACAGAGAGTACTGGATAATGCAACACTGGGCTGAGCCCTGAGTGACCCCTGTCACAAGCTTTGATCAGGTACAAGCACTGGTTTCTGCACCGGGAGCAAGCAAGCAGGGAGCCAGAGCAGCAAGGATTCAGCTGTTTGTCTTCCCCTGTGAAAACATCACACCAAGGGCCCGGTGCAGTAGCCCAGGGGCTAAAAGTCATAGCCTTGCATGCACCAGGATCCCATATGGGCATGGTTTTGTGTCTCTGCTGCCCCACTTGCCATTCAGCTCCCTGCTTCTGGCCTGGGAAAGCAGCAGAGGACTGTCCAGAGCCTTGGGACCCTGCACCTGAGTGGCAGACATGAGAGGTGCTCGTGCCTCCTGGCTTCAGATGGGATCAGCTCTGGTGGCTGCGGCTGCTTTGGGAGGGAATAACCAGACAGGAGATCTTCCTGTCTCTCCTCCTCTCTGTATATCTGCCTTTCAAGAAGAATAAGTAAATCTTAAGAAAGAGAAAAATTCAATATTGTGGGCACAAAAGATCACCACAGACCCTTGGCACTTGCTCTCTGTTTAGTCCACATTTTCTTTCTGTGTTCAGTAGAATGGCCTTGTCCCTGCTGCCTGGGAGGAAGCGCATCTGCCCAGGTCCGCTGTGCAGGCTGTCCTCCAGGTGACCAACGTGTGAGCCTGTTGTTCTGGGAGGTCTTCAGGTGAGCCTGCTCTCCTTCAGTGCGTTGATGGTCCCTTCATGGGGTGACAGACGCTGGGAGCGTTTGCTTGTGTCACCTCAAAGATTGGAATGTGCTGGGTGGGATCCAAACTTCACCCCAGGGCTGAAGAGGGAACTGACCCTAGATGACAGTGAGCTTCAGTCTAAATAAAGGGATTATCAAAATAACTCCCTGCAAGCCCTGCCCAGGTGATCTGATTATGTTAATAGGCATCAGGGAACACATCCCAATCCAATGAGTTCACTGTTGACAGGCCATGGGGGTTTCTCAAATGAACGCATAGGGCAGTGTCTGTTTCTGCACAAACTACCTCAAGGTGGAAAATACCAGGGATGGGGGTGAAGCTATTTACACCACAGGGATGAAAGGCATAAGCAGATACAGGGAGTGGGACACCCCCGGGTCTGCTTTGGATGGTGCCTCAGAGTGACAGGCAGATGGTCCAATCAGAAGAGCGACTGGGTGTGGGCGGAGTCTAGGTGGCAGTTAGGCTGTCAGTTGACAGGAAGCCCCGCCCCTTCCGCTGGCCCCGCCCACCTCGGGTATTTAAGGCTGTTGCCAAGGCAATGAGCTTGGATTCTCTCTGAGGAAAGTGAATGCCAGAGCAGGTTTCTGCGCTGCACAGCTTCCCAGAGCATCCTGCGAGCATCCTGCGAGCTTCCAGCGAGCATCTTGCGAGCATCCTGCGACTTTGAATCGTGACACGGAGTGACAGAACACTTGTGTGAGTGGGCCTGTCATCTGTGTTCTGGTTATTCCCGCGTTTTTCACACAGGCTTTCCTGTAGCCTAAGGCAGACACACAGACACACACAGACACACACACACACACACACACACATACACACACCCAACACACACACACACAACTCACACGCACACACACACACAAACAATACACACACAAGTACACACACACACACAGCCTCACTCTTAACGCACCACAGCCCCAACCTCGTATCCTCAGGCTCAAAATCCTTTCCAGGGCATCTAACTTGTAGATTTGAACACAGGCCAGGGAATAGCAGCTTACTTCCTGTAATAATGTCTTTCTCAGTGAAGACTAGGGACCAATCCCGTCCTTCTGCAGGCTCCTCCAGACCTGACTCCCCAGACATTAGACCAGCATCGCCCACTGGATCTCACGGGTATCCCAGCGACCCCTACACTGTGCAAACATCCCCCACAGGGAGCCCCACATGTGGCGACATTTCCCCAACGGCTTCACGCCACCTGTCATTGTCACCAACACGACCATGCCCATCCACACATCACTCTCCCCCTTCTGGCACCTCCTCTGCTAGGACACCCGATTCTGCAGTGTCATCCCCAGGGCCATACTCTGAGTCCTCAGGGGTGTCCACCATCTACCACATGTTCACCCTTCCCCCCTCATGCAGCTCAACCCCTACCCGAGGGGATTGCCCCGGCTCCCAAGAACACCTCTTCAATGACTTGAATGGGCTGAGCAGCATTACACATGACCCACCTGGGGATGCCCAGATGTACCAAGAGCTCCGCATCCAGTCTACCGTACCCTCAGCACAAACACAGAGGCTCTCTCCCATGGCACCTAGCTACTCCCCAACTATGCCCACACTTCAGCCTGAGTCAGACAACCTATGCCATGGGATTCCTGCCAACCCTGGGAACTTAAGGTCTCCCAGCCCCGTGTGCATCAGTGTGTCTTCCACATCATCCTGCTCCTTGAGTAGCAGTTGTTTCATTGTGGAGGAGTCAGCCCCCGTGAATGAGGGAGCTCCTAGTGTGGCAGGAAATTCACCCTGTTACTCCCCCATGAACCCTCTCCCACCACTGTCTCCTCTGTCTCCCAGCTACTCCCCTACCGTCCCGAGATTTCTCGGTGAGGACACCAACCAGAGGGAGTTCGGCCTGGAGGAGAGGCCAGGTTCTTTGGGAGCAGTAGACTGGGCCCTCATGTCTACCATGGAGGAGACTGGGATTCTTTCTGAATGTTCTTCTGAGGTCACACCAGAGTCTGATTCTACAGTATTCACCCCGCCTGAATCCACTCACAATCCTCCCTTGGGTCCCAGTGACCCCTTCACTGTGCAAGCATCCTCCACAGGGAGCCCCACATATGGTGCCATTTCCCCATTGGCTTCACGCCACCTGTCATTGTCACCAACACAACCACGCCCACCCATACATCACTCTCCCCCTGCTGGCACCTCCTCCCCTTCCACACCCAATTCTGCAGTGCCATCCAATGCCCATCCTGTGGCACCTAGCTACTCCCCAACTATGCCCACACTTCAGCCTGAGTCGGACAACCTATGCCATGGGATTCCTGCCAACCCTGGGAACTTAAGGTCTCCCAGCCCCGTGTGCATCAGTGTGTCTTCCACATCATCCTGCTCCTTGAGTAGCAGTTGTTTCATTGTGGAGGAGTCAGCCCCCGTGAATGAGGAAGCTCCTAGTGTGGCAGGAAATTCACCCTGTTACTCCCCCATGAACCCTCTCCCACCACTGTCTCCTCTGTCTCCCAGCTACTCCCCTACCGTCCCGAGATTTCTCGGTGAGGACACCAACCAGAGGGAGTTCGGCCTGGAGGAGAGGCCAGGCTCATTGGGAGCAGTAGACTGGGCCCTCATGTCTACCATGGAGGAGATTGGGGTTCCATCTGAATGTTCTTCTGAGGGCACACCAGAGCCTGATTCTACAGTCTTCACCCCACCTGAATCCACTCACAATCCTCCCTTGGGTCCCAGTGACCCCTTCACTGTGCAAGCATCCTCCACAGGGAGCCCCACATATGGTGCCTTGTTCCCATTGGCTTCACGCCACCTGTCATTGTCACCAACACAACCATGCCCATCCATACATCACTCTCCCCCTGCTGGCACCTCCTCCCCTTCCACACCCAATTCTGCAGTGCCATCCAATGCCCATCCTGTGGCACCTAGCTACTCCCCAACTATGCCCACACTTCAGCCTGAGTCAGACAACCTATGCCATGGGATTCCTGCCAACTCTGGGAACTTAAGGTCTCCCAGCCCCGTGTGCATCAGTGTGTCTTCCACATCATCCTGCTCCTTGAGTAGCAGTTGTTTCATTGTGGAGGAGTCAGCCCCCGTGAATGAGGAAGCTCCTAGTGTGGCAGGAAATTCACCCTGTTACTTCCCCATGAACCCTCTCCCACCACTGTCTCCTCTGTCTCCCAGCTACTCCCCTACCGTCCCGAGATTTCTCGGTGAGGACACCAACCAGAGGGAGTTCGGCCTGGAGGAGAGGCCAGGCTCATTGGGAGCAGTAGACTGGGCCCTCATGTCTGCCATGGAGGAGATTGGGGTTCCATCTGAATGTTCTTCTGAGGTCACACCAGAGCCTGATTCTACAGTCTTCACCCCACCTGAATCCACTCACAATCCTCCCTTGGGTCCCAGTGACCCCTTCACTGTGCAAGCATCCTCCACAGGGAGCCCCACATATGGTGCCTTGCTCCCATTGGCTTCACGCCACCTGTCATTGTCACCAACACAACCATGCCCACCCATACATCACTCTCCCCCTGCTGGCACCTCCTCCCCTTCCACACCCAATTCTGCAGTGCCATCCAATGCCCATCCTGTGGCACCTAGCTACTCCCCAACTATGCCCACACTTCAGCCTGAGTCAGACAACCTATGCCATGGGATTCCTGCCAACCCTGGGAACTTAAGGTCTCCCAGCCCCGTGTGCATCAGTGTGTCTTCCACATCATCCTGCTCCTTGAGTAGCAGTTGTTTCATTGTGGAGGAGTCAGCCCCCGTGAATGAGGAAGCTCCTAGTGTGGCAGGAAATTCACCCTGTTACTCCCCCATGAACCCTCTCCCACCACTGTCTCCTCTGTCTCCCAGCTACTCCCCTACCGTCCCGAGATTTCTCGGTGAGGACACCAACCAGAGGGAGTTCAGCCTGGAGGAGAGGCCAGGCTCATTGGGAGCAGTAGACTGGGCCCTCATGTCTACCATGGAGGAGATTGGGGTTCCATCTGAATGTTCTTCTGAGGGCACACCAGAGCCTGATTCTACAGTCTTCACCCCACCTGAATCCACTCACAATCCTCCCTTGGGTCCCAGTGACCCCTTCACTGTGCAAGCATCCTCCACAGGGAGCCCCACATATGGTGCCTTGTTCCCATTGGCTTCACGCCACCTGTCATTGTCACCAACACAACCATGCCCGTCCATACATCACTCTCCCCCTGCTGGCACCTCCTCCCCTTCCACACCCAATTCTGCAGTGCCATCCAATGCCCATCCTGTGGCACCTAGCTACTCCCCAACTATGCCCACACTTCAGCCTGAGTCGGACAACCTATGCCATGGGATTCCTGCCAACCCTGGGAACTTAAGGTCTCCCAGCCCCGTGTGCATCAGTGTGTCTTCCACATCATCCTGCTCCTTGAGTAGCAGTTGTTTCATTGTGGAGGAGTCAGCCCCCGTGAATGAGGAAGCTCCTAGTGTGGCAGGAAATTCACCCTGTTACTTCCCCATGAACCCTCTCCCACCACTGTCTCCTCTGTCTCCCAGCTACTCCCCTACCGTCCCGAGATTTCTCGGTGAGGACACCAACCAGAGGGAGTTCGGCCTGGAGGAGAGGCCAGGCTCATTGGGAGCAGTAGACTGGGCCCTCATGTCTACCATGGAGGAGATTGGGGTTCCATCTGAATGTTCTTCTGAGGGCACACCAGAGCCCCACTCCCCAGTATTTGCCTCGGTATCTTCTCACTATGCCCCCTCGTGTTCCAGTGCCCTCTCTGCATTGGAACCCCGATGTTCCTCTCCTATTGCCCCTGGCACATCACTGCCATCCCTCCTTCTCTCTCCCATCTCACACTCCTCCCCACGTGAATTTACGGTTGAGGAGAAGTTTGCTCTCCTGTCTCAGGGACCTGCCGTTCTCTCAGGCCTTTCAGATGCTTCTTCCACCATCACCAGTGTCCCAGCACTCTCACACCTTAATCCCTTTCCTGTTTCAACTAGCTACTCCCCAACAATGCACGGATTTCCACCTGAGTCAGACCACGTGTTTCAGGGGACTGCTTGTGAGTCGGGGCCTTTAAGGTCTCCCTGTCCTGGGTCCCTCAGTGTCCCTTCTGTCTCACCCTCTTCATTGCACACCAACATGACAGCTGAGGGGAAGTCAGCCCTCCAGACTCAGGGAACTTGTGGTGTTTCCAGAACTTTGCAATGTTCCTCTCCCCCGACTGTCATCCCATCACACCCATCTCTCAGTCTTTCTTCCATTTCTTCTTGCAACTCTCCCACTGGCCCCACAATTCTGGGTGAGTCAGCCCTACTGAACTCGAGCAGACTCAGTCCCACAGAGATTTGGGGGAGCTCCTCCCCACTGTCTGCCCTCATGTCTCCAGCTCTCATAGATGCTTCCATGTTGCTTACCAACTACCCAAGTGACCCCATGTGGAGCACGGCTTCCAACCTCCAGGCTCAGGCTGCACTCTCCTCTCCTCATTTCCCAGGGCAGACTGCCCACCTGACAGGGCCAATACCTGCACCCCTGGAGGCCTCTCTCACTTGCTTTGCCACATCCACTCCTTCTTTCCCCAGAGTCCTTGGAGACTCTGCCATGCCCCACCTCTACGCTCAGAGTCATCCATCTCACGGATTGCTTCCTGAGAGAGCCACACACACCCACAACCCCAGTCCCAGTCGTGCCTGCAACAGAGACCATTTCAGTGGTCGCCCTCACACTCACAGCTGCCCTTCCACTTGCTACTGTCACGGGGTGGCTCGCAGAAGAGGTGCTGGTAACCGGCATCCTCATCACCCTGGCCCGTATGCTCCTTGAGCACCCAGAGTCATCTCCCTAGCCAGTGACTACCAGTGCCCACGCAGGCAGCTAGTGTCTTGCAGTTTTTGTCTTTTATGGATTGGATATGTTAGACTGATGGAGTTTGTGATGCTAAACCCACTTTGAAACTGGAGGTTCTATCCTAGATGGTCTTGTTCTTCCTCTGCATGCTGTACAGAGCAGCGCTCCACACTGATTCCGATTTGGAAGTCCTGATTGCCAGCAATGCAGAGGAGCTCATGCTGAAAGACCTCTCAACCCCAAATACAGAAACACGTGGTGTATATGTTGGCACGATTACAGAGAAAGATACCCATCCCTCTCTAAGGTCTGGCAATCTAAGTATCCATCTTGAAATTCCTTCAGAGTAGAATGAGTTTTTCATCTCAGAACCAAGGAGAAATGATGGAATAAGGCATGGCTTGCAAATTTGTTTTCTGAGTAATTAACTGAGAGGTTAAGAATTTATCTGTTGAACAACCTAGGAAGACGTTGACCAAAGTGTCCAATGTGTTCTACAGATGTTAAGACTTGAGTACATGTATGGGAGACATGTATCTCTTACATTTATGTACTTGAATGATATATACACTATTTAAGAGTAGAAAATGATAGATCAACATGGTTATATTTTCAGGTATGAAATTTATCAAACAAATGTAGAAGCTAAATTGGATTTGATATTGAATGTGTAACACAAGAGTCTATTGTTTACCCAGTAAATTAGAGCACAAATGTGTCAATGACCTAAAAACATTTTGATTTCTTTCTACCATATGTCCCAAACAGCCTATATGTCACATGAATTACAAACATATTAAGCTATATAGCAGTTTTAATTTATGATTGTTCTTTTTTAGCCAATTAGAACGTGTTTCTTCAATAAATTTTATCATGTAGAAACATAGTAAGCACACATACAACACACAGGATATGACAGAACAAGTAGTTCTTGTAGTATACATATTGTTGAGTTTTTAGTTCTTTAGGTGATGTTTTAAAATGACCACCAATTGACACTGCTTTTATTAGTGTGAATTAACCCTATTTACATGGTTGTGTTTTTTAAAGGAGAGTATGACACTGTAATTCATAATAGTTTTAAGCAGCCATGACTGAAACATAAACTCCTGAACCAACACCAGGAGGGAAGCGTTGACTCCATGGAGCGTTTGGAATGCAGCTGTAGGCTTTTAAAGCCACTTGCAGTTTTCTGACCTCAGGGCCTTTACTTTTTTATTAAGACAGTAATTAAAACTGATAGCAATGCATGATCGTCAGACTTTTGACATTTGGACATTTGTATGAGAATGTTTCATATTAGTATAAGTTAAAATGTGCCCCCACCTGGCATCTGGGCAGTACCTTTGATATAATCCCAACTGCCGCATCATGAGCTTTCTCGACAGGCTGGGAAATATAGCCTTGGACTGTATTTGGGCTTGTCTTACAACTTTTGTTGAAGTTTGATTGCAAACTTTGTGATTTTTTTTTCTGACTAGCTTGTATAATATTTTCAGTTGTCTTCAACTGAATAGAATTATTTTGAAAATATTCAGTTATTTGAAAGAGAGTGATTTCTCCCATCAGCTGGTTCACTCCTCAGATGCCTGCTACAGTCAGAGCTGCCCCGAGCTGGGAACAGGGATGGTAGGGACCCATGGGTTGGAGCGTGACCGGCTGCCTCCCAGAGGGCACATTAGCAGGCAGCTGGAATTAGGCCCGCACCAGGAGCACAGCCCAGTTCCTCTGATTTGGGTGCACATATCCAACGGCACCTTAACTCCTGTGTCAAATGCCTACCATTGCTCCTACCCTCACATCAGCCAAATGCATACATGTTTGTCCTGCTATTGGTAGTGTCTTCTCCATGCAATGAATGTGCGTGGCTCTTGCAAGTTTGGGCATTGTATTTCTTTAAAGGTGATCTGTCAGCATTTTTATTTGTTTTGTAAATGCAGTCTTTATTTGGACTTGTGGAAAATATTTACATTTATCATGCTTTCTTCTGAGTTGTTCTCTAGTATGTGTTTAAACCATCATGTCCATTTAATACATGTTATTGATTGTTTTGGCGATTTCACTTTTTTCTAAAAACTCAAGGTTTGAAAAAAATGTCTTACATTTCTGGTACTTTTATTTGAAATATCATACTTCTTTAAATCTTTATTCATAGCAAATTAGCAGGTTTTGGCTATCCAACAAAAAAGGGCCTAGAGAATACATAAAAGATTGTCTTTTTAAATTTTTATTTTTTGATGATAGTGACAGAGTTGATCAGGGTGGGAAGGATCAACTGTTAGGGGGAAGTGGGTGATATGCAAATTCTCTTCCAAATTCTCTTTTTCTTCTTCCTGCATCTGGCAGTAGGGAGCAGAGAATGGGAGAAGTCACACCCAGCCTCCCAAGTGCCCCAGTACCCAGGGATGGGTAGCAGCCACCATATGTGAACCTGAGGTCCTCAATGTGGAGTGCTGTTCTAGGCAAACATCCCTTCATACCTTGTCTCAAAATTGCTCTAGTAAAAACCAACTCATCCATGCCACATGCAAAAGAGCTTTTTTTTTTTTTAAATTTAACATATTTTATTATTATACCTCAAATACCAAAAATGATAGAAGCAACATACAAAGTAAAATTATAAAGCAGCTTAACACATAAATAAAGATAGATTCTTGACAAAATGTCGTTAAGTATTGCCTGGCAAAATTTAAAATGATAATACATCAAGACAATATATCTTATATCCCTTAAATGGAAGGTTAGTTCATCTTCTAATACCTATTGAATCAACAAAAATATTATCACAGCAAATTGGCAAATAGAAACCATGACCATCATCATCAAAGAAAGGGTCTTTCATACAATTTGATCACATCATTTTTAAAAAAGAAAATACTCCTATTAACAGGATATAATATGATTAAACCATCAAAGAAAATTACTTTTTTTTGAGAGCTTTTTGAACTCAAGTCTCACATCAATCATGCAGCAAAGCATATTTCTTTTTTAAATTATGTTGGTCTTTGAATTTTGAGTGATGCGGTACAGTTCCATATAGACTGTGATTTTCCTCTCCCAAACTCCCACCTCCCGACAGATTTCCCCCGTTTTACTACAATGGTGTAGTCCTTCAGAAGGAATCATCATTCTATCAGTCTCTTATAGAAGTGCACCCCGACATTGTTGGTACAGGCAATGTCAGACAGTCCGGCATCTCATTGTCTACACATGTCCAACAGTTTTGTTGGGAATCCATCTCTCGTCTGGAAGCAGGGATGCATGGATACATTTCTTGCAGTGGCACATTTTTTTCATGGTGCTACAATTTGTTGTTGTTGTTGTTGTTGCTGTTGTTGTTCTTACTCATTCCAATTGTTGACTTGCTTCATGACTTCTCAATTATGGAAATGTATAGTGATGGAGGACTGGGCTCTACCATATCCAGATGTGGGGGTATCATGCAAGGTAAATTTCCACCCATGATTTCAGGTTGGTTGTGGCTGTGCTGCTTAGGCTCCTCCCATGGTGTTTTGGTAGATAGGTTGGGTGTTTCTCAGCTCAGATCCTTTCACATGTAGGCTCGTTGACTGTCAGGGTAAGGTCATAGGTCTTCTGCAGCTCAGTATTAGCTAAGTGAGTGCTTTGTAGGAGTGTTCAAACAGTTGTTTTCAGAAGGTCTCACCTTTTTTTAAACTTTCTGAAAAAGTATGAAGATCTCAGGTTGGAAACATTTTATTGAGAGATTGATTAAAAGTTATGCAAATGATCCCTTCCTTTAAATACGTTAACATACCACCAAGCAGCCTCTTCCACACTCCAGAGATCTGTGCGTGTGAGATCTAATATTTAGATCTCCTCAGAGCTTGCTAAACGTGACGTCAAGAATCTGAAATAGTCATCAAGGACTTTTATCTTAGAAAGAGGCAGCTCTGGACTGAAATCTAATTTAAAAAAAAAAAATACTGAATTAGAGATATTTGTGGAAGCACTATGTTTGCTTCAGTAAACCTAAAGGAAATAACAGCACGTGGCCAAGTTAGTTTTCAGTTTTAGAAAACTAACATTTTAACAATATTCATTACATCCTACCATGCTGCTGAGTCTAATAATATTCATAATATTACTCATGATCATGTCTTTAAAGGAGGAAAAAAAAAAGAGCAAAAAGCCTGAAAAAACCTAACTTGTAGCTTGAGTTCAGAGCAATAAACATTTTTAAAAATGATTTATTTATTTTTATTGGAAAGCCAGATATACAGAGAGGAGGAGAGACAGATAGGAAGATATTCCATTCAATGATTGACTCCCCAAGTGACTGCAGTGGCAATGGCCGGTGCTGCACTGATCTGAAGCCGGGAGCCAGGAACCTCCTCCAGGTCTCCCACGCAGGTGCAGGGTTCCAAACCTTTGGGCCGTCCTCCACTGCCTTCCGAGGCCTCAAGCAGGGAGCTTGATGGGAAGTGGAGCTGCCAGGATTAGAACCAGCGCCATATGGGATGCCGGGCGCGTTAAAGGTGAGGACCTTAGCTGCTAGGCCACAACAACGGGCCCACGTTGCTTTTCTTATCTTAAATGTACAGCCGACTTCAGACCTTTGGTAAATGTTTTTACAGCTTTTATTTGACAGTTTTCACTTGACAATGTGATGTAATGAATTTGGTGTTTCCAACCCCTTTCTTCACCTCTCCTCTTGTCTCTCTCTCTGACACTGAGGACTCAGAGTGCACAGTTTGATTTCCAGACCTTAACAGTGTGGCTAACTTATTAGCCTAATTATCTCCTCATGGACATCACCTTAAAACTGTCAGGATGTGTCCATGACTACAAATTTCTAGCTCAGTGCATTAAAGCATTTATGGATAGAATTGAACATCCCCTTGGCTGACATCCCAAGGCTGCCTCTGTGGCCCACTTCAACCAGGGCCCAGAGGAAGAGTAGTGAGCTAGACAACAGGAGGCCTGGTAATGTGGCTTTTTGCAGTAACCTATTCTCAGGGAGACCCAGCAAGGCCAGTCCACCCTCTGGTCGCACCTGCTTGCAACTTGGGATGCCAGAAGACTGGGCAACCAGCTGCCAATCAAAGCATCTTGTCAACTCTGCCAAGAGCCAGGCCACAAGGAATGGGACTGTCCTGGGGGTCAAAGAATCCCTGGGTCAGGACCATGGTGGGCCACCAGCTAGAAAGCCCTTCACTCTGCCCAGCTGCCGAAGTGTTCATTGCCATGGAGGGACGGCCTACAGTCAACAGCATCACAGGTAAAACTGTATATTCCATCCAGAGACACCATCTGTTCTGTATCAGCCTCCCTTTCAAGGCCAGCTCTCCTCTCTGTCCAGCCGGGCAATGGGAGGTCAACAGGAGGTTAATGGGAGGTCAATAGGAGGTCAATGGGAGGTCAACGGGAGGTCAACAGGAGGTCTCCCCATGGAGTTCCGCACTTCCTTTATGTCTCTTCCAGCACCCCACATGAAGAGATAGATGGTCCTGGGCCTCACATGAACCTAAGCAACTTCACAATTTTCCTGGGTTCAGCTAGACTTAAAACTCAAGTGCACATGTATATAAGACATCAGAAACAGCTTTTGCTAGCTGGCACTGAGCCTTGAAGGTCACTGTCAACTGGAGCCCTGGCCTTACCGCAGGCCCTTCCTTTGTTCCTGCTGAGCTCAGAAAGACCAAAGCAATCACCCTAGCTCTTGCTGACAACCAGAGTCCCCACGAGCAGGTGGAGAAAAAGAGCATAGGACCAACAGCAGGCTAATTTATCTCCACTAGAACATGGACAGAAACATTTCTCTTTCCCACAACCATCTATGTTATTTTGTTGCTTCTTTCTATAGCTTGTTTCTTTCTTAAAGCCTTACTAGATAGTCTTGACCACTGGTTCACACATGTTGCAGCCCAAGTCTCCCCACTAAGGTCATACATACCACAAAAGGCTGGGCTATTGGGGCTGAGTACCAGTGACCCTAGTTCCCTGCCAAAGCCTAACAGGCACTCCATCCGCAAACGGTGGGTATGTGGAGTCTGCTCGGATGGTCAACACTTGCCACAGTGATCCATCTGCCAGCACAGAGGCACCCCGAGAAGCTCCTCAAGACCCACCCTCAGAGACTACATATCCCAGTGAGCTTCAGGAGGAACTCCAGCCATCCTTTCAAGGGGACTTTTGATAAGTAGCCCCTCCCTTCCCTCTTGTGTCACCACTCAATTTCTAGCCAAACCATTCACCAGTTTGTTTTGCAGGGCTAGCAACCTCCCATTCCTCCCCCACCAAACTGAAACCACCACCACCAAGAGAACACCGTGCCCAAACTCAGCTTGAAGAATCAAGCGGGAGAAATGTCCTCGACTCCTACTGGCCTCCACAGTCACCTGACCTCACTCTCTGTGGACTGTGGGTGGCAGCTCAATGCGGGGCCCTGACAGTTGCTGCTACTTTTCATTGAAAACATGAACATCACTCTGACCCGATCACCACCACTGAATCCAGCCTCCTTTCTGCCAATCCCTAAGGACCCACTCACTACACACTCCTGTCCTCAAATTATTGATTTTGATTTGTCTCCTAGGGACAGGCCACAGGATAAAGCTCTCCCATCACCTGATCTCACACTCTTCATGGATGGCAGTTCAGTGTGCAGGCCTGATGGACATCCTTGTGTGGCCTTTGCGACAGTGACCTTGGACTCCGTGCTTGAGGCACAGTGCCTCCCCCGAGGACCTCCTCCCCAAAGGGCTGAACTGTATGCACTGATTTGGGCATTAACATTAACTCAGGGAAAACGAGTCAAAATCTACACTGACTCGAAGCATGCTTTTATCATTGCTGACTCACCCTCAGCCATCTGGCAGGAGAGAGGATTCTTCCCCACCAAGGCTAGTCCTATTGTTAATGCCTCTTTGATGAACAGATTTCTCCAAGTTCTCGGCCACACCTCCTGGTGCTATTGTTCCCATCTAAATCCTTTCCAAACCTCTACCTCTCTCAGTGGAAGGTGCAACAGACAGGGCCTACCACACTAACCTTTCCATGCCAAAAGGCCTCCCCTGCCTCCGACCCTACTACGAATAATTCTCTACCTCACGTTAACCAAACAGATGAAATAATTTGCACAATTCAAGCAGCAACTTCAGTTCAATATTGGGGGATCCACACTCATGTCATGGCTTATTCCAATACTCGTTCCACTAGTAATTTTGATCTATTGCCCCTTGCTTCCTAAGGTTCATTCAGAAGAAACTTCATAAAGCCCCATCGACTGCCTTCAACTAGATGCTTCTCCACGCCTACACTCTGGTGCCCGTGGAGCCTCTTCCAGATCTCACTTAGAGACTACGACCCCTTTCAGCAGGAAGCAGCCAGATGGACTTCGTCGCCCTCTTTCCTATTACCAAGAGGCTGGAATGATGGCTACCTCGGTGGCCGGAGATGGGTGGAGTTTGCCTCCCACCAAAGTTGGAACAGATGGCGGAATTCTGGCCACCCCCTCAGGCAGTGAGACCACCGTTGCACCAATGAGGGGTACAGACTCATGTCCCCCCACCAAGAAGGGCCGAGGCGACCCCTGCTTCAGCTTTCATGTCATGGACAGTTTCAAAGGGCCCCTTCCCCATCTCTTCCATGTTGTTCTTCCTCTGCAGCCCATGCCCTCCAGAATGTCCTTTCTGCTGCATGGGGAAGGGAAGCCCATGACCGTGGTTCCCTGAAATAAAGGTCATCTAAATTCTTTTCAAATATTTGGCTGAGTTATCCTTTCTCTGGTGGTCAGCGAATCTAACAGTTGCTGAGTGGCGAATCTAACAATAGTTAATGCATGGATACACTCAAACCTGCAGAATTGTGGTTTTTTTTAAGATTTATTTTATTTTTATTGCAAAGTCAGAGATACAGAGAGAGGAGAAGAGACAGAGAGGAAGATCTTTGGTCCGACGATTCACTCCCCAGGTGGCCACAACATCCAGTACTGCGTGGATCTGAAGCTGGGATTCCTCCAGGTGTCCCATGTGGGTGCAGGGTCCCAGGGCTTGGGGCCATCCTCTACTGCTTTCCCAGGTCAGAATCAGTGAGCTGGGTGGGAAGTGGTGCTGCTGGGTTTAGAACCGGTGCACATATTGAAGGACTTTAGCAGCTAGGCCACCGCACTGGACCCAGCATTATTCTTACTATAAATAGTTTGTAATATCCAATAAAACCATGTTTTTCCAACATGAGCTAACTATTCTGTTAGAGGGGTAACAAAATCACTAAAATGAGAGCTATTGTTACATTAACTTAAGGAAATTTATTGACTTAACCGGTTAGGATTTTGACTTCAATAACTACATGCAATTTGCTACTAGTTTTGTGAGTTTTAGAGGTTGCATTTTTAAATGGTTACACTGACAGTTCATCATTCTAGGACTAGCCCTAGTTCTTCCATGAATTTCAAATTTATGTTTGGCAAGCAACAGGAAACTAATCCATGTACAGTGTTGATTCTGAGATAGCATTTCAGACATGGTGTATTTCCTGATTTTAGTAGCATTCATGTGGAAGTCACTTTCATTGAAAATAGAGTCCAAACATTTGGGGTTTCTCCCATAATCTATAATCTTATGATACAAATATGATAACAGTCTGATACTAGGACTCTATGATCATAAAATCAACTGAACTGTAGTCAGTTTTCCTGCTCCATTAGGAATAGTGTATCTGACAGTATGAAATGTTATGTGTCTGGAACAGAGCCATTCATTTCAAGATGACCGCTATAGTTTAGACTGCAATGAGAAGAGTTGGCTTGCTAAGCTCCCTGATAATTTGTCAGAAAATGTTTTGTGTATTTATTTCCATAGAGAATTGCATATTTTGGTGCTCAATTGCTCCAGCCAGCAGAGCCAGTACTGTGGACAGGGACAGAGTCTGGGGATGAAGCCCCCCACAGGAGACCAGTGATGGTAGAAGTCTCTGTGAAGTCTCCCTTCATTGCTCCTTCCCCTCTCCTTATTTACTCTCCCCTCACCCCACCCCCACATCCTCATTTAGCAGGAGATTGGATACAAATGAGTCCAATTAGTACAGGTGTTTTTAGCCACAAGCCCAGTTCCTGTTGCTGCCCAGCTTAACGAGCGCTAATTAACTCCTTTGCCCACAACACTCAATAGATCCTAAAATACATGTTAAACCTTCAGAGCTTCTCATTCAGCAAATGCCAATACACTTGTTCTGTTTGCCTGTTTGTTGGTAGAATTACAAACTTTTTCGTCCAACTTGTTCATGTTTCATTCTCAGGTTGGGAGCTAGAAATGCTATAGTAAACTAAATATTGTTCCAATTCTCCCTGATGGCAATTGTTTCAGCACCTGTTTCATTCTTTGAAAGGCTATCATATTACAGCATATAGTAATAATAGATGACCTTCAAGTGTTGAAAGCTGAATTTGACTGCAGAAAACAATTTACATTTATTCTCCTTTTCACTCACATTTAATATTGACTTCCCAATTTATGTACTTCATATGATCACTAGCAAATTAGTATAGCTCTAGTTTTAGTAGTTTGTTCATTTATACAAAAATTAAAACAGATGTATATTCCATTATTTCACAGTAAGATTCCTGATTTCACAAATACTCATAGCACCATACTGAGCTCTTTATTTTCTTTCAAAATAATGATGAACGTTCTTTCACTTCCACTTGGATGACTCCCTGTAGCACTTATGCAGTGCAGGTGTAGAAGTGAAACTCCCTCAGGTGTGTTGTCTGAAACAAGCCCTTATTCATCATCCCTTCTTTTCGGCAGAATGCTTTTGCTTGGCAGGATATTCTTTCTGGCAGTAATTTTTCATTGATTTAGAAATTATATTAATATAAATAGAACATATTTCATGTATTTCATAGGTACAGTTCTAAAAGATAATAATATTTCCCTTTGCCCCTCCTCTCTTCCACTGCCTTCCTTATCATTTGTCTTTAAGTTTACAAAAACATAATTTTAACCTACAAACCTACAGGCTTAACTCAAAATAGCCATAATATGAAACAAGCAGAAAGCAAGAAGACCACAGTTCCGAAGGAGTACAGATAAAGTCTAAGGACAACAGAGACACCAGGCTATGCCTGTTTCCTCTGTGTATCTTTGGATTCTATATTAAGTGTGCCTGTCAGAGAAAACATCGGTGTTTTATGTGGACACTGGCTGATTTCATAATGAGTGAAAGTGTTACTTGCACTGCCATGTTTGTAGAAGCTCATTTTCTGTCTCTCCTTCTCTGTCTCTTCCTCTCCCTCCTTTTTCAAAGCACTACTTTTTAAATAAATCAAATACATCTTTTAAAAAATGAATTATCACTGTTCATAGATAATATTCTTGATTTGGATAACCTGTCTGGGTTCTCCAGTTCGCTGCACTTTCTTAAGATGATTATTTTAAATGGCCAAGGTTTATAAATCACATTTCTTTGTGGTCACTTGTGTGTACTTTATTCTGTTGCTTTCATGATGTCATGCTTCTCTGATTGCGTATGATCCTTGTATCCCTGTATCTGGTCTTCATAAATTGACCTTGACATAGCAAGCTGTACTTTAATTTTGTCATCATAGATTGTGAATGAGGCATGTGGGAAGATCCCCAAACAGGCTTTCTGCTGGAGTCGGGTTTGGCATCTGCATCAGTATTTGAGTGGGTCTGGAGCCTGAGTTCACAGCCTGGATATGGACTCTCGAGTGCAGCTTCTGTCCTGGCTCCACGATGCTGAGCCTGCTGCCATTAAGTCCTGTGGTGCTGTCACATCTTAGGTTAATGAAGACATTTCTGGAACCTGCATCCACTGAGGCAGGTGTGTGTGTCCACGAAAAAGGCATACAGATGATAGAGATGTAATTATGCGATAAATAAATGTAGAAATAGCATAGATAGACAGAAATGGAAGTGACTACTGTCTCCGACTAAGGATTTTGAGCATAGAATGAAAAGATGTTTACCATTTCTAAGTATAGAGAATAAATAGTCAATGGTGAAATTATGTTAAAATATATTGGCATGTTTTTAAAATCTAAAAGAAAAATTGTAAATTTTATTGGTACCTAAAACATTGATAATCAAGAAGTCACGTTCTTTCTGCAATTCAAGTTCCTTGAAATAAATTTATATTAATGTGTAACTCTTTTTTAGGAGAATTGTATTTGTATACCAACAAGACACACCCTTCAGGGAGTGAAAGTGGCCATATATGTACAGCCAGACTGGTAAAAGTTTCTTCCTACAGTTGTAAATACCATGAAGGAGACTCAACCCAAATCAGGCTGGCAAATATCGTTTTCACGATGATATGTAGCTGGATCATAGAAGATTTATCATCTAGTTTTGGCTTAATTAATACAATTAATACATACATTTTATTAGCTCATGAATTCATACTGATAACATATCACTTAACTCAAGCCCAAATTTATACTTTTGCAAAGATGGATAGTTTACTTTTTCCCCACTCTTTTATGTTTTAACAAAGAATCAGCATTGGTTTTGCTTAGAAATTCTTAAAAAGATAAAGCAAATTCCCTTTCAGAAATAATTTATACTAGGAAATTGTATATGCCAAAAACTAAAATTTCAGCAAATTGAATAGACTCAATGATTCTGTAAAACAATATGATTTGCTAACGTGTATTTTAGTGCAATTTAATATTAATATTCAAATATTTAGTACACTTTCATTTTTGATTATTAAAATAATCTAAAATTATAGTCTTAGCATGTTGGAATTCTTGAAGTAGTTGATCATTTTTTGAAATATTTCATAAAGACTAAACTCTGACGGCAAGTTCTGATTTCCAATCATCCTAATGGAACTTCCGGTGGTGATTGTCACGACTCACATCATTTCCGGTGTGTCTTGTTGATACTGTCTCCCGTCCTCAGCAGCAGCAGAACACAACAGCTTCAGGGCCCCAGTATCTTCCCGTCTTACTCTTACTTGAGGGAGAAGACACGTTACTAATTCACCCAAGCTTGGTTGTCAATTTGGCTGTGCATTTGCTCGTATACTACCTGAAAACGTAATACCTGTTTCTTACCTATCCCCAGGAGAAACAAGATTTTATTGAGATGTATTTCAATAATTAGGATAGAATGTTGATCACAATTTGGGCTCTGCGTATACCAGTACAGGTGAAAAATCATAGCAGATAGAGCATCTAAGCTTTTTTTTTTTTCAAAATGTTTCAAGCAAAGAGCATCAGTAATAGGTTAATGAATTTAAAAGGACGTCAGTGGGACCAGTGTGGTGTCACAGTAAACTAAACATCCGCCCTGTGGTGCTGGCACCATGTGGGTGCTGTTTCCTGTCCCAGCTGCTCTGGTTCAGGTCCAGCATTCTCCTTATGGCTTAGGAATGCAGCCAAGGTTGACCCAGGTCCTCAGGCCCTTGCAGACTGGGGATACCCAGGAGAAGCTCCTGACTCCCAGGTTCAGATACGCTCAGCTCAGACCATCCCGGCTCCTGGCTTTGATCACTTCAGCTCTGGCTGTTGTGGCCTTTGAGGGAATGGATCAGCAGATGCAAGATGCCCCTGTTTCTCCTTTGCTGTGAAAATCAAACTTTTGAGTAAAAATAAATAAATCTTCAAAACAGAAATATCAATAAGAAGGGAGATGTTTCTGTAAATCCTTCGATAGCATCACATTGAAAGCTTGACCTGATTATATATGTTCTTCCAGTGCAAATAACATTGACTGTGGGCACAGGTTTTGACCTTAGACCCCCTGTGGCCGGGCTCCTGTTGTTCAGTGTGCTCAGGGACAGCCATCCCAGCTCTGCTTAAGAGACTCAGAAATATCTTGCAATCAAATTGATACTTAGAATTATAGTGAGATTAAATGGTTTTGCTTCCTTCATCATATGTGTGCTTACTCAACATTAACTCTGATTATCTTTTTTTTATTATTATTCATTTTATTACAGCCAGATACACAGAGAGGAGGAGAGACAGAGAGGAAGATCTTCCATCCGATGATTCACTCCCCAAGTGAGCCGCAACGGGCCGGTGCGCGCCGATCTGAAGCCGGGAACCTGGAATCTCCTTCCGGGTCTCCCATGCGGGTGCAGGGTCCCAATGCATTGGGCCGTCCTCGACTGCTTTCCCAGGCCACAAGCAGGGAGCTGGATGGGAAGTGGAGCTGCCGGGATTAGAACCGGCGTCCATATGGGATCCTGGGGCTTTCAAGGCGAGGACTTTAGCCACTAGGCCACGGCGTCGGGCCCAACTCTGATTATCTTTTGCTCCTTGATGATAAAGTCAATATGGCTCAATATATTTTCTTTATATTCAATAAGATAGTGAAATATGTTAATATAGTTTCCCTTTACAACATGATAAAAGTTTGCAGTAAATGTTTCTTTGTCAAATCATAAATGGATAGAGCTGATGTTTATAAAAACAGTTTTGAAAAAAGATTCATTTCTTTTATTGGAAAGGCAGATTTACAGAGAGAAGGCGAGAAAGGCATCCACTGTTTCACTCCCCAAGTAGCCTTAACGGCTTGAGCTGAGCCGATCCAAAACCAGAAGCCAGGGGCTTCCTACTGGTCTCCCACGTGGATGCAGGGTGCCATGGCTTTGGGTAATTCTCCTCTGCTGCTTTCCTAGGCCAACAGCAGAATGCTGGAAGGGAAGCGGAGCAGCCAGGACATGAACCAGCGCCCATATGGGATGCTAGCGCATGCAAGGCAAGGATGTTAGCCACTAGGCTACCATGCCGGGCCCAAAAGCAAATTTTTGTTTTTAACAATTCTACATGTATGTGGAAATAGAACAGCAACTTCTTTGAGGGATAGTAATCTAAAAGTTTCCTATCTAGATTTTAGCTCATTAAAAACTCCAAAGAAACGGAATATGGAAAAGTTGTACACAAAATGAGATATCCCATTGAAATCCTGCTATACTTTAATGGCTTCAAAAGTTGAAAGAAGCTGTCTATAATTAGGGAATGATAAGTTTTATGTCTTAATTCCATGCATTTGTTTTACCTGAAAGTTTTGTCAGATCACAACTTTACTGCGTATGTATCTAAAGTGATGATTTAATTCATACAGAGTCTCAACATGTATAATTAAAATCATTTCAGCATGTGTCTCTAGCACTGTCATTTAAATCTTGATAGTCTAAAGCCTTTGGTAGAGATGACTAGAAATGAATCCTGCACTTTGGACCCTTCCAGTTCTGTGGCCACTGCTCTAGCGTGTACAACCCCTGGGGCTCCGATTCCTCCTTTGTTTTCTAACAGACTGTGTATTGGAGTGTTCCTACTCTCAACTTTTGGATCCTTTACTGTCATAACAATTCCGTTTTGTATTGGACATTGGTCTTCTCTGAGGCTTAAATATTGTTTTATGTTCTTTCTGGTTTCCATATGCTAAACAAAAACTGGGATTGATGGTGTCTTGGAGAAAACACTTGGCTTCAGTCCTTCAAAGAAAAATGTTGCATTAAAGACAGTGTTGGTAAGCTGCAGAGTCTCAGAAGTTTTTATGAAATATTAGCTATGCTAGAGCAAAAAACAGCATTCTTAGTTATGGAGCTGACAATTATCATGTCTGTTAACATGACATCATGCATATTCACATTTCTTAAATTACTCTTTTTTTGTGTTTCGGAGTTTTAAAATCATTTTTATTTGAAATGTCAGGCCCACACATTGTCTAAATGATACTTTTTTTCTGTTAAGTTTTATTTATTTTTCTTACAAAATCAATATACAGAGAAGAGGAGAGACAGAGAGGAAGATCTTCCATCCAATGGTTCATCCCCCAAGTGAGCACAACGGCCGGTGCTGTGCAGATCTGAAGCCGGGAGCCGGGAATTTCCTCCAGGTCTCTCACGTGGGTGCAGGGTCCCAAGGCCACAAGCAGGGAGCTGGATGGGAAGTGGGGCTGCTGGGATTAGAACTAGCGCCCATATGGGATCCTGGCTTGTTCAAGGTGAGGACTTCATGCTATGGGATGATTAAATTGTGTGATTTGGTGTTTGCAGAAATACATTTTGCAGATTATCGACATTCTTCAAGAGAAGAAGTAACATAATATGTAGAGTTAAAGGGATCAAGTTATTTTTGCTGTAATGGATATGAGTGGATGCCTTATTACAATGAGTTTCAATATGATAATGACATTTAAAATCGAATTAGAGTTGAGAGGTATGTAAATAACTAGCATGTTCAGTTGCTAATGATGATAAAATAATTTTTAAAAATTTATGTATTTATTTATTTATTATTGCAAAGTCAGATATACAGAGAGGATGAAAGACAGAGAAGAAAATCTTCTGTCCGATGATTCACTCCCAAAGTGGTCACAGAGATCAGAACGGCGCCTATCCAAAGTCAGGATCGGAAATACCTGACTGTCCTGAGTGCGGCCTGCCTATTGGCCGAGGGCTCTGCCCCGAGGGCGGGCTGCCTGGCAACGCGGGGCGCATGCGTGGAGTGCACGTGGGTGTTGGCTGGCCTCTTGGGACCCGCGGCCTTGCGGTGGGTTCAACTTAGGCGAAACCCGGAAGGGTTTCAACATGGCTTCACCTCTCTGCCCCGCGGAGGTGAGTGAAGCGAGATGGAGGAACAGGAAGCGAAAGGCAGCAGTGGTAAGTGGGGCAGCCAGGGCACCGCTCCAGAAGGAATGAGAAATGTCGCCCTCGGACCCAGCGTGGAGTGACTGGGTCCGAGTCTTCCCGCTGCCCTTCCTCCCTGCCACCCTCTTGTCCTGTGTGGCCTTACTGGAAGTAAACCCATGAAAGTTCCTCCGAGGGGGTCAGACCCGAGTTGTCAAGTTCCCGGGGTACGGGCAGGGCTGTGTGCCCTGCTCCCCCACACACGTGGGCTTATTCCTAGCTTCCTGGGGCTCAATCTGGCAGCCCTTCTTTTTCATCATTGCAGAGAGCTCTCTGTGAGTGGGCTAAAAGATCCTAAAAGATCTTTCATGCGGTAGAAGGAACTTGCCCCCACACCAGTTTCACGGGCCAAAGAGAGAGCTGTCACAAACATGTAAGAAATGAATCAAACATGTTGGTAGGGCAGCTGGAAACCTACACTCCCCATACTTTTCCTTTAGAATCTCCACAGATACTGCGCAGCTGGCTGTCACAGAAGGCAGGCCGCAGCCTTGATGAACAACAAACTTCCGTAGTGCCTAAAGGTAAAACTGTCCCCAGCCGGGCCCGGCGGCGTGGCCTAGCGGCTAAAGTCCTCGCCTTGAACGTCCCGGGATCCCATATGGGCGCCGGTTCTAATCCCGGCAGCTCCACTTCCCATCCAGCTCCCTGCTTGTGGCCTGGGAAAGCAGTCGAGGATGGCCCAATGCATTGGGACACTGCACCCGCGTGGGAGACCTGGAAGAGGTTCCGGGTTCCCAGCATCGGATCGGCGCGCACCGGCCCGTTGCGGCTCACTTGGGGAGTGAAACATCAGATGGAAGATCTTTCTCTCTGTCTCTCCTGCTCTGTGTATATCTGGCTGTAATAAAAATGAATAAATCTTAAAAAAAAAAACTGTCCCCAGCCATCTGGGATGGATAAGTTCTTTCTGTGACACTACATATGCCTGTCACCACCACCTCCCTTAACATCTCTAGTCAATTAATCTCCTTACCCGGCTCTCTTCTGTCCCACCTCCCTCTTTTCTTTTTTCCGGTAAGTCCTTCCTCACTTTCTTCCCTCGCTCCTTTTATATTTAAAATTGTCTTTTACTGATTTCAAGGGCAGAGAACTAGAGACCTCTTGGCCATGCCTCAGAGGCTGGTAAAGGCTAGAACCCTGCCAGACCAAAGTCAGGAACTGTAACTCAGCCTAAGTCTCCTGTGGGTGGCCCCTGCCATGCTTTGTTGCGTTCCTTTCCAGTCTGTGTATCTGCAAGAAACTGGACTGGGGAATGCAACTGGAAGTCAAAGCCCGATGCTGTAATGTGGGTTGTGGGTGTCGCAAGTGGCCCCCTGCTCGCACCTCACTCTTCCCCCTAACTCTCATCTATGATGCGCTTTTTAGCTTTATTCAAGACAATTCACTTTATTCAAAGTTGGGTAATTGGTTTTTTTTTTAAGATTTATTTATTTTTATTACAAAGTCGGATATACAGAGAGGAAGATCTTCCGTCCGATGATTCACTCCCCAAGTGAGCACAACGGCCGGTGCTATTGCTGATCCGAAGCCGGGATCCAGGAACCTCTTCAGGGTCTCCCACATGGGTGCAGGGTCCCAAAGCTTTGGGCCGTCCTCAACTACTTTCCCAGGCCACAAGCAGGGAGCTGGATGGGAAGTGGAGCTGCTGGGATTAGAACTGCACCCATATGGGATCCTGGGGCTTTCAAGGCGAGGACTTTAGCCACTAGGCCACGCTGCCACTGGGCCCCAAGTTGGGTAATTTGTGATTCCTGAATTCACCTTTCTAATCTAGAAGAGGAGCTGTGTAGATAATAAGTCAGTTGAATACCATATCCTCACAGGATGCCCTCAATACACCATGATCTTGAAGGAATTCATGACAAGAAAATGCAGTAACTCAGGGCTGACAACAGCAGAATGTTCCACTACCTTTTCCAGACGAAATGCTTTCAGAACTTGACTGCAGGTAAGAAATGAACATCAGGCCAGCAGAGACACCACTGTCTTTGTGGTTGTGTCTATGTCATTGTTTTCTCTTGTGTGACGCTGTTGTCTTCCTGCTGGACGCCTCTGCTCTGAAATCTACAGCTGCCCCTCTCACCAGCTTCCCTTGTCCGGGCTCCCCTGCCACCCTTGTCCTGGGTCTTGCTATCAGCCTGTCACTGTCATCCATCCACACCCCTGCAGACCACTGAATGTATCTCCTGCGACCGTTAATGTGCTTAGTTCACCCCCACCTTTAAAGCAAAGCAAACCTTCACTTTTTAAAGAAAGATTTGTTTTATTTTTCATTGGAAAGGCAGATATGCAGAGAAGAAGAGAGAGAGAGAGGAAGATCTTCTGTTGGTTGATCTACTCCCCAAGTGCCCACAATGGCCAGTGCTGTGCCGATTCGAAGCCAGGAGCCTGGAGCCCCTTCTAGGTCTCCCACGCGGGTGCAGGGTCCTAAGACTTTGGCCCATCCTTGATTGCTTTCCCAGGTTACAAGCAGGGAGCTGGATGGGAAGTTGGGCCACAGGGATAGAGCTGGTACCCATACCGAATCTCAAGGTGTGTAAGGCAAAGACTTTAGCCACTAGGCCATGGCACCAGACCCCACACCTTCCCTTCTTGCTGGATGTAAAATTGAATGGTGAGGAGGACTCAGACCATTTCCAGGCCGTTTCGGCATGTCTTCAAAGACTCTCAACACTGGCTGAACGTGGGCATTTCTCTCTGGATCCTCTGAGGCGACGGTCTGAAAGATAGCACTTATCTCCCTCAATGAGACCTGCTGAGCTGGTCCAGCATTCTGTGAGGTCCAGAGGCTGCAGAAGCGGTTGGGCCCCATTCCATTGTCCCTCGGTTTCTTTCTGCTGAGCTATTTGTTCCAAGTTCTGTTCTGCTGCCTAGGTTGGACATTGCCCTCTTGCTCAGCTCAGAGCAGTGCAGCTCATATGCCAAAGAGATCATCAGGGTACAGTGGTTAAAATCCCTCTTTTCATTGTGGCTTCCTCTCAAACACTAAGACACCCACTGGGCCACTGCAGAAGCCGCCCATGCTTCCCCCTGGAGAGCAGCTGCTTGGTTTGCCACTGAGAGGATTCTCTCTGACTTAGGTTCAGAAGCCCAGAGACTTTTCTTCCATTCAGTGTGATATTTGATGCTTTGCTGCTATTCCTGGGCCATGGCTAACCCACTGGGGCCCAGGAAAGGACAATAGGTGTGTCTGGCATGATGGCGCAACTGTCCATCCTCTGCCTGCCAGTGTCTGGATCCCATATAGATGCTGATTCATGTCCCAGCAGCTCCACTTCCCATCCAGCTCCCTGCCTATGGCCTTGGAAAGCCGTCAAGGACAGCCCAAAGCCTTGGGACCCTGTATCCACATGGGAGACCTGGAAGAATCTGGTTCATGGGTCCGGCGCGAAAGCATAATGGCAAAAGTCCTCGCTTGAATGTGCCAGGATCCCATATGGGCACCAGTTCTAATCCTGGTCCTGCTTCCCATCCAGCCCCTGCCTGTGGCCTGGGAAAGCAGTCGAGGATGGCCCAAAGCTTTGGGACCCTGCACCCACATGGGAGACCCAGAAGAGGTTCCTGGTTCCTGGCTTCGGGATCGGCACAACACCGGCCATTGCAGCCACTTGGGGAATGAACCATCGGATGAAAGATCTTCCTCTCTTTCCAATTGGAAAGGCAGATATACAGAGGAGGAGAGACAAAGAGCAAGATCTTCCACCTGATGGTTCATTCTCCAAGTAGCCACAATCGCTGGAGTTGAACCAATCAGAAGTCAGAAACCAGGAGTCAGGAACTTCTTCTGGGTCTCCCACAAGGTACAGGGTCCCAAGGCTTTGGGCCGTCCTCGACTGCTTTCTCAGGCCACAAGCAGGGAGCTGGATGGGAAGTGGAGCTGCCAGTATTAGAACCAGCACCCATATGGGATCCCGGTGCATTCAAGGCAAGGACTTAAGCTGCTAGGCCACGCTGCCGGGCCCAATAAATAGAAATAAATCTTAAAAAAAAAAAAAAAGAATCTCCTGGTTCTCACTCCAGATTGGCTTAGCTGCAGTGATTGTAGCAATTTAGGGTGTGAAAATCTACAAAAAAGGAAGAATGTGATTCTCACTCAGATATACCGTGCTGTGAGATGGGTGTGATTGATTGGGCCCCACTCTGACTTGGAAGGAAGAGCTCTCCACGTCTGCCGCCCTTGGCTCCCAAAATAAAGTCACCAGCCAGCCCACAATGACTAATTTGACTCACCAGGCTTACAGATATTAGGAAAAGGGAGTCTTAGTTGGGGAAGATTCAATAGTCCAGTTACTAGACTGACATCAGCTACTAGTGACCACCTTGGTATGTGGTCCTTTGGCCTACCATGAGTTGAACAGCTGGACTTAAGAACTTTTCCGTTCAGAAAAGCACCCTCAAACACAGACTTGGCTCTGAAAGGGCTTAGCTCTCAGACAGATTCACCAGAGAAATGCTTCCCCTGGTGGCATCTTAGGGAGTCCATCAAGTGGGTGGCGCAAAGCTGGCCCTTGTGACAGCAATCATTTGAATCACAGAGTGCGAGAGGTATAATTGTTTCGGTAAGGTAGGGCATCCTTCTCCTGGCCCAGCTCCATTCCTGAACGTACTTCATGACCCAGTTAGTAGATGCAAACTTGTCTAGCATCTTCTGGCTTCCCATTCCTGGTTACCAGGTCACTAGGTCAACAGAACTGTCCTCCTCCTGGGCTGAGGAGGGCAGAGGGCTCCTTGAGGAGGGCTGCTTGAGGAGGAACTAACAGATGGAAGACCTTTCTCTGCCTCTCCTTCTCTCTGTAAATCTACCTTCCCAATAAAAATAGGTAAATTAAAAAAAAAAGAAAAGAAAAAGGAAGAAAGAAAGAAAAGAAAAAGAGAGATGAGAGGCAGGCATTTTTGTGTCTGGGTTTATGAGGATTAAATGAGGGAAGGAATTTAACAGCACTCAGATCAGTGTCCAGAGACGGGAAACCCAATTCTAATTGCAGTGTTAGGGATGATGGTGATAGGGTGTATATCCTGGTTTGTAATGTCAAAGGCAGATTTGGTCACTCTTCCTTATCCTTCCACCCATTCACTCCTGAGATGTCGTCTTCTGGGGAAATGTCTATCAACTATTCCCAGTCTTTGTTGGTTGGTTGGGCCTCTATTATGATACACCAAGTTAAGCTACTATTTGCAATGCCAGGATCACCTAGCAGAGAGCCATTAGAGTCCCAGCTGCTCTGCTTTCCGTTAGCTCCCTGCTGTTAAGTCTGGAGAAGCAGCAGAAAATAGCCCCAAGTCCTTGCCACCCTCGTACGATACCTAGATGTAGCTCTGAGCTCCTCCTGGCTTTAACTTGGACCAGCCCTGCCCATCGTGGGCATTTGAGGAATGAACTAGTAGATGAAAGATATCTCTGCCACTCTTTCCTTTAAATAAATAAATAATAAATTTTAAAAATTGTTTAGTTTTATTGGAAAGGCAAATTAAAAAAAAGAGAGAGAGAGGAGAGACTAAAAGAAAGATCTTCCATCTACTGATTCACTTCCCAAAGTGGCTGCCACAGCTGGAGCTGAGCTAATTCAAAAACCAGGAGCTTCCTCTGGGTCTTCCAGATGGGCATGGGGTGCCAAGGCTTTGAGCCATCCTCCTCTGCTTTCCCAGGTCACAAACAGGTAGCTGGGAGGGAGGTGGAGGAGCCAGGACATGAACCAGCACCCATATGGGTTCCCAGTGTCTGGAAGCTGAGAGTTAGCCAACCGAGCCATTGGGCCAGGCCCAAATAAATAATTTTTTTTAAAAAAGTATTTATTTATTTTTATTAGATAGGCAGATGTACATACAGAGAGGAGGAGAGAGAGAGGAAGATCTTTCATCGGATGGTTTACTCTGTCAGTGGTCACAACAGCTGGAGGTGAGCTGACCTGACCTGAAGCCAGGAGCTTCTTCTGGGTCTCCCATATGAGTGCAAAGTTCCAAGGCTTCCCACCATCCTCAACTGCTTTCCCAGGTCACAAGCAGGGAGCTGGATGGGAACAAGACCACGGAGCTTAGAACCAGTGAACATAAATGCAAGGACTTTAGCCGCTAGGCTCCTGTGCCGAGCCCCAAATAAATAATTATTTTTAGTAGATTCAAAACTCAGTATTGTAATTTTTTAAAGAAAAAAAATTTTTTTAATTATTGGAAAGTCAGATACACAAAGAGGAGAGAAAGAGGAAGATCTGTCCGCTGATTCGCTTCCTAAGCAGCCGCAATGGCCGGAGCCGTGCCAATCCAAAGCCAGGAGCTTGAGGCCTCTTCTGAGTTTCCCATGCAGGCGCAGGGTCCCAAGGTCTTAGGCTGTCCTCAACTGCTTTCCCAGGCCACAAGCAGGGAGCTGGAAGAGAAGTGGGGCAGCCAGGAATAGAATCAGCACCCACATGGGATCCTGGCTCATGCAAGGCGAGAACTTCAGTCACTAAGTCACCATGCCAGGCCCAGTCCCTATCTTCTGCTGGCTGCAGATCTTTGTGTGTTAGGGAAGGGAGCAGAAACCAAATAATTTTTTTCCTGGGGTTGCACCTGGGACAGTATTTTCCTCTAAATATGAAATCAGTAGGATTGCTTGATAAGCTCCAGCTCACACAGATCCAGGAGGAAGGGCCCTCCCAAACTTTGCAGGAGGAAGGAAGATCAGGGAACTGGTGGACTGAGCAGTCGTGGCCTCAGGGTCTTCCCCAGTGTCTTCACTGCTGCTGAGCCAGCTGTGCCCTGGTAGTCTTGGACTGTGACATATTCCCTAAGTGAGCCTTAGGAAGAAGGGTTGCGGGGGTGAGCAGGTGCAAGTCAACCTGCTGTCTGCCCCAGTCACAGGCTGACCCACACCCTACCCATGGGCATTTCCTGGCCCCAAAGGGAACTACTCGGGCATCACTCCCTCAGCTTCCTCCCATGATGAGAATCCATTTCCCCACCGACTCTCCCGTTCAATCGCTGAGGCAGACAACGGCCCTCTGAACAATCTGATGAGACCATCACTCCTGTGTTTAAATCCATCCATCAGCTGCCCTCAGGACAAAATTCTTAGCAGGATTACAAAACTCAGCCCTCTGAGATAGGCTTTGCAATATTTTCAAAATACTGAGACAACTTTAAATTATCCCAAGTTATTTAAACTTGATAGGATCTACACTAAGCTGTTAAATGTGATTAACTTACCTAGCTTGCATGACCTGTGAATTCCAAAGAAACTGTTTTTCTGTAGCATTGCTTTGCCCTAAGGGAGTAGGCCAGCTCTCCAACTTAGGAGTCTTGGTAACCAGGTTCATCATGGCCTATGAGGAGAGGAGGAACAGGTGAGTGGGCAGGAATGGTATAAATGAGATCCCTGATCATACCAAAGAAAACCCAGGAATAGCTCATGCCCATCGGAAGTCCTGCTGTATATGAAAATGGTGTGATTTGGGATTGGAGCCGGAGGCCTAGTGGCTAGTGGCTAGTGGCACATGCCAGGATCCCATATGGGCGCCAATTTGTTTCCCAGCAGCCCAGCTTCCCATCCAGCTCCCTGCATGTGGTCTGGGAAAGCAGTCGAGGATGGCTCAAAGCCTTGGGACCCTGCACCTGCATGGGAGACCCAGAAGAAATTCCTAGCTCCTGGCTTTGCATTGGCTCACCTCCGGCTGTTGTGACCACTTGCAGAGTAAATCAGCAGATGGAAGATCTTCGTCTCTGTTTCTCCTCCCCTCGCTATATCTGACTGCAATAAAAATAAATTTTCTAAAAAAATGATGTTATTTCCAAACTCCTTTTAATAGACTAAAAGGAATATAAGTACAAAAAAAAAGGCATAATATGTAAGCAACACTTGGAATAATATGTGGACATCTAAAAGGCTTTGGTGGCCAGCATGTCAGCACAGGGACATTTTTTTTGAAAGATTTATGTATTTCTATTACAAAGTCAGATATACAGAGGAGGAGAGACAGAGAGGAAGATCTTCCACCTGATGGCTCACTCCCCAAGTGAGCCGCAATGGCCGGTGCTGCACCGATCCAAAGCCGGGAATCTGGAAGCTCTTCCAGGTCTCCCACGCAGGTGCAGGGTCCCAAAGCTTTGGGTCGTCCTCAACTGCTTTCCCAGGCCACAAGCAGTTGAGCTGGATGGGAAGCGGAGCTGCCAGGATCAGAACCGGCACCCACATGGGACACCAGCGCGTTCAAGGCGAGGACCTTAGCTGCTAGGCCACGTGGCCAGCATGTCAGCACAGGGGCTTAAGATGCTACTTGCAACACTAGCATGGCAGTTCAAGTTCCAGCTGCTTTGCTTCTGATCCATCTCCCTGCTAATGCATCTAGGAAAGTGGCAGCAGACACAGTACTTAGGTCTTTGCCGTCTAAGTGGGAGATCCAGACGGAGTCCCAGGCACCAGGCTTCAGCCTATATCAGCTCTGGCCTTTTGGGGGAATGAATAATATTATTTCTCTCTCACTCTGACTTTCAGCCAAATGAATAAATCTTCAAAGGGAAAGCTTTGAAAGCTTGCTAGCAACATGAAGCATCACAAATGATGTCTTACTTAGGGAAATGCAAATATATGCAAAATCAGAGAAAGCGCGGAGATACAGATCTTCCATCCGGGTCCAGTGGACCAGAGGCTCAGATTCCATTTCTCTCACCCCATGTGTGTGATCATCTGCAGGCTCTGCAATCTTTCTGTGACAACCCAGGCAATGGGAAATGGCCACAGTAAGGCCAGGTCCTCTGAAAAACTCTGGAACATGTCTATAACATGACCTTTGCCATGACCTTGGATTCTTGGAAAGTCCCAAAAGAGGAGAGAGAGGGCTTCTGTCATTCTAGAATGAGATCTTTCCTGTTACAGCTCCAGCAATAAGCAGTGAGCTGATCGACTCAAATGGTTTTCTTTAAACAAATTAGAAGGATCTGCTCGCTTGATTCCACTATGCCTACTAGGGGGGGTATGGCTCTTACTTGGTTGAGCCAAGCTGCTAAGTGGGATACAGCTCTTACTGACTGGATAGTTTAGAGTGCATGATGTTTAAACTGACTGGGTCGTCATGTTCTGCACCACCGTAACGGATTGAATGATTCCTACGATATACCATATACTCTTACTTGATTGGATGATTGTTATAAACACAGCTGCTCCCCTCTGCCACACTTTGTGGAATGGGACATTCCATTGGTTGGTGCCGGGACTCCTGAACTCAGACTCATTTTTTGGGGTGATAGATTTGGTCAATTCGAAATACTGTCTGAATTTCAGCTTTCCTACTTAAAAAAAAAAATATTTATTTTTATTGTAAAGTCAGATTTACAGAGAGAGACAGAGAGAAAGATCTTCCATCTGCTGGTTTACTCCCCAGGTGTAAACTGAGCTGATCCAAAGCCAGGAGCCAGTAACATCTTTTAGGTCTCCAACATGGGTGCAAAGTCCCAAGGCTCTGGCCCATGCTCAACTGCTTTCTAAGGCCACAGGCAGGGAGCTGGACAGTAAGTAGAGCAGCTGGGACATGAACTAACACCCTTATGGGATTGCAGAGCATGCAAGACCAGTATTTAAGCTGCTAGGCCCAGCTTTTAGAGTTTTTTTTTTTAAGATTTATTTATTTTTATTGAAAAGGTAGACATAAAGACAGGAGAGACAGACAGGAAGATCTTCCATCTGATGATTCACTCCCCAAGGGCCGCAACGGCTGGAACTGAGCCAATCCAAAGCCAGGAGCCAGGAGGTCTTCCAGGTCTCCCACGCGGGTGCAGGGTACCAAGGCTTTGGGCTGTCCTCGACTGCTTTCCCAGGCTACAAGCAGGGAGCTGGATGGGAAGCTGGGCTGCCAGGATTAGAACTGATGCCCAAATGAGATTCCGGCGCATTTAAGGCAAGGACTTTAGCCGCTAGGCCACGGTGCCGGGCCCTTTCTTACTTTTAAAAGCATGTTTTAATCGTGGTGGATATTTGGCCTGGCTAAGACATCTTGATCTCATATCCAGGTGCCTGGGTTCAAAGGCCAACTCTAGTATTAGAGCTTCTTGAAAGTACAGACTCTGAGAAGTACTAATGATGACTCATGGGTCTGTGCCACCCATAGTCCCAGATTGAATTCCTAGTTTTTGGTTCCTGGCTTTGACCCCAGACAGGTGCCATTTTATTGAGCAAGACAATGAATATAGAGGGTGGCTATGGTGGCACAGCACATTTGTGTTTCCCAGTCTCAGGTGAGGCCAACACTTTGCAACCTAAAGCCTGTAATTCCTACTCTGTGTGCAAGCCCCCTGACACCCTTGCACTTTAGCAGCCTCTACTGCATGCTGTGCAGTTGCCTAGAGCCGGAGAGGCCCAGCCACTGCCATACAGGGTGCAGTCCACAGCTAGGTTCTCCACAGTCTGTGGGGGCACCGCACCTTCCGCACTGTGGGTTTGTCTTTCCTGGAGCTTGTGCCTCTCCCGCTGGGTTCACCTGTGGTCTGCTGCCAGGTTTTGTATGCAGCTGATTTGTGTGTGCCTTTGGAGTGTGCTCTTCATTTATGGGTCACTGAGAGAAACCTCTGAGCCTGGGGGCTCCCGTGTCTCCGTTTCATGGGATTCTGGTCTCCCTCTGGGTGCTCAGGTCCTAGCGCCCTTGGGTGGGGGTGGGCTCAGGTCTCACGCCAAGTGTCTCCAACCCATGCACTTCATTTTCTGACTACCCTCTCCTCAAAAGCATTCCCTCCTCTGGGAGAGGCTGCTCGGGACTGTGCCTGCAGTATTTTCCTTGGCTCTGTTTTTGTCCCAGCAGCGTCCTGATGGAAGAGTCTTCCTGCCTCCCTCCGTCTATTTTGGGTAGGCTAAGACTCCCTCTGGCATCTTCCTGGTGTGGACTCAGGACACACTTGGTTTTGACCGAGTTCCTGTTGGGTCCAGGTGCTATCTGTCTCTCTGCCAGCTTTTTTTTTCTTGAAATGAAAAGCATACTTTTAATTCCTTAGTTATTTACACCATTAATCATTAATCCCCCACCCACCACTTTTCTCTCTCTATTGTCCTATCCCTGTTTTAACATTTGATGCCATGTCAGCAGATAACCTGAACTAAGCTGAAGTATTAATATATAGATAAATATATATATAGCCTGCAGTGTGCATATATGTGTATACACACACACACACACACACACACACACACACACTTAGCTTTCACTAATATTCCTGTATCGTGGGTGGTTTCACATTCTTGCTTGATATACACTTAGTCATCTCTCCTTCCTTATCCACGTTATTTTAAAATGCATCTAATAGATTTTCCCATTATACTTTGCTTTTCTTTCACTTTCGCAATAGCCTCAACCTCCATTCGGCCTTAGACATTTATTCATATATTCTATTTTATACTCCTAAACCTTAAACTCATGTAATCTTCTGACCTACAGAAAATTTAAATCTGTCACACACAACACAAAAATAAGAAGTGTATTATTTCAGTATTAGTACACATTACAGTGCTGTTGACCATGGTAAACATATACAAAACTGTTTCCCTTGATTTGAACTTCTTTCTATTGACAAGAAAGTATTGCATCTTACTCTCCTAAAATGCATATCTCAATTTTTTCTCTCCTCAACCCCCAAGATTCCTCCAATCATATTTTATAATTAATGTATTTTATTCCGCTAACCACAAAGAACCCGTAACCTGAGAACTTTCACAAATTTCTGTTGTCTATTAACCCTTCCTTCTGTCCCAGCGAGACTTTTCCATTAGCATACAAATGTAATGTTTTATTATAAACACTGAAATTTAATTCATTTGACTACCGATTTCATATGAAACAATAACCGATTGCTCTACTCCGATTTCTAAGGAAACTAAAATATGTATGACCATACAGTGCCATTTCTAATTTCTCCCTCTCTGTCCATGAAGTGTTATACGGTACGTCTCCACCAAGAGTCATGTTTCCAGGCCACTGAGGACTTTTATGTTGCTACATGGTTGTCCTTCATCTGATTTCACTGTTGTTCTTTCTTTGTGTTTCCCTGTTCCCTCCATCTCATCTGCAAAATGGACATTTTTCTCTCAAGAAAGTTTTTTCTGTTCAGGAAGAATTTTTCACCTTTCTGTAGAGAGAGGCACAATGAAACCAAAGAGTGATCCAAGGAGCCTTCAAAGAAGAAGCATTGAGAAAACCAACATCTCAAAGATGCTGAAGCGTTCACGTGAAACCATCAAAGTGATCTTAAGAACAGCATTTTCAGAAGCATTCTTTTATTACATTAGCAGGAAGGGACTGGGTTTCTGCACTGCACAGGCACAGTTTGAACAAGACCTCCTCACTCTCCTTACTCCCCTATTCCTATCATCCCACTCCCTCCCTCTGGACTCCTGATTGGTTTTTGCTAAGACATCATTTTAATCCACTCTTTACTTACAGGCTTTATCCACCACAAATCAAACTTTAAACAGGTAAGAGCAAGAAAACCTTAATTCCCCAGGAGTATAAGCAAAGACTAAAACCAATAATCATATACCAGAATGACCCATTTAATTCTATAGATATTTGTATTCTATCTTAACTACCACGTATAAGGGGAAATATATTTGTATGTTTAGGCCTGGTTTATTTTAATAAGAATAGTAGTTTCCAATTGCATGCATTTTGTTGCAAAAGGCTTCATTTATTTTTATGGCTGAGTACTCCATAGTGTATATAGAGCACATTTTCCATATTCAATCATCAGTCGATGGATAGCTGGTCAATACCTTTCTTTAAAGAGGAAATCATAATTATTTGGAAAAAAATGGAAGCAACTTCCTCAGTAGCTGGAAATAATTTACTCTGTTCTATTGCAACTCAGGTTTCTCAGAAACGTTTTGAGTATTTCTAAGCAAAGAATGGATTTCTTTTGCATAAAAAATTAATATAACAAACCACAAAGTGAGGAAGTAAGAGAAGGGAAACCTACTAATAAAAATAAGCTGTGTAAAGGAAGGGAAAATTTAGATAGTAGAAACAAGCTCAAAAGGAAAGAAGATATTTAAAGTATGATGCCAAATAACTGCTTATTCTCCTAATATTTGTTTTGTGTTATATAGTTATTGCTTTGTGATACCTGCTTTGCAGAAGGATGGACTCAACAGAAAGGAGAAAAGAAGAAACCAACTCAGACTATCTAACCACACGCAGACACACACACACGCACACACACACAGACACACACACACACACACACATAATTTATAAGATTTTGTTAACATAATCTGTGGCCTCTCACGCATGTTAGTAACAGGTGCTGCGTTGGAAGTGTCAAGCAGCAGGAGCTTTAACTGAGTACACTCCTGTGGGATGCCAGCATTCCAAGTGACCACTTCAAAATTGCTGCCAAGACACAATGCCCATCCTGAATGCCACTCATTGAATGGACTGTCATAGAGATTTTGAAAATTCAGTGTAACATGAAAAAACTGCCTAAGGATTATAGCTATTCCTTGATTTACAGTGGCATTGTATGCTGAATAACTCATCATAAATTTAGAAGTCAAAATGTTAGAAGTCAAAATTGCATTTTAATACTTTGGACTCTTGCACACCAAAATTTCTCCTAACCTGGTTTAAATGTGCTCAGAATACTAATATTATTGCTAATATACAAAAACATAATAATGAATATTCTATCATTGGTCAGAATCATCTGGAACAAAGACTATTTTATAAGAAAGCATTGAATAACTTCTTTGATTCATAAGAGCAAGTACCTGTGTCAGAGCTTCACTCGCTGGACGAGGATCCCTTTAGGGAGCAGGGAGAGGGGGAGCAGTGGGAGAAGCATGGGGGACTGTAGCTGGTGCAGAGGACAAGAGACAGCCCCAGCTGCTGGGAGAGCAGGCGAGGCCCCCCTGCCTACCCCAGGAGGCTTTGCCCCTGTCAGACACATGATGCAAGCAGCTCCTGCTGTGACAGCCTCCAGCTGGCGGCACCTGCTGACGACAAGGCCCCAAACCTCCAGAGGGCCTCCAAGGCAACACTGTGCAAACAGGCTGTCTGGTTCAGAGCCATTCACAGTCGTTCTTCCTTGGATTAAGGGCACCTGGCGAAGACCCTGAGTTACTCCAGCAAGAACAATTTGCACTTCCAAGACTAGGAGACAAAGAAGGGTGACATCGCTGCTGTTTCCGCGGCCTTCTTGGAGTCCCAAAGGGGACCAGGTGCCTGCCTGTCACCAGCTGGTCCTCCAGCTCAGACGGAACCCGATGCTGTCAGTACCGGACCGCACTCCACCACGCCAGCAGCTCCACGGTCAGCAGGATCATAATTTGGAAATGGTTCTCCCTCCACCCCCTGTCTATTTTGCAGACTTCAAATTGATCTGTCTAATCTCTTATCTGTACCTATGAAATTGTATTTCCCTCTTAATGGCCTCACAAACGTTATAGATGGCTAGTTCAGGAACAGGCCAGCGGGAGCAGTGGGCATTAGCGCCTCGGATCTGCCGCAGCCTCGGCCTCCAGACCCCTCCATGCCCAGAATCCCAATCAGCCCTGGCCTCTGTCTGGCCTTGACCTGGAGAAGAACAGGTGCACAGTGAGACAGGCAGCACCCCACCCCAGCAGGGAGACCAGGGCCGGGTGCCGCACTTGACGCTGATGCCAACTTAAGGGGCAGAGACAAGCAGGAGGGGGTGGACAGACAGACCAACGCTCACTTGCTGGCTCTCTCCTCCAGTGCCTTCCTGGGACTGGGTACTTCATCCTGTTCTCCCAGGGGCTGGCAGGGAGCAAATCCCCTGAGCCATCACCTGCTGCCTCCCAGGGTCAGGGTCAGGGTCGGGGTCAGGGATCAGGGATCAGGATTACGTCAGGGATAGGGTTAAGTGTTAGGGATATGGTTGCACTCAGGGTCAGGGTCAGGGTTAGGGTCAGGGTTAAGTATAGCACCTAGGATTAGGATTGGTGTTTTGGATAAGGTTAGTTGTTAGGGCTATGGTTACACTCAGGGTCATGATCAGGGTTAGGGACAGCAAGAAGCTGGGTCAGCGTAGGGCTGGGAGTCAAACCAGCACTGCATCCTGGGATGCGGGTGTCCCAGGTGCTAGGCTGGAGGTTACTCCCAAGTCTGTAGTTCTGAGCCACTCAGTTTGTGGTCATTTGTGGCCACAGCCACAAGATGTTCAGGTGCCCTCCACACCGGGCCACGTTCCTGCGCTCCTGGGCTGCAGGATCACCCCTGCTTTGGCATTCCCATGCCACAGTGACCTCACCTGCCTCTGACTTCCCTCATGGCTGTTTGGCCTGTCCAAGCCTGGGATACAGGACATAGTGGCTGTGTGGATGGAACACTACAGAGTGGCAAGACATACTCCTGAGGATCCCTCAAGCTTTCAGGCACCTACAGGACCCCGTCCCTGGGCCTCCCTCTCCTGGCCAGGCATCCCACCCCCCACATCTTTGCAGCAGCCTCTGGCATGCAGCCTTGCCACCACTACCACCGCAGTGGCAAACACAGTGTACTGCTGAGCAGCAAACAGCTGTCCCTGGGAAGTCTGTCCTCAGGAGCACTCCTCCCACTCCACCAGGCCTCGGGGCATCCCAGGCTCTACAATCCCACAGACTGCGCAGCTCCCATACATGTGGGAGAAGGGACTGCACACACTGGCACATCCATCACAGGCAGGGCCTGGAAGAACTACTGGAGACAGGGAGCACAGGGCCTGGGGCTTAAGCCCTCTTGGCAGTGTCAGCTCTCAGGAGTGCCCACCAAGAGGGTGTGGCATGCGACTCGGGCCAGTGGGAGCAACGGGCATATTAAAAAGACATTAGCGCCTCGGAGCCGCAGCCTCAGCCGCCAGACCCCTCCATACCCAGAATCCCAATCAGCCCTGGCCTCTGTCTGGCCTTGACCTGGAGAAGAACAGGTGCACAGTGAGACAGGCAGCATTCCCACCCCAGCAGGGAGACCAGGGCCAGCTGCCTGGCAAGGGGGATGCTTGGCTGTGGAAGGCACTGGGCCCCCCCACCAGCGGAAGCTTGTCCTGGCTGGAAGCTTGCCTTCCATGAGGCTTAACTCAGGCCTGACCCCACCAGGGGCTGGAAAGAAGACGTAATCTGTCTGCCGATCCCCCTCTTCAGAGAGTCACTTCCACACCGGCTGCCAGGCCGGTGTGACCTGCCAGTCCTGGTGCGGGTCCCAAGCTCCATCTACTTCTACCATGTTGGTCAGGGATGGAAGAATCCATAAGCCCTGGATGTCACCGCTGGCCCCAAATGCACAGGGTGCTCTGTTAGGTCAGATGTGGCCGGCAGAGGAACCTGGAGGAAGTGGGACACTGGCCCCACTTTCAGAGACTTCGGGAGCAGAAAGGTAGGACAGAGTCAGAGCCCAAGCTCCTCTGTCTGCTTACTTGGGGGCAGGTTCCTCTCCCAGGGGAAGGTTCTGGAGACAGCAGGTGGATCTCCCTCTGAAGAGCCAATACGACTCCAGCAGGTGCCGCCCACTGGGCACCCGTTTCTCAGACGCTCGGGTGCAGAGCTGCATAGGAGTGAGTGAGAGGCCTGGCATGCCTGAAGGCTTCTCAATGCCAGTGCCAACTGTCTGCAGGGGGAGGCTGGTGATGGCTCAAGAACTGAGCCTAGCTGCCCCCGTGGGAGACCAGGACAGAGTTCTTGGCTCTTGACTGTGCGCATGTATGATGTGTCCCTCTGTCCCTCCCTGAAAGGCCGGAGGAGACATGTGGGACCTTCTTCCATAGGGAAGGGCCTGCTTCTAAGGAACCATGAAAAGTGCATGGGAAGGGCTTGGTGCAATGGTTCAACTGGCTAATCCTCCCCTTGCAAGTGCCAGGATACCATATGGGCACCAATTCCTGTCCTGGCTGCACCACTTTCCATCCAGCTCCCTGCTTGTGACCTGGAAAAGCAGTGGAGGAAAGCCCAAAACCTTGGGACCTTGCACCAGTGTTGGAGACTCAGAGAAAGCTCCTGGTTCCTGGCTTCAGAGCACTTCAGCTCTGTCCTTTGAGGCCATTTGGGGAGTGAATCAACAGATGGAAGATCTCTCTTGCTTCTCTCTGTAACTCTGTTTTTCTTACTACAACAACAACAAATTTTTATCTAAAGAGCTCATGAAAAACAGAATTAAAAGATATGTTTATTTTTTTTAGAGATTTATTCATTTTTTTATTACAGTCAGATATACACAGAGGAGGAGAGACAGAGAGAAAGATCTTCTGTCCGATGTTTCACTCCCCAAGTGAGCCACAACGGGCCGGTGCATGCCGATCCAAAGACAGGAACCTGGAACCTCTTCCAGGTCTCCCACGCGGGTGCAGGGTACCAATGCTTTGGGCCGTCCTCAACTGCTTTCCCAGGCCACAAGCAGGGAGCTGGATGGGAATTGGAGCTGCTGGGATTAGAACCGGTGCCCATATGGGATCCCGCCACGTTCAAGGCGAGGACTTTAGCCGCTACGCCACGCCGCCGGGCCCAAAAGATATGTTTATTTGGGTGCAAAAAAATTGCAATTCATGAATAGGTTCTGGAGGTAGACCTTTCCGTGAACATGGTAGCAAGTCTGCGTACGATTGCAGTGGAGTGGCACTTGGCAGAGTGGTTCTTCTGTCACTTGAGCTGAATTTCAAATCGCATGCCTGGGATCGAAGGCCAGCTCCACTCAGAGCTATTAATGCTATTAACGCTCACCTGGACACAGCAGGTGTGGGCTCACGGAGCTGAGGCCCATCATCCAGGTAGGAGACCGGGTAGCGCTCCCGGCCTCCAGCTCCAGCCTGGCTCAGCCGCGGCTGTTTTGAGTAAAGTACAGACGGAAGACCTTTCTATCTCTCTTTCTATCTCTCTCTCTCTCTCTCTCTCTCTCTCTCTTCCCTTCCTTTCCTTCAAATAAACAAGTATTTTTTAAAAGGACAGAATTTCTTTATGCAAATATTTTTGCATCAAAACAAGCTTACCTTCTCATTCCCTCTCTCCACAAACGTCTGAGGGCATCTTTCCGCGTTGTTGTATCCTGAATCCAGGAACGCAGTCAGATCCAGGCTGCCAAGGCGTGGGGAGCAGAGCCAGACTGCCCACCGGGGGAGCACACGACAACGGACATGGAGAATGGCCAGACCGCAGAGGAGGCTGCGTCCACATCCACAGAAAGAGTGAAGCTCGCTGGTCGCAGGGGGAGGAACACAGAGGCAGCCAGGGTTCTGTGTGGAGCAAGACAGGAATGAGAAACTGAAGCGTGAGGGAGAGGAGACGGTTTGCCAGGAGAGGCCAGACGTACATCTGTGGACATACTGACTTCGACCTTGACAGAGTACGTGTTTAGGGTCTCCAGAACGTAGGAGGGGCTTGGGAGACAGCCAAGACCCCACCCCGGACTCCTCCGTCATTCTTAATTGGCAAAGGTGGGAGGGGCAGGCGTGTGAGTGGCTCAGAGTGACACTCGGGTGCACTGTCCAACTAGGCGAAAGGTGGGAGTGATTCTGGCTGCAAGGTCATGGGGAAAAACCAGTTTGAAATCAGCCGCTTGTGGAGGTGGGGGCTGCGGCTAGGAAAGCCTCAGAGACCAAGGGCAGGTGTTGGGAGACGGGCAGGAGGCACAGGGAGTGGAGCCACGCCGTGGGGCTCTGTGGTCGGCGCCGGGAGGGATGGTAGACAAGATGAGACAGAAGGGAACGGAGGAAGCCATCATGGACAAACATGTGAGCAAGACAGCCAGGACCTGGGAGCCCGAGCGTGGGGCAAAGCAAGGCATGTCATCCACCAGCGGGGATCGGGCTGTGTAGACCCTCCCCCCAGGAGAAGGAGCCAGGGAGTCTGCTGGCAAGAGGGCCTGACCCCTGTGTGAGGTGGAGGACACCGGTGGGGAAGGCCAGACCAGAAGGGCCAGTCACGCCTCCCCCTGCGCAATCCTGCAGTTTCCAAGAGGGGAGGGAGCAGGCATTCTCTGCTCACAAGCAGAGCCTTGGCACGCCTTGGCACTCCTTGGCATGCCTTGCTATTCAAACTTCCATTGTTGAGTTTGTGTGAAAAGCTACCCCAATTGCACTTTAATTCAGATATTCTCAATTCCTGGTGACAGAGACTCGATTTTCTCATCAATTTTCTTCAAAAGAGCCTTTGTTCAAGACCTTAAAAAATGGAGGTGCAGGGGTGCCGGATTGCGGCATGGTAACCTAGTGGCTAAAGTCCTCACCTTGCATGCTCAGGGATCCCATACAGGCACTGGTTCATGTCCCAGCCACTCCACTTCCCATCCAGCTGTCTGACTGTGGCCTGAGAAAGCAGTCGTGGACGGCCTGAAGCCTTGGGACCCTGCACCCCTGCGGGAGACCTGGAAGAAGCTCCGGGCTCCTGGCTTTGGATCAATCCAGCTCTAGCTGTTGCAGCCACTTGGGCAGTGAACCAGCAGATGGAAAATCATCCTCTGTTTCTCCTTCACCCTGTAGAACTGACTCTTCTATAAAAAAATAAACAAATCTTTTTTTAAAAATCTACTTAAACATAGAGGGACAGAGAGCCCTTCCATTGCCTGATTCCCTCCCCAGATGGCCACAGTGACAAAAGCTGCCAAGGAGCACCGTGGGTTCCCCATTTCTGAGTATGGTGTGTGATAGGGGCTAGGTTTCATCTTTCTCATATGTGTGACTTGTGACTCCAAAGCCAGCTGCTAGCAAGATCTTCCTGTCCTACATGAACTGGCTCAGTGACCTATGACCTTCCTGTCCTACATGAACTGGCTCAGTGACCTACGACCTTCCTGTCCTACAAGAACTGGCTCAGTGACCTACGACCTTCCTGCCCTTCATGAACTGGCTCAGTGACCTACAACCTTCCTGTCCTACAAGAACTGGCTCAGTCACCTACGACCTTCCTGTCCTTCATGAACTCAGTGACCTACGGCCTTCCTGCCTTCACCAACTGACTGAGTGACTGACTTGAAAACGGCTTGACTGTGTCTAAGTGAGTCTGTCCCTGCACTCTCTGTCGGTCTGTCCTCACGTAAACATCTCGCTCTCTCAAATGTCTATGTTTTGCACTAAGCTTGAACGCCACGGCCTCAATTCCTAAGCTTCACCCTCCTTTACTTCAACACTTGAAGATTATATTTTTAAGCAATATTTTTATTCAATAATTTTGCTAATATTTGCTTAGTAAAATACATTGAGATTAAAAAAAAAAAGATCATTTGGTCATTCTAGATCGTTTGCATTTCCACATACATTTTAGTATCTGTTCAATTTCCTCCAAATAACCTGCTGGAATTTTGAGTGTGATTATACTGAATTGATGGAGCAATTTTGGGAGAATGGACTGCTTAATAACACTGACTCTCCCGGCTCCGGATGTGCCAGCTCTCCCATCCGCCTCGCAGAGCTTCGTGGCTTCCAGCTCAGATCTTTATTAGCTCTTTGGTGTTGGATGTTTGGACTGCCGTACAAGTGTGCTTCCCGCCTCCATTTCTCATTGCTATTACACGAAAACAGCTTCTGTTTTGTATACAGAGCCTGTCTCCCATAAACCTGAAAACTCACATGTTGATCTTCAGTCCCATCCGCTCTGAGTAACGTCTTTCTCTCTCAGATCTTTATCCATTTTCTTTCTTTCCTTATTATACTGGTAAGGAGTTCATGTGTGGTGTTGAATAGGAGTGGTGGGACCAGACAGCCTTGCTCCACTGCCGCTTTGCAGGGAGAGAAGCTCAATGTTTGATCTTTAAGACGTGACTTTTGGCACTTTATTATGTGCAGCCTCTATGACATTGGGGAAATCTGCTTTTATTTCTAATTTGTGAATAATTTTCATCACGAGTGGGTGCTGAATTTTGTCAAATTCTTTTTTGAAATTTATTGAAACAGCCCATGCACATTTTTTCCTTTCTTCTGTTAATATAACCAATTTTATTGACTGTCTGTGTGCCGATTTTTCCTTGAGATCCTAGAATAAATCAACTTGATCACATTTTTCCATCTCGCCCACGTGTTTGGCGTTCTTGCTGGAAGGTTCTTAAGAGCAGCTCCTTGTCTCACTGATGTCTGTGGCTCGTAGTGATGCCCCTTCTCGCACTCTTACCTGAGCAGTGCCTGGTTTTGCCTGACCCCCGCCCCCATCCTTAGCCAGTCGAACGGAGTTTTACTAACATTTATTACTTCTCTGAGTTTTGTGTTGACTGGCATTCATCTTTGCCCATTTTCCATGTCACTGCCTTCCATCCTTACTTTCATCGCTCTCTTTCTGCTTCCTTAGGTTGCCTTGGCTCTTTCTTGTCCGTCTTCAAGGAAATGCTGAGATGGTTTATTTTTTTATTTTTTTTAAATTTTTTTTAAAGATTTATTATTATTGGAACGCTGGATGTACAAAGAGGAGGAGAGACAGAGAGGAAGATCTTCCATCCGATGTTTCACTCCCCAAGTGAGCTGCAATGGGCCGGTACGCGCCGATCCGATGCCAGGAACCAGGAACCTCTTCCGGGTCTCCCACACAGGTGCAGGGTCCCAAAGCTTTGGGCCGTCCTCGACTGCTTTCCCAGGCCACAAGCAGGGAGCTGGATGGGAAGTGGAGCTGCTGGGATTAGAACTGGCGTCTATATGGGATCCCGGGACTTTCAAGGCAAGGACTTTAGCCGCTAGGCCATGCCGCTGGGCCCGAGATGATTTATTTTAAATTGTCCGTGTTGCTTGGTGCAGGCATTCTCCAGAGACTCTATGGGCTTGGTAATGGCACCACAATAAAGCAAACGTGGCAGTTACGTTCATCACGTAATTTTTCTGTTTTGCTTTGTTGCCCAGTACTTCTAATGGTATGTCCACAAAATGTCATGCCACCATACAAGTACAATAGCATAATGCCTACAAACCAATGTGCATACATGTAGGTTAGAACATTCTGTTCCGTGTAAGTGCCGATCGTAACCCGCACTGCTGGGGAGGTGGCACTAACTCACCTGCTCGGTACAGCTTGCTGCAGATCTTCATTTAGTAACACTGTGGTGTCCTGGACAGGTAGTAGGGGGAGCAACACGAGCCCTGCCTGACCTGGGATTCCTGGAGCCCCTGGTTCTTCTTGGTTACATTAGCTGCACCCCGCAAGCCTTGAAATGCTGTGCTTCCAAGTTTTCTCGTCAAAATATTGTCTTAGACTGGTGTGTTGGCATAGCAAACAAATAATCTGCCTCTGGTGCCAACATCCCTTATGGGCATCAGCTTGAGTCCCGGCTGCCCACTTCCAATCCAGCTCCCTGACTGGAAAAGCAGCAGAAGATAAGCCAAGTGCTTGGGCCTCTGCACTTACTTGGAATACCAGGAAGAAGTTCCTGGCTTCCAGCTTTGGACCAGCCCAGGTCTGGGTGAAGCGGTCGTTTGGGAAGTGAACCAGCAGGTGGAGACTTCTGTCTGTCCATCCTGCTCCTTCTACAATTCTGACTTTCAAGTAGGATAAATAAGTCCTTTTTTGAAAAAAAAGAAATAACAAATATTTCCTAGTATCACTTGTGATTCCTCTTATACCTGTTTACTCTAGGGAAGTACTACATTTTTGCACAGTCCTTCTGATCTAAGGTCACTGTGATCACAGAACACGCTCCGTGCTGCCACTCTATGACGTGTCCCGAGGTGCAGCGCACAGCTCTGTGCTGCGGAATGTCCCGTGTGAGCCCAGCCTGGGGGGTGTCCTCGGATATGGTGGGCAGGGCTGCTTAAAGCTCATACGTGTTGCTCCCTATTTTCCGCCTCTCTTGTCTCCCAGTTAATGGCACCAGGTGTCCCCCTTGGCTGTTCTCAGGCTCTGTGCTCCCTGACACCTCAGTGTCTCCTCACATTGCTGCTCTCAAGCTCTGAGCTCCCACAGGCACGTGGCACCTAAGTGTCCTTGATAAACTGCGTCTTCATCACCACGTGTTGCCATTCTTGCCCCAAGCAATGCTCTTTTCCATGACATTGACTTGTCCTGACATTCATGCCACGCTAGCGTGTTGTGCCGAGGGCTTGCATGCAGCACCATGTTCTGCCCTGCTACTGCGCACTGGCTTTGCCTTGACATCTTTGTCTTTGCACTCAGCGTGAGGCAGACTGTGGGCTTTGGTCTGTTTGGGAATCCACATGCTTTAGCAGCATGCTCAGTCCTTGTAGCTGCAGCTCTGTGTCATTAGGGTTGGGTCCAACGATGCCATCTCAGCATTTTGGCTTCGTTGACCCTTTTTGTGATTTCTCTGTGCTGCCTGTCACTCTTTCTTGCCATTTTTGAGCACATCGTATTTCAAGGTGGCTTCTTTCATGTAAGGCATCAGTGTTTGGCTGAATCTCTTTTGACTACTTTGGTGATTAAACCCAGATTACGTGATTTGTCTTCAAGACAACGCAGCCCTCCTTCAAGTCGCATTAAACAACTTCAGAGAGTAGGATGTGTGAGTATCCTGCAGCAGTGGGAGTCAGGCACATCGCCCTTGGTAACTGCTCCTATATGGCCTTGCTCAGGGCCATGGCTGTAGGGACAGGGGCCACAGTACCAGGACAGTGCAGTCAGAGGGCCAGGGGGCCAGGGGCCACTGCAATGGGGCAGTGCAAGCAGAGAACTGTGGCCATGGGGACAGGAGCCACAGCAATAAGTGACTGAGACCAGGTTCCACTCCAAACTGAACAGGCAGTGGAAATTCACTCTAAGGAGCCTGGCAGGGTAACAGCATGGAAAATGCTTGGAGGCATCACCGTGGATGAGGGTCCTAGCAGTCTTTGAGAGCAGTGCAAGAAGCCAGTGTCGCCTGACAGAGGTGCAGGGGGAGGGCCTCAGTGGATGTGGGAAGTGAATGATCTGCTAAGGAGATACCGCAGGCTCTCTGCTCCACCCATGCAATGAGCCTGGGAGAAGGTTCCAGAAGCTCAGAGCTGCTTATCCAAGGGGCTTAGGGAACCTGTGAGGTGCTCCCTCTCTGAGACCATAACTGTGCCCAACTCCGGCCATAGCCATGTGTGACATCCACGCACATGGCCAACTGCCAGCTCTTGCTCTGCCCATGGTCAGGTCAGGGTGGCTGCACCCTGAGGACCCCAGGGTCCTGCCTTGGCAGGCAGGGCCCTCAGGGGTTCTTTCCAAGGGTCCAGGGCAATCACTCAGAAGGTGCTTTCCGAGAACCACCAAGGTCACCGCTGCAGGGCCAGGCCGAGGAGCCCAGCAGCAGCCTTGTGCTGAGGTGCAGAGGAGAAGCACCCCAGTGCACCCCAACAGACCCAAAGCAGCCCTGCTTACTCTTCACACACAGGGAGAGACAGGAAGAAGAGAGCTGGGTGTGCAGAGCTTCGTTGGCTCCAAGCCTGGGAGGCAGAGACACCCTTAGCTGCAGGAATCAATGTGGGGGCACAGAACCCCGCAGGGTTCCCTAAGTGGTAGCCACCAGCTTTGGAGTTTGAGAACAGGGCTTGCCTCCTGTGTGCCAGATGGTCTCCCCTCTAGCTCCGCAGCAGGGCACATCTACCAGCCTGTGGGTGGGCTTTGACACCGCTCAACGTCTGGGTGCGCCTGGGACGGGCAGCCTTGGCCTCTGGGAGCATGAGCTGGGGCTGATTCCACCCTGACAGCAGATCTCCCCAAGCAGTTGCACTGCCTGCACTGCCCATCTTCTTGCCTTTCTGCCCGTCCAGAAAGACGCAGCCACCAGACTTGTCCACTATCCCCAAGTTGGACAGCTAAAGATGGCGATGCCGTGGACCCACAGACTGTGGCCCTCCTGAGCTCAGCTCTCCCTGCCCGGAGTCTGGGAAGCTGCAAGGCTCTTCTCCCAGTTCCATAAGCAAATGCTTGGGTACCATTTTCGCCTGCTCTCCGTGGCCCTCTCTCCTTCTTACTTCTGTTTGAGCAGGAGGTATTCAAACATTCCCTGTGGCCCTGTGCGGGCTGAGAAGGGTCCGTGCCACTGGTAACATCTGGGAGCTTGAAGAAGCTTGTGTCTGTTTGCCCACGCAAATATCGATCTCCTGCCAGCGTGAAATGTCACATCCATGCACATGGAGAAACAGCAGGTGCGGGGAGCCTCGCCCTGGGCACTGCTCCCTGGGCTCTACAAGAACCTGATATGGAAGGTTTGTCTAGAGCATGCTTGGGGCCCTGAATGGCTGTTGTCATGTGTGCTGGTTGTTGGAATAGCTGTTGCTGGCAAGCAAATGGCAACCACCAAAGTTGTCTTAGACGCAGAAGCCCTGCTGCATCTGTCTAGAGGGTACCGCTCATACCCTCCTGCCTTTATTCTACCCAATCCCAGGCCACTGCCTGGTGCTCCACCTACCGCTCCCCCCGGGTACCTCCCGTGTACACTGCACGTGGCTCCTGACTTACCACAACGAATCAGCTGACCACTCTGGCATTCCAGGATGAAAGCATCGGTTCCGTTGCTCCCTACTGGTGCCATGTTGGGTCACTGGCTCAAGATGACCAACTCTTGATGACAAAGCAAGCCTGGAGTGAGACAGCAGCTCTACCCAGGCTCCGGCTCATGAAGGATCCTGCACGCATCTGAGGAAGTCCCGCTGCATGTCTCCAGCAAGCTTAGCCTTGCCGTGGGTTTATCCGAGCACAGCCTCTTCATGGGACAGGCATGTCTCATAGAAGTTTTTGTCTGTTCTCTTGTTAATCCAATGTTTCCTACAAGGCCCCTAGTGAAGAATCTACATGGGAGGGGGACCATATTTACCTGTTCCCACAGGAGCTCACAGTCCACGCTGGCCTCCTGGCACCTAGGGTGCTTTGGCTGCAAGAAAGCAATGCTGGGGCTGAGCCCTGGGCTGGCCTTGTGCTTGCAGGAGCTGCCCCTGCTGCCATGTTTGGCAGTCACAGCCACCAGGTAAGCCATGCGGGATAGCTGGATTTCACTCTCAGGCAGCCAAGGTTTCTGGGAACTGAACAGAGTTGCCTCTGAGGACCTTGCACAGGCCACCACATGGGTCTAAAATGCAAGGTTTCTCATGCTTAGAAAGTAGCCAGGAGCCCAGGGGGAGCCCCAGATGCCATCTGCCATTTCTGATCCTGAGTTGGCACTGTTCTAGAGGGCGATGCAGGAACCTGGGCAGGGTCAGCCTCTCCCATCCGTTCAGGTAGCCAAGATTGGAGGGGAGGGGCCAGGTGAGAGCCTTCCAGGAGCTGCTGTGGCTCCTGGAGGGTGGCTGTCAGCTGCACTTCTGCATGAATCAGAGAATGCCAAAGCCAGGGCACAAGAGGCCAGTGGGCCTGGCCACAAGGCAGTCGCTGCTTCAGTCCGTGCAGCCTTCCAGCCTGCCAGAACCTGGCTGGAGGAGTCTCCCCCACACCCCCATGGCCATCACTTGCCTCTGCATCTTTCGCCTCCCCAGACGAGCGCCAGAAAGTCCTCAAGTGTTGTCCTCCTCATCTGTCCGTGGCACATCTGTCCCTGCAACCCTGCTTTGCTGTCCCTTTCTGTCCTCTGAGCAGGGTTCTGTCCAGCCCCTTGGGGCAGTACTCTTCAGGAAGCCACATGGGGACCCCCGGCGGTCCCAGCCCACAGCGGCCAGGGCTTGACTGCTGAGTAACAGCCTGTCTGGATTTCAGCTCCTCTTCCAGCGCAGAACCAGGCAAAGTGACACGTGCCCCTCCCAGTCACCAAACAAGGTACTGGTGCCCGTCTGCCACCTGCGGCCTCCCCAGCTCTTAGGCTCCACCCAGGGCTTCGCTGCTCACACCACAGCCCCACCCCCACTACTCTTGCACACTATGGACTCCAGCACCAGTGGCCAACTGGCTCGCTAAGGCAGGCAGGAGGAGACACTGGCCTATGGTGCGTGAGGGGCGGCAGGGACCACCTAAGGCATGGGGGCTGTATAGAGTTGGATGGGAAAAGAAACAGAGAAGCAGGACTGGGCAGCAGACCAGCATCTGCACAGCAGGCATCTTGCCTTGGACATAGGCTCCACCCCAGGGATTCCAGAAGAGTCTGCCCTGCCCAGTTCTGCTCTAGCACCACTGTCCTAATGAAACCCTGGCAGGAATCTGATAGGTTCCATGGCCACAAAGCCTCCGCCAGTGGCCGCCCAGAAGAAGAGGCCAGGGGAGTAAGAGCAAGTCCGTGGGCACGGAACTCCAGTGGAATACAGACATGGCTTGCAGCTCTCTGCTGGTTCACCTACCTGGGCTGGCAGAGGCACTGCCTTCCTGAAACCTCACCAGCTGGCTTACTGCCCACCTCATATCAAGAACCTCTGTGCCAGACAACCCTAGCCCTCCCTGGTTATGGCAAGTTCGGAATAAAGAGCAGCTGGTTTGTCTGTTGTGTAAATTGGGCTCCAAGTACCCCCACACAGCGGACAAAACGCAGACAGAACTATCCAGAATGAATGGCGGCAGTGGCCCATTGGCCGTCTCCAGCTTAGGGACCCTCAGGCAAAGTACCACAGGATGTCACCATGAGATCCACTCTGGGATCACCAGGCACCATCTTTCTCCCTCCTGCTGCAAAGCCAATGCAGTTGGTGCACCTGCTGACAGAGCGAGCAGGGCCTTCTGGGATTGGCTGGCTTCCTGCAAAGGCAGCTGCTGATGCCATCCCACTCAGGAAACGACTCCTGCGCTGTGCTTCTCCGTGAGCTTTATCCTAGTCTTCCCCAGCACGAGTTCTCTGGGGAGAAACCACCAGGATATGTTGCCTAGGAACGTGAATGAAAAACAATGAGATTGTGGCATCGTAGGTGAAGCCACGGTCTGCTGTGGCAGCATCTTATGGGTGCTGGCTTGCATCCCAGCTGTTTTACTTCTGATCCAGCCCCCTACTTATGACCTGGGAAAGCAGCAGAAGATGGCCCAAGCCCTCGGACCACTGCACCCACGTGGAAGACCTGGAAAGAGCTCCTGGATCTTGCCTTCCATCTGGCCCAGCACTGGCTGTTGTGGCCATGTAGACTATGTCAGTGGATGGAAGGTTCTCTCTCTCTCTCTCTCTCTCTCCTTTTCTCTGTAACTCTTTCAAAATAGAAAAGAAGGGAGGTAATGATACACTCCAATGTAGTCATAGCATAAGATAACCTACATCACAAAAGGCCCCTCTCTCTACTTTCCCAGGGAGCCCAGTTGAGGCTGAGCCTGGGAGCTCCTCCCAAGGAGAGAGTCCCCCAGGTCATCTCCAAGAGTCAAACAAGTGAGGGCACACCCATCTTCACAAGCACCTGGGTGGCGCTCACTGACAGCCTACTGCACACCCTACACTGGGGACAAAGCAGTGAATGTGCGCCACGACCCTGCTTACATGGTACCATGTGCTCAAGAGGGAGACGCACGGCAGCATGACAGCCATCACAGAAATGTGATTCCGGAAGAAGAGCCAGACACCGCAGGCTAGCGGAGGGAAGCCAGCCCAATCACTGGGCCAGGGTCTAGAACGTCCTTGGATACGATCGGAAATGCCGTCAGAAGGGCGCCTTAGAGATGCTACGGCCACAACTCCTTCCCGTAAGACTCCATAGTCCACCTGGTGACTGCAGTCATAGCACATATGTGCAGGCAGGTGAAAACACACTTGATATTCACTCATGCACACAGAAACATGCAATACTCATGCAAGTGCATGCATGTGCATGCAGACTTACACATGCAAGTGTGCATATGTGTGGGCACCATGCATGCACAACTGTGTCCATGTGCACACAGATGTTCCTAAGGAACACCTGTACCCATGCTCATGATGGCACAAACACGTGGACATGACACACACAGGCCTGCACAAACACATGTGAACATGTATGAATGTGTACAACCATGCACTCGCACACCCACATGAGTTCTCATTACAAATGGAGAGTCCATGTGTAGCTCCTCTGCGTCTCAACCCCATCGCCGCTGAACCCCATAAGGGCATGTGCACCCAGAGGACAGCCACCACAGACAGGAGCCACGTGTCTGGATATGATATTAGGCTCCCAGTTAGTCACTGATTAGAAGTCAGCACAGCTAAGAGGCATAGTGGCCCAGGTCCCATTCCAAGTTCATTCCAAGTTCATTCCAAGTCCTTGCCTTGCAAACAAACCTCTGCCCAGCAGCGTGTCCTGAGCAACTGTGAAGGGGACCTGCCAAAGTGTTGCCTCCGTGGGAGACAGACACACCGTTAGCCCAACCCCTACTGCTGGGGTGGCGTTGCCTCCAGGAGAGGAGGAAGCTGCTTGCATCAGTGAGCCCAGGAAGCTGCGAGCTTGCCCCAGTAGTTAAGTGTGGCTGGCAGCTGATGGATCCGTGTCAGCTCAGTTGGCCATGCACTGTGATGGTGAGCTCACTGGGAGGATCATGTGAGAGGAAGGGAGTGATGTGGACATAGAGGCTGTGGGCACAGAAGGCACTGCTGATCCGTGACCCTGGGGACCCAGCGGCCTGAGGAGCAGCCAAGTAGAGCTCGAACATCCCCAATTGGATTACCATTCCCCTCTCCGGAACCTTCATCTGGGGTGTGGGGGACTCAGCAGCAGCTTTGCCCCAATGCAGGGATGTGAGGAGGACACAGCTGGACTCAGCACCGGGGGCCAGATGAACAGGAAAGGAAGAGAGAGTCAGCCCCACATGGGGGGATCTGGGTACTCAGGTGCCTCACCTGAACAGCTCCCCACTGCCCATCCAGGCTCAGAGCATGGAAGTGAGACATTTCAGCTTTCTCACGGACCCTGTGGGCCAGGAGTGTTGACCAAGTCCTAGATCAGGGTCTCAGGGGTTTCACACAGGAATACTCAAGTTCCCAGATCTCCCAGGTGTCAGCAGAGCCCATTCTGTCATGCTGCATGTCCAGGGCCCAGCTGGAGGACGCCCCACATCACCAATACAGCAGCTGGTTCCTTTAAGAGACCCGGTCTCTATTTAAGGGTTGCCCCATGAAACAATAGGTGTTCTCTCTCTCCCTCTCTCTCTCTCTCTCCAACTCTTTCAAATAAGTAAATAAATCTTTTTAAAAGATAAAAACCTATGCATCATATGTCTTTACACCAAGTCCTATAGAAAGTTTGAAAATAGAATTAAAATATAATGTGGCTGAATCAAGATGGTGGAATATGGTAAGGACATGCTTAAAAGGACAGAGAATCAAAGCCAGAGTGAAGCAGAGAGGGCACATTCCAGGAAATAGTAGAGGTCAGGCCAACAGCAGAGGGACAGCTGGAGACTGATGGACACAAGAAAGCAGTGGATACAATGATGTGATACTGCAGTGACCACCCACCCCAGTGTCAATCAGCAAGGTGCTGGAACTCCACCAGCAGTAAGGTGGGAAGGAGAGGTCAGTGGGAGCTCAGCAGCTGAATCCAGACAAAGAACTGTCTGTCCTGCTGGTCTGTTTGATTTGACCAGGACCAGAGACAGACCAGCAGACCCCAAACAGGCTGTGCAGGAACAGGGTAGATTTCACAACCCAGAACCGCACTGGAGCCGTTTTGTGTATGGAGGTAAAGGCTTTGGGACAGGACTGTGCATGCAAACTAATTTCTGGCTCAGGGCATTGCACCAACATGTCATCCTACAGCTTCCACCAAACACAGGTCCGGGTAGACCCCAGAGCCAATGGCCAGCAGAACTGCACCAGCAACACATCAGGTGCCATTTTGTACAGCCTGGAAATGGCTGAGATGAGAGGGATGACAGTAAGCTCTAATGCACTTCCAGCTCAGTGCATTGCACTGGTCCCACAGGAAAAATAATACTGATTTTGGAATCCTACAGGTCAAAACAGGTTCAGTTGGCCCTCAGACCTAACAGCCAGCAGGTTCTGGCAAGATCAGTACCACCAACAACCTAGTTATTTAGGACACCTGGTATCTCCCTAATTCTGGGAACTGCTCATACTAAAAGTGAGACAAAGGTTTTACAGATAGTAGTGCAGCCACAGCATGGGATCACAGGAGCTGAAGAGTGGTGAGCCAGGAGCTGCAGGCTACAGAGGCTGTGGCGGAAAGCTAACACAAGAGCCCAGACCTGAAACTTGCTGGAGGGAGTGGCACAAGTGACTGCCAACAAAGAGCCGTGTACCAGCCACAATAAGTAAAACTAAACTGTAGACCTGTGGGTGACAGAGCTTAGAAACCTGCCCCAAGGAGAAGAATCTGCTAACCAGAAGTACAATGACCAAGAGTAAAAGAAGAGACAGAGGGACAGAAATTTTGATGAAGACTCCCCTGCAGAGGAGCAAAAGCCTTTGCAAACCTCAGAGTTAACTGAGGAATACATTGAGAAAATAGGGGATAAAGAATTCAATAAGCTCATTATAAAGCTTCTTATCAACAATGAGAAACACATACAGGAGTTCAAGGAATTTAAGGGGTATGTCACACAGGAAACAACGACACTAAAATAAAAACAAACTGAATTATTGGACATGAAGGACACAATAGAGCAAAGTGAAAATTCCGTGGAAAGTTGCCATAATAGAATGAAGCAGGCAGGACAAAGAATCTCAGAATTGGAAGATTTTTTTTTTTTGTCACAATGGTGAAACAATCTAAAAGCTGGAAGTGCAGCTGGGCCAAGCCAAAAAAAAAAAAAAAAAGTATTCAAGAATTAAGAGACACTATTAAAAGGCCAAATATAAGAGTTAGGAGTCCCAGAAGGCACTGAAAGAGAAGCTGGGTTTAAAATGTATTTAATGAGATAATACATGAAAACTTCCCTAAATGGAGAAAGAATTTGGAAACAGAATCCAGGAGGAGCACAGAACTCCCAACAGAGTTGACCAAAAGTGATCTTCACCCTGACACATGATCATCAAGCTCTCTTTGATCAAACATAAGAAAAGATCCTTAAATGTGCATATGGAAAAATATTTACCTATAGAGTAATGGCAATCAGACTCACAGTTAACCTCTCACAGGAAACTTTTTATAGGCCAGGAGAATGGAGTGACATATTCCAGATTCTAAAAGGAAAAAATTGTTGGCCCAGAATAATGCACCCTGCGAAGCTTTTCTTTGTCTTTGAAAATGAAATAAAATTCTTCCACAGTAAAGAAAAGCTCAAAGAATACTCCTCTTCCAGACCTACCCTACAAAGGATACTTAAAGATGTTCTTTTGACAGAGAAGAGGAATAGCGCCCACCAAAACCAAAGGAAAATATAAAAACTTGCCAGAAAAATAACAGAAGACTAAATTAAGCAATGAACAACCCAGTGCTAAAATAACAGGACCAAGTTACCACCTATTCATATTAACCCTGAATATAAAAAGGCTTAAACTCATCAATCAAGCACCAGAGATTAGACTGGATTGAAAAAACAAAACCCATCTATCTGTTGCCTACAGGAGACATATCTCATCAACAAAGATTAGCGGAAACTTTATCTCAAGGATTCTGATGTTTTTGTTTCTGTTTTCATTTCTTCAAAACAGATTTTTCTCAAATTCTTCACTGGCTCATAGATATACAGTAGCATCGTTTTCTTCAAGAAGATTCTTTTCCATTTCTTCAGCGACACATTAGTCATTCAGTAGTCATTCAGTAGCATGTTATGTAACTTCATGGTGTTGTAAATTTCTATTTTTCTTCCTGTTGATTTTAATGTGGCTTTTCATTTAAGGGGATGTACAGTAGCTGTCTGATGGAGACTAACATATCCAGATGTGAGAACACAATGAAGTATGCATCTCTGCTTCCAGACAAAGATGGACTCCCAATGAAACTGTTCACTATATCTTGACAATAGGATTCTGGACTCTGCCATTGTCCATGCCCACATGATGGACTTAACTGTACCACTGTACTAATATAGGGGAACCCAGTGGGGAGGTAAGGGATTTAGGGAGGGGGGAAGGGAAATCCCAGAGCATATGGAACTATATCATAAAATAATAATAAGAAGAAAGGAAAAAACCATGATGCGTTTTTGCTTTTCTCTTGAAACCCTGTTATATACAAATATACATATATCACACAAACATACATCCATATATATTAATATAGACCATAAATGAAATATCCACACACACATTATACACATGCTGACACACATCCACACACACACACACACACACATCTCATATGAAATTAACCGAGATCCCAGTGCCTGGTCCCGCTTGTTCACCCACACTGATTTACTTTTCTTGGGATTCAGTTTAAAGACCACAATATTGCCTTGCATCATTTGGACAGTCTGAACAGTTAAATTATTTTCATAATGATGTTATTTAAATAAACATCAAAATACAAAGTAGGTATAAGCTGTTTACACGTATGGCTCTTACCCGACCATAGAAACAAAATGCATCTATAATTCAAATACGAGCAAAACCATAAAGCTCAAATTAGCATCACTGGTGCCTGCTGAGGGAGAGGAGGGTGCGGACATGCGAGCACATGCCAGGCGCAATCTATCAGCTGGGGTCTTGGGCCTCTGATGAGTATGTCACCATCCTTGTTTTTTTTATTTTTAGACAATGATCCATTATTTGTATGAACTCATCCATCTCAGCAGGGCAGCGTGAATTCATCACCACAAAAAAGGAATCTGTAAATACAGTTGGGCTCGGAGTTCTGCTCGGGATGCCAGCTGTCCCTCGGCTGAGCCCAGCATGTCCAGGGGCTGGTTCCGGCTCTAGGGGTGGGTAGTGATGTCAGTGCGTGGGGAGAAGGAGCAGGGTTAAGCCTGCACATCCTCCAGGCTGTGCCCCATGGAAAAGGCACGGCCTGTGGAGGGTGAGGCCTCCGTCCTGAGCCCTACAGCTGGCCAGGCTGTGGTGGGCTGAAACCCCGTGGTTTGGAAAGGGCTCACCTGGCCCAACTTCAGAGGCCCCCAGGATGTCTGCAGCTCCCTGGCCTACACAGCCAGAACCTCCACTTTGTGCTGGGATGTGTGACAAATCGTAGCTGTCCCACAAGTGGGTACCCAGCGACCTTTCACCCGCCCAGACATCTCTTTCCCAGCAACAGGGCTCCCAAAAAGGAGAAAGTGAATTTCTTACGTGTTAATTTGTTTGAGGGGCAAGCACACATACACAGAGCATCCATCTGCTTGTTCACTCTCCAAATGCCAGTCCTGGTCAAAGCCGGGAGCCAGGAATTCAGTTCAGGTTTCCCAAACAGGTGGCAGACTTATGAGCCAGCCCCGCAACCTGTCAGGGTCCACATGGGCAGAAAACTCAAGTCTGGGGTGGCAGACGGTGCCAAAGACCGACACGCCCATGTGGGATGCAATACAGCGTGGCTGGGGCTCTGTTGCAGCTGGGACCCTGGGACGAAACACAGAAGTGCTGCTGGAGCTGCGCGTGAACACCTCTGCACCATCCCGCCGCTGTCCAGCTGTCCAAGGGGTGTGTGGACCAGCAGACTCCAGATGTCAGATGCCCAAGGCTGGGCAGGGCTGGCTTCCTCCAAAGCCGCTGCCCTGTGTCTCCTCTGTCCTGGGTATCCACTGCTATTGGCTGTTGACATCATCTTAGCTGAAGTCCAGGTCACACTGTGAGCCCTGGAGGCTGGGACCCCACTATGTGGACTCAGAACAGCGACAACAGCAGGTGACAGAACCGGAACCCTGAACCTGCTCTGCGCCTGGAGCTGGCAGCAGCTGGGGTGGCCTTCCCGAGGGGCGGACATGTGACTGGAGGGAGGGCCCGGAAGTGGCAAGGTGAATCGCAGCACCTTCTGCCCAGGCTGAGCACACCGAGCAGCGAGGAAGCATTTCTGTAACTAGCACAGGCTAATTAGCCGTCCTCACAGCCTCTGAGAGAGCCAGCCCTGGAGTGCCACACAAATGCTTGAGACACATTCCACCTGACCCACACAGCCAGGAGGGGCTGCTGGTCCCGCTGGAGCCCTGGCTGGCCCCTGGCTTAGGGTCACCAGCAGCTCAGACCCTCTGCCCCTTTCTACATGCTCAGCGCATGGGAGAGGATCCAGGAGGAAGAAGTGTTAGCCAAGAGGGGGCAGCAGTGAGCGGCACAGTTTCCCAATTTTCATGGACTGGGCTGCCAGTTCCAGTGCCCCACTGGGAGGGACCACTTCCCTGCACACCTTCCCGGCAGCTGCTCCAAGAGAGATGAGACGGGGCAGCTAGCAGGTCCAACCCCTCTCCACAGGTCTTTGTGTGTCCCAGGAGGTGGGGTCAGCAGGACAAAATTGCCAAGGTCCCGTTCTCAGCCCCCGCGGCAATTCTCACCTGACAATAGTCCAGGAATACCGAGATTTTTTTTTTTGTGGTGTTCTGCTATGTTCTCTTTTTTTTATTATTATTATTAATTATTTTGCATTATGTGACAGCTTCATAGGCTCTGGGAATCCCCCCCATCCCCACGCCCCTCCCCCCTGGTGGATTCCTCCACCTTGATGCAGCACCACAGTTCAAATTCAATCAAGATTCCTTCCCTGCAAACTTATACCAAGCATAGAGTCCAGCTACTTGTCCAGATGGGTTGAACAGTTTCTTGGGGAGACTATTTCTGGTCCGAAGTTAGAGCCGGCAGAATATCATCCCAGTCAATTAAGAGTCCCAATATAGCATCAAAAGCAGTTTGCAACATCATGGAATTGACATGGTTGTGAGCAACCAGTACGTTAAAAAAAAAAAAAAAAAGCAAGTTCTTTTTTTTTTTTTTTATATATAATCCATTTTATTGTATTGTTGTTGACAATCTTTACATAGTTAACTATAGTTGAAGGAAAATCAAGAAAGAGAAGGAAAAAAAAATGGTTCAGGGGGATAGGGAGGTGGGCAATGCTATTATGTCCATATTGTTTCCATCATGTATCTGAGGTAAAAGGGGATATTGAGGGAGAAACCCCACCCGGTTTCCCGCCCACCCCAAGTCCCATATGTGGGGCATGCTCTGAGATATGTGCTCAAGTGGAGTTAATAGTTCTCCAGTTATGAGTCACTGCCAGTTTCGCTCGATGAGGTGGTCCACTGATTGATATGGTCCATCATGAAGTCTCCATTTGTCCCATATTTCGCTGCCAACATGTAGCTGAGATGAATGATTGTCCTATTCTGTCTTCTGTCTTTTCTTGGTTAGAATTCTGAGTCCAGCAGTTCAAGTGGGGAGATCTCCAAAGATACTTTGAGGTATTCCCAGACCAGATTCTTTTATGTTCTAGCAAGCACAGGGCCCGGCACAGTCCATCACCCTGATCAGCTGGTGGTTGCAATTGCTGTGTTGGTTCTGTTTTCAGTCCCGAGTTGCACTGGAACCAATGGGTGTTGCAGTCCAGTCTGGTTCGGCCCTTACATCAACCAGTGGGAGCTGTAGCCTAGTTGGGGCGACCCACAATAACCCCCACCAGACCGCCCCCTACCCTGGTTTGCCAGTATGTGTAGCAGAAGACCAATCTGTCCCCCATCCCATTTGGCTCTGGTACTTGTCAATGGGTATTAAAGCTTGGTTTTATCTAACCAACTCAACCATCCAGCCCTCACAGATATTGTTGAGTACCTCTCTATCTAGCCATCCCAGCCCCCGTCCTAGTTTTCATGCCCTCCCACGGGAATAGTGACCCAAGAAGGGGGAACCCACTTTTTCCCTCCCAGGTCTCTCTGTCCCGGTTTATGCACTCTTTAGGTGGTCCTGTGATTTGACTCGACAGAATTAGTCCCCAGTGCCAGCTTCTGCCAGCTGATGCTGTGGCCCTGATCTTGTCCACATGCAGCGCACAGGTGTTGTAGCCTTGCTTAGTCGTGTCTGTCTCTATCCCAGCCAACACTCTCCAGTGGGAGTGGTTGTCCAGCGAGGGGACCAGCCCCTTAACCCCCCCGCCAGCTCTGCCCCTCCCTTCCTGGATCTCACGTGTGCTGGATGGGTGCTGCATTCATATCCAGTACAGGCAACCACGCCCTGGCGTTCCATAATGTGTACTGGTTTTGTCGCAACCAAACCCGGCCCATTCCACACTCTGTTCTGGTGATCGGATTTGCCAGAGGATGACATGAACTGATTCAGCCTGGTCTGCTCCTGACCCATGCCGAATGCATGCCAGTGGGAAACTTTCCATGGCCTATTCTGGGCTGTTTCCAATCATGCTTCTCGCGCTTACCTGCAGGGACTGTGTCCTGCCAGAGGAGTTGCCCAGGCTCCTCCATCAGAACCTTTGCGCTTGCCAGGGGGTTCTTGAGCCAACCCTACTCAGTTCACCTCCTGTCCTAGCAGGAACAGTGGCTTTTCCTGGCTGGCTTTCACCCCATTCTGACTCTTGTTGTTGGATGTTTCAGCCCAGCCATGGCTCGTCCATACCCACATACAGCTCACACATGGCTCAGAAGGGGATTGAGACCCAGCCTAGTCAGTCCCACATCTACCCTGTTTCTCCATAACACCAGATGGTGCTGGGATCTGAACCGGCCTGGTGCATCCAATCCCAGCCCACACTAGTGCCTCGGGTGACTGCAACTGTTTCCTAGATAGAACGCAGCCCCCATTCCAGCACATACACCCCTTGGTGGGAACCTCATCCCAGCTGTGGCTTCCCAGATTGGGACCGTTCCTAGCTGTAAATCACACACCTGCACGTGGTTGCTCTGAGGACCATTAGGTGCCAGCCTGCTACACAAGCCGGAGCTTATCTTTTACTTGATAGGTGTTCAAAGCTCAGCATTGTTAAGGGATTGGAAGTTCTTCAAAGGAAGAGTTACTGGCATTGGGAATCTTTAGGATTGACTCAGATCCCAGAAACAGTGGGGTCACTCTAGAGCTATCTCAGCAGCGATTCAGATGTCCAATACCCCAGAGCTCCCCGGCCGGGCGGCCAGTAGGCACAGCCTGGCGCCAAATGGCGCACTGGCCGCCCTGGCCCAGCCCGCCATGAGCCATGGGCACATGGCGGACTGGGTTCGGGATCCGAGCTAGACGTCCTCTCCCGCAGCCCTCGGCTCGCCTCTGGCAGCCGGAAGTTAAATCCTGCAGGCCCGAGGTTGCGCCCCTCCCCAATCCCGTTCACCCACCACCCAATGAGGGTGTTGGGTGGGTCCCGGACATGCCCAGTCACGGAGGCCTCCCCCCTCGGCGTACTCACCCCAGAAGGAAGCAGGCCGCACCCAGGCATGTCCGGGCCCAGCCCGCCATGAGCCATGGGCACATGGCGGACTGGGTTCGGGATCCGAGCTAGACGTCCTCTCCCACAGCCCTCGGCTCCAAAAGCAAGTTCTTAACCACAACCTATGATTAGCTCATTGACATTTCAATTCTAATTTACACACAGGACCGACTGCCATATACCTTAAAATGGCTATAAGGTACCATTCAGCTGTCTCGTGTCTATTTCATTTCAGCACTTAGCCATTTGTTGTGTTGAAGTATAATTTTGCTGATCTTGGCAGATCTTAGGGTAATCTCGACTGGCTTAGATTGTTTTTAAATGCTCTCCAGTGCAGCCCACATTGCCTGGGCTGGCACAAAGGGGTCCGAGGAGACCAGGCATGGACGTGGGGAGGAGGGGCAAGGGCTGGCTGCTGCTGTCCAGCTGTATTGTTTGGCCCTGGGCAGAAGCCCCTCCGCCTGCACGGGCCTGGAAGACGTCCTCCAGCGCCTCCCCCCTCCGGGTTGCTGGCTTTTGCTTTCCACCTCTTCTGTTCGTTTCGCAGGTGAGCGCTTTCCAGAACTCCCACAGCTGTAATTCAGGGCATGGAAGCCTCCGCGCAAAGCAAGCGGAGTGGGGGGCAGGGTGTGGGTGATGTCTCCCATAATAGCCCAGGGCGAGCCACTGCGGGGCGCTGCGGGGGAGGATGGAGATATCTCCCACAGCTGCCAGAGCTAATTGCTGTGGTGGGTGGGATCATGTTCCCCCCAACAGTTGAGTTGTTGGAAAACACACCCCCAGATTCAAACCTAAGCAGTGTTTGGAGTCAAGAACTTGGAGAGGATGAGAATGGTGATGACTTCAGTGGCTTCATAAGACAGACCTGGGGCTAGCACTGTGGCATGGTGGGGTAAGCTGCAGCCTATGGTACTGGCATCCCATATTAGCAACAGTTCAAGTCCCAGGTGCTCCACTTGTGATCCAGCTCCCTGCTAATGGTCTGAGACTGCATAGGGGATGGCCTGAGTGCCTGGAGAGCTCTGCCGCGTACATAGGAGACCCAAATGGAGCCTCCTGGCTTTAGACTGGCCCATTTGGGAATGAATCAGCAAATGGAAAATCTCTCTCTCTAACTCTGGATTGCAAATAAATGAAATAAATTGTTGTTGGTATTGAGCAATTTCACAAACGGAAATTACATCCCAGTGACTTATGGTGTTGTTAACTTTTCCAGTCTTACTGGTTTTCTTCCTTTGGGGAAAAGAAAAGATGTCTTTATTCTTTGAATGGCGGGGTTACAGAGAGTGGGAGAGGAGAAACGGAGAGAGCTCGTTTTCGCACTGGTTTACTCTGCAAATGACAGCGGTAGCAAGATCTGGGATGCTTTAAAGCCAAGAGCCCGAGGCGTCTTCCAACTCATCCCACATGAGTGCAGGGATGGGACCCAAGCCTTTGGGTCATCGTCAGCTGCTTTCCCAGACCATTAGCAGAGAGCTGGATTAGAAGTGGAACAGCCTGGCCTTGAGCGAGCATCTCAGAGGGACACTGGTGCTGCAGGAATGTCAGGACTGTGCTCCTCGATTGCCAGCCACCAAAAGCCAGAGCTGCATAAGCTGTCTACCAAGCATCTCATCTCAGGTGTCTTGGACTCAAACTGACAGGAAGTGACAGACAGAAGAACGAGGACCCGAGCATTCTGGGCTGCAGAGGACACCTATGACAAGACCCTAAGGCAGAACAGAGGCCAGGCAGAGAAAGACCAAGGCACATAGAAGCCAGGTACACATCACCCGTGGAACACACTGCACTAGCCTTCTGCCCTGGACCCACCAAGTTTAGGGTAAGGAAGGAAGGGAGCCCAGCCACACATAGGGGCAGCAAAGCCAGGAAGGATAAAGGCAGGGACCTGGTGGCAATGAACTTGGTTGACCTCCAGAGGGTATCAGAAGCAGCCGATGAATTCAAGGCAGGAGTGGACACAGACAGTAGGGTGGGAAATGGAGGCTAAGCTGGCACAGGAGCAGCTGGGTCCCTGGGTCCCTTCCCGCCCTCCCCACACACATCCGGTGTTCAGAGGATAGACACAACCAGATGTAGCTGGCAGCCATGTGGCGGTGCACACTCTGAGCCTTGCTCTGCTCCCCGAAAGCCTCACTCCAATCATGCACCACACGCCTGGCCAGGAAGGCTTCCGAGCAGCCCAGAGCACACTGCATAGGGGATGGCCTGAGTGCTGCCTACCCAACCCCCACAACCACCACTCTAGGCGGCCATCCAGGGAGGTTTGCCCTGTGTTTATCTTGTATTTCTATTTTTGTTTTGCACCTTGCTCTTAAAGACAATCACACACATATTTTAAGGCAAGGCTGTAGCATACAAGTCAGAGGCCAAAACAAGCACACACAAGCCAGGGGCTCAAAGGAAACAGAAATAACAGGGAAGCAGCAGCAAGCTGATGTAAAATTAATGACATCTGAGCTAAAAGGGAATACACTGTATCTTTGAAAGAGGAACAGAGTAGAATATCATCTCAGTCAGTTAAGAGTCCCAATATAACATCAACAGCAATTTGCAACATTATGGAATTGACATGGTTTTGAGTAACCAGTATGTTAAAAAAAATGCAAGTTCTTAACCACATCCTATGATTAGCTCACTGACATTTCAATTTTAGTTTATATACAGGACCGGCTGCTATGATATTCTACCAGCTCTAACTTCAGACCAGAAATAGTCTCCCCAAGAAACTGTTCAACCCATCTGAACAATAAGTAGCTGGACTCTATGCCTGGTATATGTTTGCAAAGAAAGAATCTTGATTGAATTTGAACTGTGGTGCTGCATCAAGGTGGAGGAATCCACCAGGGGGGAAGGGCGTGGGGAGGGGGTGGGGGGAGTCCCAGAGCCTATGAAACTGTCACATAATGCAAAATAATTAATAAAAAAAAAAGAAATAGTAGTGGCAGGAAAGAAAAAAAAGCATACAGAATGGACTCACAAATGCAGATGCTTGCAGGGAGAAAGCCCAATGGTCACAGAAAAGAGCATTGTCTTTTGTCTGCCTGTTTGAAATACTTAGACTTCCTATTTACTATAACAAAACAATGCAAGTGAAAAGACAGATGGCATTTGATCTGACTTTGGTATCAAGAACATGATGGGGAGCAGTGTTGATGGCAATGTCCTGCATAAGGGTAGTGAGAGTGGCAGCTGCTATTACATTCTGACTATACTCAGGCCAGACAGGCCACATGTCCAGCTTTTAAGAAAAAAAACACTTGCCCATATTTTTGTGAATCTTCACGTCCCCAATTATTGGCATTTCATTAAAATATATGAACAAAATATAAATGTAAAAAAAAAGAAAAGAAAGAGGAACAGAGTGTTCTTTTTAAAAAGGAATATATCCAGAGAGGAAGCTCTTAACAATTAAACCTGTGCCAGTGGAAATTAAAATTTAAAGAGAGAAGGGAAAGATAAAGATAAGGACTTTTCCTGAAAGGAGAAGGAACATATAGAGAGATCAGGCATGGTGGAGAGAAGAAACTTGGAGGACCGGTCTCAGAACATCCTACAGACCAATGTCCCAGGAAGGAAGCACACCCCGTCAAAGGGGAGAAAATGATGCCTGGGGAAGGATGTGGGTTTCACAGCCATGTACTCAGAAGAACAAGTGAGAAAGACCCATGGCTGATCAGGGATGCTGGCAAGAAGAGACAACACCACAGGCTTCCGGAAGGCAAGAGCTACTGCCCAGTCACCAGGATGCCAGGCGGTGCTGGGTTTCAGACAGGGTTCTGGAAAAGCTGCCTCCCAGTCAAGGAAGATCTCTCCTCCAGCTTGGGCCTCTGTGAGATTTGACAGTGTCCCCAGAGTTCCACATCTTATAAATGTAAACTCTAAAGTCAGTCCTAGCGGTGCTTGATGCAGTTCATGGCCTCACAAGAGAAAAAGGGCCTGAGCTCAAACTAGAGTTAGCAGCATCTACCTTGTCATCCCAGAAGCACCTGCAGCACCAGGTACTCTGCAAGCAGGTCCTGAGATCTTCCCTGGACCCTGGCCTTGAGCTGGCATTTCTCAGCCTCCAGGATAATAAGAAATGGCAAATTACCCAGTCAGTGGTATCCATGAAAGCATCAGAAAATGGACGAAGACACCTTCTATACCCAGCTAAGCTGTGACCCGGTGCTTCACAGCTGGGCCCCACACCGGATGTGACTCCTGAGAGACAGAACCTGGAATCTGGGGATGTGACCTGAACAGCCAGGACTCTGCAGCCATCCTCCACAGCAATCGACGTATGGCACAGGAGGAAGGAAATGTTGGGTGTGTCATTGTGTCCTTGCAGTAAAAATGCAATTGTTGGATGACTCGAAACTTCTGACCAAAATTACAAGTTGCTTCATGATGATGTGGGGCTCCTTAGTGAGTGACAGGTGCACATGGAAGTCCTGTTCTGTCCTCACTCTAGGAAAACACAGAGCTGATGAGGACAGGAAATGCAATCACAGAACGACTTGGTGGCTCAGCTGTGAATAATAATTACATAATCATGTAAATGCTGGATATTGATCTAACCACAAATTATGCTATGGGGAAGAGGGTTGTGGGCGGTTATGTGTGTGTGCGTGCACGTGCGGGAGCAAAGCGTCAAGAGTTCAGTCCTCAGTGGAGAATCCGTGGGGACGTGGCTGGCCTTACCAAGGACAGGCAGGAGAAGTGTGTATCTGTGAGCATCAAGGTCAGATGCAGCAGCAGCAACACCGGGAGCCGAAGAGGGCTGTGGGTGTGGCCCTGGGGAAAAGGGTGATGATCGTTGGAGAGAGTAGAGCATGGGGCCAGCTGATTCCCGTCTTAAAAGATGGCATGTAAGAGATGGAAGAGCAAATGCAGGATGGGAAACAGGACAATGACTAGACGGTCATTCTTTAAAGAACAGAGGATGAAGCTGGACAAAGGCATTGGGGCAAAGGACAGCTAGTATCTGCATGCCTGGAGCAGAACCTGCAGGCCTGCTGGTAGGCTGGATGCCTGAGGAAGAAGGAAAGAGGAGTAGGAGGGGCCATCCTGTTCACTGAGCTCATGGATATTTTGCCCTAAGCAGTGGCTGAGTGAGGGTGGTCGAGGCATGGATGTGAGGAGAAAATGAGGAATTTCCACTGTGACCTTACAGTGAGACTCCCCACGGTACCCTGCTGCAGTCCCTCTAGCTGAGTCCCTCGCCATGAGATGACTGTCCTCCCACAGATCTAAAGATCAAGGTCAGGGTCTCCAGAGAAGCCCTCCTTGCTAGTCTTGCTTCTAGGGGCTGCCCTCCATCCTGGCAGAGACCCCAGTGTCTGCCTCCAGTCTCCCACACCTCCTCCCTGTGTGCCTCTGGTCAGAACCTCTGATTTCCGGAGGAACACCAGACAGGTGGATTCCAGGACTCATCCTGCAGACTCGGCTACACTCGATCGTACCTGAAGGATGCTGTTTCCAAGCCAGGCCACTTTCACAGGTTCCAGGGGTCAGGAGCTCCACCTGTGTGCAGAGCCCATGGTAGCTGTGAAGGCAGATGGACTCTGCTCTGCCAAACCCTGGGAGGCTCACAGACCTCAATGGGCTCAGACAGCTCCCCCAACACACACATGCAGCCCTGGCCGTGCATGGTTTGCAGTTTCTGAGGAATCCCTGGCATCTCTGCCCACTCAGGCTTTTTCCCACGGCACCCTTGGTGTACTGTCATGGTTTCAAATGTTTCCACATCATGGGAGAAGAGGAGGAAGCAGACAAGGACAGACGTCCACGGGGAAACCAGTTTCTCCTGCTGAAAACTTGCGTCGTCACCCTTGCTTTTGCCAGAAAAGCTCTTCACCAACAGGGCTTCAGTCAGTGACCCAGTCCTGATCACCTGGGAGTTTTTAACCAATAAGTCCAACTTTGGGGAAGCCAGCAGAAGCAAGCATGCAGCCCCTGCCTGGCAACACAGCTCTCCCTCAGTGGGGTCTTTGGTGATCTGCTTGCAGGCTTGGAAGGAGGCAGCCGAGATGTCCCTGTCATCTTTCCTTGCCCATGAGTGCTCCCCAGGAGCCCACTGCTGAAGAACTGAAATCAGTGGCTGGACCCACAGCCCCAGAAAGGCACTGTCTCTTTGGGAAATGTAATGGGGTCTCAAGGATGTGGAGCACGAGGGTTGCCCACAAGCTTGGGGTCAGCCACCAGGCACCTGCCCTGGACACACGACAGAGGTGCCTGGCGGCGTCCTCTTACAGTCAGCAGGAGGAGGGGCTGACCACTCCCTAGAACGGCACCTCCAAGTTTCTAAAGCTGCTGTGATGCTGGTGCCGTGACCCCCTCTGCCTGGTGTCTTGCTCAGCGGCTTTTCTCTCAGGAACTTCAGGCAGGCACCGCAGCATCTCTGGGTGCACGGACCCCCTCTCTCTGTGACCTGCTGTTTCATGTTCTTTTGGTTCTCTCAGCTTTGCTTCAAAGACAGGAAGTGTCATTCTTATTAGTTGTGTGTGTGCGTGTGTGTGTGTTTACTCCACTTTTGACAACGCAGCTTTCATCTCTGACTCACATCTTGTGGCCAGAAAGATGGAAAAATGAACAAAGAACATTTCTTTCCATGGGAAAGGAAATTAAAATGAGCCACAGAGTGGCAGAGCTGCATGCGCAGTCTGAAGTGCCCAGCTCAACTGCAGGGGACAGGGTGGCATGTGCAGCTGGCACCAGCAGGACCCTCTCCATGCCTGCACACAACACAGCCAGCCACCTGCCTTGCCTGCCTGCCAACCACTAGGCACAAATTGTGTTGAACAGCTCCTGAACTTACTGTCAATTGAATAAAAGACCACTATTTTGGGAAATGTCAGTGTTTCTCCCAAAAAAAGAAAGAAAGAAAAGTCCCCTGTGAGCAACTCTGATTTGGGCGATCTGCCTGGCAAGCCAGAACTGTCCAGTTAGCTGCAGGGAGTGGAGTGGGGGTCCTGAGGGCTGTGGGTGCAGGATGGAGGCCCTGAAGGGCTTCTTGCTGTTGCCATGCTGACGCCTGCAGTGGGGGTAAGGATGATGTTGATGCAGCCACCTGGAGAGACCCCATAGTGAGCCCCACCCCCGCATTGCTAAGGTGGAGCCCTCCAGGCTCACAGCTGATTCCTGCCGGGTCAAAACAGCAGAGCCTGACCCCCCCACTGGAACCCAGGCCTGCACCCTCAGGTTTGGAAGCCCTGGCAGCCCTCAGGGTCCCCTCCCTGGGAGGAGGCCGTCTCTTGCCCCTGCTGCTGCTCCTACACAGCTGTACCAGGGACTGCTCAGCACCAGGGAGCCTCCAGGAAGCCTCGCCGGTTGGTTGCTGACCGCAGAGGCCAAGCCTGCAGCCATGGCAGCCCCACTGCCAGCAAAGCTCTTCACCAGCAGGGCTTCAGTCAGTGACCCAGTCCTGATCACCTGGGAGTTTTTAACCAACAAATCCAACTTTGGGGAAGCCAGGGCAGTGGGGCTTCAGGCCCTTGCTCAGTCTCTGGGAAGAAGACAATTGCCTGAGATGTCAACAGCCTTGGACATCACGCTGTCTGTTCTGGAAGTGCGACAGGGTGAATACTTCTGTGGTGGCCCTGGGAAGCTGAGGGTGCCCCACATCTGGGTGGGTGGATGACGGTGTCATGTCTCCACAGTAGAACATGGGGCCTGGAGCATGAGCTGCAGCCCTGTCCACCCACACCACACGGGCAGAAGCTCAGGCATGAGTCCATGTCCTGGCCCCTCCAGTCTGCAGGTCTCAGGCAGATGGGGGCAGCCCAGCTCGCCCTGGAGCCATGAAAGCTCCTGCTGGGCTTAGGCCCTTGCAGCCTGATGGAGGGAGGCCTGCTGTGGGCGAGCAGGAGCAACTCTGCTGAGGCCTGGAAGGAGCTGGGTGGGGCCAGGCTCCTGCTTGGACACAGTCTCAGGCTAGACTGGCATGTGATTGTCCATGCAGCCTCCACTGGGGCATGGGAGCGGCCCCTCGGAGCCAGGGTCCTGCAGAGGCCTTGGGGGAGTGGGTTTCTATGGGGGCTGTCAGCCTGCGTGGGGTTTCAGGGAGTGGCCCCGTGGAATCCAGTCGAAGTGAGGAGGTTGCTGTCTCCCTGGGCTTTATTTAGCCATGGGCCATTGTGCAAATACAAAGAACATTCTGGACAAGTCGTTTTGCTGTTTCTGCTTCGCTTGCTCCAGCAGAAAAGCCAGGGGCAGGTGGTAGAGCTCCCTAATGCTGACCTTTGTGTCCCCAGTCAGCACCCCTTGTTCCAAGGGGGCCATGGGATTCTTCCTGAGCCCCCAACTCAGAAGGGAGAAGGCCCAAGACGGGGATGGGGGTGGCTCCTCCTGGTCTCTGGGATTTGGCAGAAGACCCTGCCCCCACCGTGGGGCCGCTCCGCAGGGAGTCCCCCAGGGATCCAAGTCTGGGAAAAGCAGCTCAAGGGGACAGGTGCTCCCTTACTGGATGGCAGCTCCCACGTGGAGGCCAATGGCTTTTCCTGCAGTTCCAGGCCTGCGTCGCCCCAACAGGAGTGTCCCCGATGAACCTGCTTAGGACCCACTGACTCTGACATGCAAAGAACCCTGCAGCTCCCCGACTGTATAGCTCCCAAGCAACTTTGTGGTCAAGGTTCCTCCCCACCAACACTGTGTTTAAGTCCTGTACATTGGGGGCTGGCCCAGCACTGTGTGTAGCAGGTAAACCTACCACCCACCACACTCAGTATCCCATATGGGCATGGGTTCAAATCCCAGCTGCTCTACTTCCCATCCAGCTCCCTGACAGCACACCTGGGAAAGCAGCAGATGGTGGACCAAGTGCCTGGGCCCCTGTACCCACACAGGAGAGCAGTGGCCATTGCAGCCTTCCGGGAAGTGAACCAGCAGACGATCTCTGTCGTATCCCTCTGACTACCTTCCCAAAACATAAATGTAAACACACCAGTTTCCAGTCCGTTGGATTTGATAAATTCCTGGGCAACGAGAGCTGGACCAGGAGGAGGAAAGGGAAAGAGGAAGTCGAGAAAGAGGAGGTTGAGAAAGAAAAGGGAAGGAAGTAGGGAGGGAGGAGGAGAAAGAGGGAGAGTGAGGGGAGGAGAGGGGAGAGGGGGAAAGGAGGAAGCGGGGTAGGGGGTAAGGAAGGGCAGGAGGGAGGAGGGAGAGAGAGGCTGGGCAGTGACTCTGCCCATGTTCCCCTGCGAGAGGGCCCTGGAACCCCCTGTCCCTGCTCTCTCCCCTGTGGTCGCCACACCTGCTGCCCAGTGGTCCAGAGGAACCTCCTCACAGAAACTAGAGCTGTGTGGGGTCCCAGACAGGCAAAGCCGTTGCCTGCTTCCAAGGAGCCAGGCACCCAACTCAGGGACATTTCCCCCGGGTTCCCTCACTGCCTCGAAGGGCCCGAGGTCCCCGCAATATCAGGTGACCTGGTCCACTGCTATGGGAAGGATGTCACGGCCATTGACGGGGAGTCAGCGTGCATCTGACGCTAATTGGAAATTGTTGACTTTTCTCCAGCAGAAAGCTCTTCATGTCAATTACAAAGTGTGATCTCCGTCAGCCTTAATTAACCGTTCTCCACTGCTGCCTTGTAACTTGGAGTGACTGGCCATCTTGTCACAGTCACAGTAAATAACAACCAAGAACACCCACAAGAGTAGCCCCATTTTCATCAAAGCACTGCGGCAGAAGAGTGTGGAAAGGGTGAGGTTGGAACAAACAGGACCTACCCGGCCAGCGAGGCGGGGCAGGAAGGCCAGGTGCTCACTCTTTTCTGTCTTTTGCCAGGACCTGCCCACCACTTGGAGCTGGCCCCTGACCCCTGGTGCTCTGACCCCAGCAGGAACATTCCCTGGGCTGTGGGTGTGAGCACCACCCTCCTGTGCTCTCCCAGCCCTGCGGTGAAATAGCTTTCATGGGAGACGTGAAGGACACCAGCCTGAGGCCAGGAGCTCCCCTAATGTCTACTGCTCCCCAGGTCAGCCAAGGGGTGCGAACGTCCTGGGTCACACCCGCTTTAGACAAACCTTTCCTCAGTTCTCAGGTCAAGGGCAGCTGGGACTGCCCTCAGGGCTGATGGATCTCAGCTGCTGTCACTCACCTGCCTGCAGAGGACAGAGGCTGGTGGACCAGGAACAGGTACGCTGAGTGGGTCACTGCTGTGGCAGGTGGACCGTGCCTTGTCACAGCAGCCGCTTCTGTGTCATGAGCCTGGGGTCTTTCACCACCTGGTTTTCAGCTGCTGGTGATCCAGGTGCCACTGGGTCCCTGGGTTGTCCATTCCTGTGGGCAATGTAGAGGACCTGCCAGCCACACATGGGCCTGTCCTGTGCTGCACTCAGAGTCCACATCAGCCCAAGCTCCACTGGTCATGAGCCACCCAATGGGACCTGCTCACCAATTACACACAGGCCCCTCGTGGCCAGCATGTGGCGGAAGACAACAGCACCATGCATGTGTGCCTGTGGATAAAGATCTGCAGCGGACTCCCGAGAGCCACTTCCTGCCAACCCCAGCCAGGGGTTTCCATATGTTGTGTCCTCCATGATGAACACAGGTCATTGCTGTGTCAGAGGAACCTTCAAACGGGGCTGGCCACGAGCAAGCCTGGACTGGCAGCCCACACATCAGGCATCCTGAGACCCAGCTTACAGCTTTGAAGTGGGGATTCCTCGGCTATGCTAGTTGTGTTGCCATGGCAGCCAGAGAAGATTGACAAATACAAAGGTAAGTGAACATAGCCTTGTACAAACATGGGCCATTATTGTCACCGTTGTCATGCTGCTGTTTGTGCTGTGTCCCAACCACGGACGCTGGGTCCACGTTTCTAGGAAGACTGGAGTGCCAGCTTTCCCCTTGTGAGCAACATGTATCCACTTACCTTCCACCATCCAGGCCCTTGGCCTGAGGGCTTGCTAGGAGTCTAGCATTTAGAGAGAAACTAGAGAGAGACACCTGCAACTCAGGCAAGTCCTCCCACGTGTGGGAAGTGCATGTGAGTGGGGAAGATGACCCACAAGTACTACCCAATGGCACCAGGTGCTCGTAACTGTGAGCGCCTGAGTAACCCTACAAAATGGTATTCGAAGATGTTCATTCTGATGCAAGGAAAAGCTGTGAGCTTGTGTGGGGCTCATCTCGCAGAGCTTTTTGAAGGATCACAAGAGGATGGTACAGCAGAGAATACTGGACAGAGACCCCACTCTGGGGCGGGGGGAGGTGGCAGAGAAGACATCAGCAAACAGGTGAAGCTAAGAATGGAGCAGAAACCAGGCCCAGTACAGTAGCCTAGGAGATAAAGTCCTCGCCTTGCACATGCCGCGGGATCCCATATGGCACTAGTTCTAATCCCGGCAGCTCCACTTCCCATCCAGCTCCCTGCTTGTAGCCTGGGAAAGCTGTTGAGGACAGCCCAGAGCCTTGAGACCCTGCACCTGCATGGGAGACCCTGCACCTGCATGGGAGACCCTGCACCTGCATGGCAGCTCCTGGCTCCTGGCTTCAGAACAGCTCAGCTCTGGCCATTGTGGCTGCCTGGGGAGTGAACCAACAGATGGAAGATCTTCTTCTCTGTCTCTCCTCCTCTCTGTATATCTGTCATCATCATTATCATCATCATCATCATCATCATAATAATAATAAATCTTTTAAAGAATGAAGCAGAAACCAAGGCACAGGGGAACACAGTGTTACATGCCCTGGGTTCTGCAGTGACACACCTCCCCCAGGCCCAGCTGTCCTGGTCCCCTGCCCCTTTTCCTCCATGTCCTGCCCTCCACAAACTGGCAGGTGCAGGCTGGCTTCATTTCAACCTTGACCAAAGAGGCCAGGGTCCCCCACTTCCAGTTCCTGCATTTGAAAAACAAGGCTTGATCCACACAATTGCCATTTGGTGACTCCCAGTCACCAATCCTCTGTTCCCTGGAAGTCCCCACATGACCCGCGAGACCATCCACAATGCCCCACACACCCTCTGCCTCCTTCACCAGCCCACCCGGGGCCAAAGCCCTCTGGGACAAATACAGTGATGCATTCTGTGCTACCAGTCCACAGGATCCCGGAGCTGCCCCATGGAGCTTTCCGCACCCCTGTGCTGTGGTCAAAACCCACCACCCACCTGTCGGCAAGTGCTGTCCCCCCAGTTGTGTGACTCTGCTGACTCAGGGCACCAAACAGAGAGGGTGCCCAGCTGGGAGGAGGCTGGAGATGCCCAGCAAGGAGCAAGAGGCACCATCAAGCTGGGCACCACTCGGAATGAGCCGGAATGAGCCAGAATGACCTGCGTCTGATGAGAGTGTTAAGTAAAACTTTAAGATCAATTTGGCGTGATTTAAATATGTCCCCATCATTAGTGAGCATTGAGAATGCACTTCCTTGTCTTCCCATCCCCCTCCAAACTTGAAGTTTTATTATAATTGCCGTGATTTTGATCTACATCATTAAAATTAACGATATTCCAAATGTTCGAGTGTGCCTGGTGGAGTCTGATCACTGTTCCTTCCCTTTATAGATCATCAGTAATAGAACACTTTAATGGCCCTAAGATAAGGCAGCTCTCTCTCCCTCTCCCCCCCTCAGTGAGCCATCTCCGCAGCCAGATACAGAAGCCCCCAAAGAAAGAGGGACAATATGTCATGATACGTGCCAGTGCCAGACACTAAATAATTTAGCCCCCCAGATTAAAATACTTGATGCTGTCAGTGTCCTAATGGGAAATAATGAAATGTCCCCAAATGCTGCTATCTTAAAATGAACATCCTTTGGAATTCTAAAACCAATCAATGACAATGGCAAGAGTGGGTCCAAGCCTTTATTGATTAGCACAGCCAAGAAATGGAAAATGGAGCCTTGCTTAGCCCTGGCTTTGCTGGCTGGCTGCTGACCAGCGCCGTTACTCACATAGCCAGTGTCCTAAATCATGTGAACACCCACTGGCCTGCCGGGCTGCTGCATCACAGGCCACCCTGCTGCCTCCCAGGCCCAGGCACAGCTCATCCCACACTGAATGAGTTGCATCTGGCCCTGTCCTGTGCACTCGCTTCGAGGTTGTGGCACGGACAAAGGAAGATATTGGCCCAGGCGTGGGTGACCTTGTTATTGGCACAAAGTCCACTGCTCCCCTCAGACACCTTCTCTCATTGCTCTACCTCACTTGCCATAAAAAGCATCACCACCTGAAATGACGTTGGTCATCTGTGGATTTTGTTGGGCCTTGTCTTCCTTGGATGCCAGTCTCTGTTCACTTGTAAGAATCGAGATGAGAGTTCCATGAGTATAGAAACTAGTGTGTCCACTGGGCCTGAAACAAGGCCTGGGGTGGAGGACTCACAGATGGAAAGAAGGATGGAGGGAGAAAAGGAAAAAAAGAAGGGAAGGAGAGAGGGAGGGAGAGAAAGGAATGAAGGAAAATAAAGAAAAAGAGGGCAAAATAAAGAGAAAAGGAAAGGAATGAAGAGAGAGACGATGAGTAAATTGAAGTTGGATGGGTGGGTGGATGGATGGGGGCAGGGGAGCAGGTACATGCCTGATTGGAAAATAGGTAGATGGATGGTACATGACATCTGACTGAGTAGGTAAATTGCCAGATTATGTGTGTTTAGATGGAAGGATGGATGGATGAATGGATGGATGGATGGATGGATGGATGGATGAATGGATGGATGTTAGAATGGATGGATGGATGGATGGGTGGATGGGTGGCTTGATAGAAATCCAGACAGATAGGTAGACAGGTAAGTGAATGAGCAAGTTGATAGCTCAGTCTATATACACGTTTGTATGGATGGATAGATAGATGAGTGAATGAAAAACTTGATAGGTGGATGGAGGGCGGATGGGTGGGTGGATGGATGAGAGAATGACCAATGGCTGTGGGGGTGGACGGGGACAGATGGTAGGCCCTTAGGTGAGTGTAGCCCTGCTGAGTTTCCAGTAAAAGAACAGCCTCCAGTCTGGGTGCTTTGATTAAAGGAATGTGCCACAGTGAGTGAACCCAGCAACACAGAGTGTACCTGCATGAGTTCACCATAGCCCCTGCTCTGCCGGAGCCTTCCCTGGCAGCTCTGCTGCCCAGCTGGCCACACTTGCGCTCTTGCTTGCTGGCCTCCTGATGCCAGCCAGCTTATCCGGGGCCAAACTGACTCTGCTCAGCTTCTCCCTCAAGGTCACCTGCAGCCAACACACAGTAGGCTCTCAGCTTTCCATGGAAGTCACACACCTGGCAAGAGGCCACACAGGCCCACACAGAGGGAATAATAAGGGAACACATTGAATAATTCAGCAAGCAGCCATGGAATCCAAAGAATGCTCTCAGCTGCTGGCAGCAACTCAAAGGCAACACAGGAAATGGGAAACCACAGAAAGTCTCTACCCAAAGATGAAAATCATACAGTGGTAAAACAACCTCGCGTCTCTGAGTCAGTGTCAAGAGGAAATAGGAAAACCCAGCAAGTCGCTGGAATCACAGCGACAAGATCAGCCTGTGGAAGAACGTTGAAAAACAACAGTCGGGGAGAGGCACTGGGCCGGGGATGGGGAGGGGGCTGTGATGGTGTGTTCCCTAGGGAACAGGCTGGGAACTGCCTTTACCCTCCTGGAGATGCCCACTGCCTGAGCTGCCCAGGGTCAGTCAGGCAGGATCCTCTGGTCAGACTCAGAGCAAGGAGGCTCTCCTTGGAGGCCACTGGGAGCAAAGAATGGTCTGGAAGTCCTAGTGTGACCATTGTGTGGTTGCTGTGAGCCGTTGTGTCTGCAGGAGGCCCAGACATTCCCAGCCACAGGTGCTGGGAGACTCCACCCCAAGACCCCATGCACCTTCCAGCTCCTTGTCAGCCGCATCCACCTGTGCTGACCCCAGTAGGGTGCAGCGATGGTCACCACTCAGCCTGCTTGCTTTCTCTTAGTCCCACCCAGAATCTACAACTCCGGGCAGCTAGCTTGGACGAGGCAAACACCCCACAGAGAAGTCAGCCCGTCCCACTTCTGGCCCCTTTGCCTCCGAGTGAAGCCTCTCTGGGCTCAGGCCTGAACACCCTCACCAGCTGGACCACAGGGACTTTCTACCATCTCCACCCAGGCCGTCAAGGACACATGAAGGACACACCCCAGGCCACACCTGTGCCCCAAGGGCTCCACACCGTGACTGCACTGGGGTGTTCTGTGCAGCTGCCCACTCAGGCAAGCCCAGCAGAGCCTGGCAGCTCCCACCCGCAGAGTAAAGCTGTTTCCCCTGGAACTGAGGACTGGCCACCCCCACCCCACCTGCTGAGCGCTTTCTCTGCTCTCACAAGGTCTGACTTAACCCACAAAAGCACAGACAGACAAACTCCACACTGGCCCAAACCCGAGCCAGACCCCTGGACTGCGTCCTCCTCCAGGCCCACCTGTGTGGTTCCTGGCCAGTTCCAGACTCAGCAGGGAACCTGCTTGGTCCCTTCAGCCAGCAGCGCTTGCATGGGGACCTGATTGCCTTTCACCTGAGCTGCCCATTTCCAGCAGGAATCCCCTCCAGCCTCCTTCCCTGCCCTTGGTCACAGGCTGGCTCTGGGCCACCACACATCCTGCTGTGTGCACAGCTCAGCCCCACTGCCCACTTGTGTGGTCCCTGATAAAGCCCTGCTTGGAGTGCTGTGTCAGTTGTTGGTGGGTAGTGTTACCGGAAATGCCCGGTGGGTTCTTTCCTCAGCTTAGTATAGAAATAAAAAGCCGGGAATCTGTTGCAAACAGAAAAGTTTATTTGCGAAGGGACCAGGTGAGCAGGGAAGGGAGGGAAGGGGAAAGCACCTCCGAAAAGCCGGGAGGTGGGGTGCCTCTCGAAAGAGGAGGGAGAGACACCAAAGGGGTCTTTGGAAGTGTCTCAGGATTTTAAGCATTCCCTGACCAACCCCTAGTTGGGCGGGAACCTGCAAGTAAGATGTTCCCCATTGGTGGTCTCTTAATTAATTAGAAATTGGGTGGGCAATGCTGGTGCCACCCACCTGAAGGTGTGGCCAAGACCTCAGAAAACCTGGATGGTCTCAGGTAGCCTGTTGCGTTATTAACAGTGGGGAGAGCAGGACAGAGCTGGGACAAGGGCAGCTGGGAGCCACCACCCTGCAGGTCCTCCACAGACCCTGCTGGCTCTGTGAGCACAAGTGGGAGCTGGGGATAGGATGTGGTGTCCCCTGGGTGCCATGTTGAAACGTGGCCCCGGAGAGGAAGGAGCAGGAGTAGGGAGACTCAGTGGGGGTGGGGGTGGCAGTTGGTGGGGGTGGAGAAGGTACGCAGGCCTGGGCTGCTGAGGAGCCATGGTGGCACCTGGAAGGGCAAGCCTGGGACCCCCTCCTTGCCTCGGGAGCCCAGTGAGCCTCAGAAACATCCATCGACTTGGCCTGACCCTGTCCGTGCCCACCTTGGTCCCACATGTCCATACTCCTCACTGACCCCGGGGACCCTCTGCAGCCCTCTGGGCCCTACTGCCACCCTCCACTCACTGGCCAGTCTGCAGTCCATGCCACCCTCCACCCTGCCTGCAATTACCCTGACCACACGTGCAGACCCTGACTGCCCTCATGCCACCTCAGGCAGGGCTCCAGGGCCTGTATCAGTACCACCTGTATCAGTCACCCCTTGGTGCCTGTGTAAGCCCCGCCCACCTTGCCTATCACTGACACACAGTGCTCACTCTGGCATCTTCAGGGGCCCCTTGCCCAACAGCAGCAGCAGCTCACTTGAGGCACAGGGGTTGCCCACTTGCCCATTCGCCCACTGGGCCCCAGAACCTGGGACAGGTCCTGTGTATCCACCAGGCAGGTGTTACATAAGAACGCAGGAAAACAGTAGCCATCAGCAAAGACAAAGACCAGCCTGTCGCCTGCCCTCTACCAGGAGCCCAGGCAGATCCAAGTGCAGGGTCCCCAGCAAAGAGCCCTGGACTCCATGGCACTGGTCAAAGAGCTCCAGGCCAGCCTCACCAGATGGAGACCCCGAGGCTATGACCCAAAACCTGGACCACTCAGGGGGATCTGTGTTGCCCCCTCCCACTCCTCCTCCTGCGGACCTGGCGGTGCAGGTGACACCAGGACTTGGGTCTGCTGGGGTTGGAGATGACTGGGGTCCTCCTGTGTCCCCACACAGCAAAGACAGAAAAAGAAACCAAGTTCTGTCCACCTGCTGTCCCTTTCTTTCTCAGAAGGACACCCAGCCTGTGGGATTAGTACCTCGTGACCTCACTTAGCCGGAAGCACCTCCTGAAGGCACCATCTTGAAATAGTCACACCAGACATGACTTGGGGCGAGGACACAGCAGAGTTCCGTGCACACGGCCTGTATCACCAAGGCCACGGGTTCTTGCAGATGTATGGCTCCTTGCCATCTCAGTTCCCTCAGGTGCATGGGTGCTGAGGGCTCAAACTCAACAGGAGCCTCTGCTCTGCCAGGCCATCTCAGCCCTCAGGGTCCCTACATGTGACCTTGGACATGCTGCTGGGAAGTCACTGGTCTCCTGTGGGGCTAGGGAGCAGGGTGCGGCCCTCCACAGGGGCCAGTGATCCATGCATGTGAACAGTAAGCTCAGGGAGGAGGCTGGGACAGCAGACCAGACAGGCTGTCCCCTCACCCCGCAAAGCAGCAGGCTGTATACGGCCCCCAGGCTGTCTCCTTTCTCCCCTCTGCAGCCTGAGCGTGGCCACCATGCTGTGACGCAGGAGCCAATGGGCCCAGAGATGCTAGGAGATGAAGTGGGAGAGGAGGAGGCTGGGCTGGGATGCCAGGAGTCAGAAGTTAGGGCACCTAGAGCTTACGGCCACCAGTCAGCTGAGCCTGGGCTGGCTGAGTTCTCTGGGGTCATGGGAACCAACCCATGCTGACACCCAGGGACAACAGCTTCCATTAAGAACCATAAGCAAAGCTGGCATCTGTCACCATGTCCAACCACCTGCCCTGCATCTAGCTTGAGTCTGCAGTGCCAGGTGCCAGTCAGCCCCAGAGAACTCTCTGCATAGCCAGGTCTGGGCAGTGCCACTCCCAGACAGGGGCACGGGGTCAATCCTGGGAGTTGTCAGACCCCAGCCTCGGCCTCCAGAGCCCCCCGACTCACAAGGACAGCATCCACAATCACACCCCGGAACTTCCCAGGAACTCTGACCCACCACACCTGTCACCTCCCGAGTGCACCCAGGGAAAGACTCTGCCTGCGTGTCTCCTGGACTCCAGGACTGGATTCCTGGTGGCGTCTGCCTGAGCAGACAAAGCAGCTCCTACTGCCATCACAGCACTGCCTGGAACCCCAAGGCCAAACACAGTGCACAGAGAGCCCCCTCTCACGCAGATTCATGGGTGAACAAGTGAATAAAGAGTGTGAGTCCGGGCGAAGCGCTGGGGTTGAATGTGACCCTGGGTGCTCCGTGGCTCATTTCACTTTCACGGCCATGCACATCCTCCAGGGCTGGTGTGGGAGCAGGACAAAGTCTGTGACGGCCAGCTCAGGCCCTGAACTTCCCCGACTTCACAGTGACATTGGTAAATGTGCAAGGGGAACTGTCTCTTGCAGTTTTGAATTTTGAGTTTTCCAGAACTAGCGACATGTGGCCAGACACCTCTCATGATGCTGAGCCCAGCAGGGAGCAACCGCACCACAACCACCTCCTGCCGGGGGAGTTTGCCCACCTGCCGGAGCAGCTGGCGGGATGGGTGTACTCTGTCCATGGTGGACTTCAGACACTCCTTGGTTCCCAGTGGGTTTATGGGGACATGGGCCTTTAAAGGCCAGCTTTGGGGAGAGACAAGCAACTGTGGCCACCTGGACACCAGCGGAACTCGGCCCCTGTACTTGCTCCACTGAGAAGCTCTCTCAGAGCTCAGCATCCTGCTCTTACCAACAGCAACATGATGTGAGAAAACCCCGCAACACTTGGCCCTGGCTTTGTGGTACAACCCCAGCCCGTGACGCCACCATCCCATATGGGTGCTGGTTCAAGTCCTGCCTGCTCCACTTCCTGCCTGGCTTCCCACAGTTGTACCAGGAAGAACAACGGGAGAAGACCTGGCAGCCTCATAAGAGAGCTGCAGCCACTGAGGAGAGAAGCAGCAGATGGGGGATCTCTCTGTGTGTGTGTGTGTCTCTCTCTCTCTAACTCTGCCTTTCAGATCAACAAATAAATCTTTTTTTAAAGTGGATTATCCCCAGCTGGTTGAAGCAATGCTTCCCCAGGGACCAGGGAGAAGGACCATGAGGCAGAAGCCAGGACAGCCGGCAGGCCTGTCCTCAGGAAGTCTGTGCCAGGTGGCCACTCTCCTTGCATCTAATGAACCTACAGGCTTCCATCCTAATGGTGAAGGCTGCGGGCTGGGCACCTGGCCTGGTGACTTGGATGCAGAGAAGTACTCACTCCCGTCATCCAAGTGCCTGGGTGCACGTCCCGCCTCTGGCTAGCGCAATCCAGGACTTTGTTCTGCTCCCACACCAGCCCTGGAGGAAGCATTGGTGGCTCAGACAGCTGGGACCTTGCTACACACATAAGAGCTGCCTTCCGTTCCTGCCTCCCAACTGCGGTCTGACTCAGTCCCATTGCTGTGAGCATCTGGGCAGAAATTCATGCATGGGAGCTTCCTTCTTTTTTCTCTCTGTAATTTTAATAAGTAAAAAGTTAACTTTAATGTCAGACTAAATTTCAAGTCATAGTTGGCATGTAGCCCGTGGTACTGGCTGTGTCAGGCAGGCGCTGGGTGTAGGGAGGCACCAGCTGTTACCAGCGGAGTTGTGAAGAAGGCCAGAGGGCCAGGGTGTCCAGGAGCCCGGGCTCAGATGGAATGACGTGTGCTGACTCACCAGTCAGTGCCTACTCTTGTGTCTTCAAGTGCGTCCCTCTTACTTCAAGAATCTAAAAGTGTGTAAGAGTGTATAGGAAGGGACACAGGTGCTCCTGCTAGCAGCCATGCCTGCCAGCTGAATTAAGGTCCAGGTAGGCTCATAAAAATATACACCATGGGCACAAGCCTCTGTCTATAGCACCAGCATTGAATTTGTGCACCGATTCAAGACCCAGCTTCTCCACTTAGAATCCAGCTTCCTGCTAATGTTCCTGGGAAGGTAGCAGAAAATGAACCCAGTGCTTAGGGCCTGCACTGACGTCGGAGGCCAGGATGAGGCTCCTACTTTGTTACAGCCATAGAAATTTGACTGAGCTGGAAACAAACAAACAAACAAACAAACAAACAAACAAAAAAGAATGCCAGAATGGAACCATTCATCCCTGTATTCATCAAGTATCAACTGACTGCCCACCAGAGGGCAGTCTCAGGTCAAAGCACTGGCAATAGAAAACTAAACAAGACAGGTCTCAGCTCAGGTGTACCTTCCAGGAGGAGAGCCATTAGACAAATAAAGACAGCATCAGGTGCAAGGGCTGTGGAAAAGTCGTACTGAGAGAGCTCCTAGCACAACTCATCAGCAAATACTTCAAGAGATTTTTTCACAGAAGTCTGTGATGTGGGTGGGACTTGAAAGCAAAGAAGCAGCCAGCCAAGTGTGAGGGTCCCTTGCAGGCTCCTGAGCCCAGTCCCTGAAGTGAGGAAGAAGTGCCTGTGTGAGGATGCAAGGGGGCCAGGCAGTGGATAGACAGGTTGGGTCTGCAGAGAACACAAGACGGAAGGAAAGCCAGGGCAGGGAGGAGCTAGGACCTGGTGGGTACTGTCTGTATTGTCTCCTGTGCTGGAGTGAGGGCTGCACCCAGAAGCTGGGTTTTAAGGCAGAAGGCACAGCACAAGCGAAGGGGCAACCTTGCAAAGATCAGGTGGCTAAGGAATGTGGCTTCTGTTCGCTGACTCCTCTCACTGGCCCCCACCTGATGAAGCATGTGCAGGATGCTCTGTGAGGAAGCCAAAACAGCTGGGTGGGAGCTTATGTCCCCAACAAACAAACAAATGAGTTCAGAGAGCTCGGATCCTGCTGAGGCCTGAGATTACTGCAGCCCTGTCCATGCCTTCTTTGCTGTCCCCTGGGGGGGCCTTGAACCAAGGAACTCAGCTAATTCAAGCCCAAGTTTCTGACCCCACCGAAATCCTGAGGTTTTAAGCCATGTCATTTAAAGCCCAGTCATTGATTTAAATTGTTGCATAAATTACATCATTGATGCAGTTTCTTTTGATATTTGTCCCTGACAACTTAACAATATGAAATTTCAATTTCAACAGAATATGAACATTTCGCACATTTCCATGGGTAAAAGAAGGATTCTTAAAAACATCTTATTAAAAGCATCAAAGCCTAGCAAGACCAAAAAGTCAAGTATAAGTGGAAACACCAACACAGGGAGATAAATTAAGCAAGGAAGGTGCATGAGCTGGCCTTTGCTGACCAGGGTGAAGGTCAGCTTCAATGTCAAGCCTGGGCATGGAAACTGAAGTTCAGGGAGGGAATCATTGGGGACCATCTTGCCTGAAGGCTGGTGCCCCACAGGCTTTTACAATGTAGGGTAAGCCTGGCCCAGAAGAGACAGGCTTCTGAGCTGCCAGGAAAGCAGTTTGGCACTGGCCAAGAAAATGATGGCAAGGTGACAGCACGAGAAACAGACTGTGGCTCTGTCAGTACAGGCTGGCATGTCGTCCGCTGGCCAACCACAGTCACCTCACCTGAGGGGTTAAAGGAACCCAAGCTGTGAGTTCAGCATAGGTCCCACCTGCTCGTTCCTCTGAGCTCCTGGAGGAAATGAGCCCAGATCCAGTGTGCTAGAAGATGGCTTTGTCCGGAAATCCCACACAGCAATGCCCAAGAAAAGTGAGGTGTGCACAGGTGGAAAAGACCATGCACACAAGGAAATAAGGCACCAGAAATGAGACCAGATGCATTAGTGACAACAGAAAGGCTTTGGGTGTTAGAGTAGTCAAACCCAGATTACAATGTAATTATGTTAACAAAAGGAAACTCCAAATTGAAAGTCTCTGCATGGGACAGCAAGCTAGAAGAAAAAAAAAGACCTAATTATGAGCAAACTTTCAGAAATGGAGTCTTCAATAAAATCTCTCATGGGTTGATTTTGCAACAGCGGCAGCCACTGAAGGATATCATCAGTGAATATGGACAAGCCTAGGGAGACTACCAGAGTTTCCAAATGCAGGCTAAACATCCCCCATCTGAACATTCAAGATCTAAAATGCTACAAACCCAGGACATACTAATACCAAGATTCTGTCAAGAAACTTCATGCACAAGATTATTTAAAATGTTGCATAAAATATTGCACAAAACCACTTTCAGGTGTATAGGAAAACATACCTATATTTAGGGGTCAACTTGAGGTATAGCACATTAAACTCCCACCTGTGATGCTGGCAGCCTCATATGGAAGTGCCGGTTCAAGCCCCAGCTATGCTGCTTCTAATCCAGCTTCCTGACAATGCACTTTGAAAGGCAGTGGAGGATGGCCCAAGTATCTGGGCTCCTGCCATCCTTAGGGGAGAGTAAGATGGAATTCCTGGCTCCAGCCTAGCTCAAGTCTGTTGTGGCCTTGTCAGGAGTGAATGGATGGAAGATGGATCTCCCTCTCTCTCTCTTTCTTCCTCTACCCACCTCTCTCTCTCTGTAACTCTGACTTTTACATAAATGAATATATAGCCACTTAAGGGTACAGGGTCCCAAAGCTTTGGGCCTTCCTCTGCTGCTTTCCAGGGCCACAAGCAGGGAACCAGATGGGAAGTAGAGTATCCAGGACATGAACTGGCACCCATATGGCATTCCGTTGCTTGCAAGAGGAGGATTAACCAATTGAGCCATTGCATTAGGCCCCTGTCTTCCTGTCTTCAGTTTTCAACATCCGAAAACGTATCCTGAAGCAGACATCTGCCCTGTGAGGACAGCTGTTTAGCTGCTCACAACCCACATCAGACTGCCTGACTGCAGCTCCTGCTCACCAGTGCTCACCAGGAGGCCTCAATGATGGTTCAATTCATTGGGTTCCTGCCACCTATATTGCAGATTTGAGTTGAATTCTCAGCTGCTCACATCAGCCCCATCTCGGCGCTAGCAAATGAAAGATTCTCTCTCTCCCGCTCTTTCTTCTCTCAAGTAGACTTAAGTGAATGAACAAATAATAGAATTTCAAGCCCATATAATCCTGAAAATTTCATGGCATTATCTGACAATGAGTGCAGCAAACTTTTAAATGAATGTGCGTTTGTCTGCAACAAGCTGCTTACATTCTGAGTTGTATCCACACCAACCCAGAAGCACACGTTGAAGCCCAATCAGCCACCCAGTGTGATGGTATTTGGAGGTAGGGAGGAGTTCTTGTGCTGACATAATGTCCTTCTAGAAAGAGACAGGGGGCTGGCATCCTGGCATAGGAAAAGGGTAAAGCCACCACCGGCTAGCACCAACACCCCATATGAGTATTTGTGTCCCAGCTGCTCCACTTCCCATCCAGCTCCTTGCTTGTGGCCTGGGAAAGCAGTGAACAATGGCTCAAGTCCTTGGGACCCTGTATCCATATGGGAGACCTGGAAGAGGCTCTTGGCTCTTGGCTTTGGATTAGCTCAACTCCAGCCATTGCATCCACTTGGGGAGTGAATCAATGGACAGAAGATCTTCCTCTCTGTATATATAACTTTCCAATAAAATAAAATAAATCTTTTTTTTAAAAAGGCAGAGAGGGACTATAAAGAGACCAATACTAAAACCAGTTTGACTTTGCCTAGACAAGATAAATCACATGTGCATAATCTCCTTGGCTCACGGACAAGCCTCCTGGGAGGCTCCAGTTCACCTTAGAAAGGTGAACTGAGTCAGCTGACGGTGGTGGTGCACAGGTGTCTGGTGGAGATGGAGAAGGGAGAAGAATGGGAAGTGGATACCAACTCAGTCAGCACCTCTTCCTGCCCTCGACGTGGGAGAGGATGGAAACAGCTGGAGAACCACATCCAGAGGAGCGGGCACTTCTAAAAAAGGATATAGCAAGTCCAGCCCACCCAGGCCAGACACGCCCAAAGCAGGCCCTGGATTTAGGATACAATGCACTGATCAGAAAGACTTGAGCAGAAAATCATGCAAAGAGAAAATCTGAGGAGGGTGGGAATATGCAGAGCCTTAAACTTCAAACATCATCAGAACTGTGCATGCAGGGGCTGGCAAGTTGGCTCATCTGATTAATTCTCTACCGCCAAGTGCAAACAACCCTTATGGGTGCCTGTTCATGTCCCAGCTGCTTCACTCCCAATCCAGCTCCCTGTTTGTGGCCTGGGAAAGTAGCAAAGGATGGCCCAATGCCTTGGGAGCCTGCACCTGTGTGACACCTGAAAGAAGTTCCTGGCTCCTGGGTTTGAACTGACTCATCTCAGGCTGATGTGGCTATTTGGGGAGTGTCTCTGCTCTCTTTCTCTCTGTAAATTTGCATTGCTAAAGAAAAAAACTGCACATTCAATGAAGAAAAAATGCTGAACAACTTCAACTGGGACGTGGCACTCCCAGCAGCCGTGCAGGCCTCACTGGGCAGCAGTGGGGGCCAAGTGAGCTGGCATATCCCTCTGAATGAAAAACGCTCTGCCCATGGGGTGTCATGCAAAGGCCGAGACAGCATCTACAAAAAAAAAAACAAACAACAAAAAAAAAACAAAAAAAACCCTACTTTTTGCAGCAAACTCAACTCTTTTTTCTGGTAAGATTTATTTATTTTTATTGGAAAGTCAGATATGCAGAGAGGATGAGAGACAGAGAGGAAGATCTTCCTTCCAATGATTCACTCCCCAAGTGACCACAATGGCCGGAGTTGAGCCAATCCAAAGCCAAAAGCCTGGAGCCTCTTCTGGGTTTCCCATGCAGGTGCAGGGTCCCAAGACTTTGGGTCATCCTCTAGTGCTTTCCCAGGCCACAAACTGGGAGCTGAATGGGAAGATGGGCTGTTGGGATTAGAACCAGCGTCCATATGGGATCCCAAGCACATTCAAGGTGATAATTTCAGCTGCTAGGCTACTGTGCCTGGCCCCAAACTCATCTCCTCATTCTGTTTTCCCCAAAATTTTCACTCAAATCCCCTCTACCAACCAGGTGTTTGTATGGATCAGAGTGGTCAATGGCTAAATCCTCACCTTGCAAATGCCAGGATCCCATGTAGGCCCTGGTTCATGTTCTGGCCACCCCACTTCCAAGCCAGCTCCCTGCTAATGGCCTGGGAGAGCAGCAGAGGATGGCCCAGAGCCTTGGGACCCTGCACCCATGTGGGAGATCCAAAGGATGTTCCTCGATCCTGGCTTCAGATCAGCTCAGCTCCATTGGGAAGTGAACCAACAGATGGAGGATCTTTATCTCAGCCCTTCACTCTGCGGATCTGATTTTCCAATAAGAATAAATAAATCATTTTTATATAATGTATTTATTCATTTATTCACTTACTTTTCTACTTATATGAAGTGCAGGGTGACAGAGAAGACAGAGAGAGAAAGACAGATCATCTATCCACTTTTTTACCCCACAAATGACCCCAACAGCCAGGGACGGTCCAAGCTGAAAGCAGGAGGCAGGAACTCTGTCTGGGTCTCCAACGTATGTCGCCTAGAGGACCAGCCATCCTTCTAATGCATTCGCAAGGCTACAGATGACTGTGACTGGCAAGAAAACACTCCACAGCCATGGGAGACATGGTCACTGTACTGCTTCTGAGATGGCACCATGCTCCTAGGTGAGCTCTTAGGGATGGAGAGACAGAGAGAAGTTCAAGGGAGAAGTCAAGTTGGACAGGCATGCCCTCTTCAGCTACTCTTCCTCTGGAGCTGCTAAATGACACGCAAGCCTAAGGCAGGAGCCATGGCTGAAAACAGGGGCAGGGAAGTAGGCACCAAATGTTTTCAAAGGCAGGGATTCAATGATTTAATTCATATCCATTTATTTAACTTGAAAAATAAAGGAAGGGGAAAAGAGATCGCGGCCAATAAAACAGTAGCTACTCCCACCCAAGCCCCGAAGTGGTCGCCAGGCACATGAGCCTGACCGCTCCTTGGCTCATGCCGATGCTGAGGGTGTAAGTTCTGGGGCTGTGAGAAGAGTATGACTGTGGGGAAAATGCAGCATGGACTCCACACACACCAAAAGGTGTGGAACAAATTTTATCTGTCCCAAATACATACAGACTTTTCCTTGTCTCTATTCTCTAAAACAACTGTGTAACAGCATTTGCTTGGTGTTATAAGTCATCAAGAGACGATTTAGGGTGTGTGTGTGTGTGTGTGCGTGTGTGTGCGCGTGTGTGTGTCTGGGTTAAAAGCGACCATGTCCTTTCACACATGACTTTGAGCATCAGTAGAGCCTGGTCTCCACGGAGGATCCAGTAGCTACCCCCCAGGGGCCTTCTGGGTGGCTCCCTATGGTGGCTCCCATCCGATGACTCAGCAGGGCCAGGCTGGCCTTCTTGCAGCTTGCCAATGCCAGGGTCACTGCCCTGGCTAGTGGCTCTGCCAGGAAATAGCCTAGGGCCAAGCCAAGCTCTGCACTGCCAATCTCCACATACTCTCATGCCAGAGCTGGGAGCCTGTAGGGGCTAGGAGGATAAGAACCACACCTTGTCAGGTCAGTGTCCAGAACCTTTGGGTTTAGTTTTCTTAAGGAGAGTAAGGGGCATGCCATCAGCTCTGTACCAAGTGGGAAGCAGGCAGGACACAGGCCTAATGCCACGGTCCTTGGCAGGCCACTCCTGTGGTGTGCCACCACGCTAGACCAGCATCCTGGCGGTGCCGATAACCTTCAGCAGGATGGCAGCCTGAAGGCTCCTAAGCAGGATCACCTGAAGGACAGCATCACCATGTCATTTTTAAAAAGATTTTATTTTTATCTTTATTGGAAAGACATACATACAGAGAGGAGGAGAGACACAGAGGAAGATCTACCCGCTGATTCACTGCCCAAGTGACCACAATGACCAGAACAAGTAATCTGAAGCCAAGATCCAGGAGCCTCTTCTAGGTCTCCAACGTGGGTACAGGGTCCCAAGGCTTTGGACCATCCTCAACTGTTTTCCCAGGATACAAACAGGGAGCTAGATGGGAAACAGGGCCGCCGGGATAAGAACTAACATCCGTATGGGATCCTAGCATGTTCAAGGTGAGGACTTCAGCTGCTAGCTATTGTGCTGGGTCCCACCATGTCATTCTTTAGAGTAGTATGCCAGGGGCCTGAGAAGTTTTAGTCTATTGTACCCTCTGTATACAACCATGCTAGGGCAAGGGCCTGAGATAGGGTTCCTAGAGGAAGAGGCCACTTTTGGGGTCACCAAGAAACCCAGGCTTACCTGTCCTCTTGGATTCAGGGGTGACAGGGTCTCAGGACCCAGAGGCTGGGGTATGTGTTCAGGCATTGGAACACACAGTGCCTGTGGTGCTGCCTCCTGGGCAGAGGAAAGGATCAAGCCTAAGTAGACATCAAGGGAGGCAAGCCTAGGGAGACACCAAAGGACAAGCCTAGGGAGACACCAAGGGAGACAAGCCTAGGAGACACCAAGGGAGACAAGCCTAGGAGACACCAAGGGAGGCAAGCCTAGGGAGACACCAAGGGAGACAAGCCTAGGGAGACACCAAGGGACAAGCCTAGGAGACACCAAGGCAGACAAGCCTAGGGAGACACCAAGGGAGACAAGCCTAGGGAGACACCAAAGGAGCAAGTGTAGGGAGACACCAAGGGAGACAAGCCTAGGGAGACACCAAGGGACAAGCCTAGGAGACACCAAGGGACAAGCCTAGGGAGACACCAAGGGAGACAAACCTAGGGAGACACCAAGGGAGGCAAGCCTAGGGAGACACCAAGGGAGACAAGCCTAGGGAGACACCAAGGGACAAGCCTAGGGAGACACCAAGGGAGACAAACCTAGGGAGACACCAAGGGACAAGCCTAGGGAGACACCAAGGGAGACAAGCCTAGGGAGACACCAAGGGACAAGCCTAGGGAGACACCAAGGGAGACAAGCCTAGGGAGACACCAAGGGAGACAAACCTAGGGAGACACCAAGGGACAAGCCTAGGAGACACCAAGGGAGGCAAGCCTAGGGAGACACCAAGGGAGACAAGCCTAGGGAGACACCAAAGGAGCAAGTGTAGGGAGACACCAAGGGACAAGCCTAGGGAGACACCAAGAGAGCAAATCTAGGGAGACACCAAGGTCTGTTCCTCTTAAACAGTTAAGGCCGTGGATGCCACTGCAAAAGAGAAAATAATACATGGGGACTTTGCTTTTGCCATAGCAAGGATACTGCTCTTGAAAGCAAACATGTCCTTTCCTACTTTTGATCTTCTCTGGAAACTGCTTGGTGAGTTCTTCAAACATCACAGTAGATATGGGTATGGCACCTGCACCTCAATCTAGAAGCCTGAGTGTTGGCTTGGGGAGCAGAGAGGAGCCTGCATGGTGACCAACGGCGACTCATCTCTACCCTGACAGTGGTGTACTCACTGTAGGAGACAATAATAGCCTTTGTGCTCTTGCTGGATGGCTTTTCAATCTGCACAGGGGCAGTCTATCCTTGCCCACATTTGGGAAACAATGGAGTACAATCTTCCTGGAGCTCACTCTACCTGCACTTGGTTTCTTTCCAGTTTTATGCATTTTGACCCAAGGGCTCGAGCATTGTAGAAAGCAATGGCTTCTCAGAGTGGTGATGACAATGTGGGGCACAGAGACACTGACACCAGCTGGAACTCTGAGATGGATCCATTAGATGAAATAGGGACAGATGTCCAAGGGACATGAAAGGTCTCCACCCCTCATCAGCAGGAAGCAACTACAAAAGATGTGATACATCCACATCCTTCCGTAACGTGAGAATAACCTTTGAGGGGTGAATGTCACGGCACAGGGAAGCAACAACTTGCTCAGAGTCATGAATTAGAAGGCATATTCCCCACCTATATAATACTGTGTGTCAATTACATGATCCTTTCCCCAGGATGGACTCCGCTCACGTAAGCCACTCATAAGAATTCAGGCAAAGAGCTCTTTATTTGAAAGGCGAAATGACAGAGAAGAAGGCAGGGAGAGGCAGAGAGGGAGAAAGAGAAAGTAGAGAGAGATCTTCATTTACTAGTCCACTCCCAAAACACCCACATCAGCGAGGATGAATGCTAGCACCATCCGGGTCTCCCACGTGGACACCTGGGACCTGGGGACTTGAGGCACCACCCACTGCTTTCCTGTAAACGCAGTGGCTGACCAGGAAGGAGAGCAGACAGCTGCAGCGGCATCCTGACAAGGGATGCAGCAAGCTAAGTGGAGACTTCCCGGGGCACCACACAGCTGCCGGCAACATTCTGCATTTCCTGCCCTGCCTAGGAGAGCTGCTGCCGCCAAGGCAGAGGCCAGGCCCTGCCCAAGAAAGACCCTGCAGCTTTTTGTGGGGATAACTTTGCCCAGCTGGGCAGGCACATGACAGGCAGAGAGTACACCGTCTTCCAGGCCTCGAAGGTCCGAATTATTTGGGGTTCTCCGGCTCGAAGGTCATGGGAATCATTTGCAGTTCTCTGGCTCCTCTAGTCTTCCCGGAGACTCCGAGCCTCCAGGTGCCAGCCTGGGGCAGCAGCTACTGACCCAGCCCTCACAGATGCCCACGCCACTCACACATGCTGACCCAGCCCTCACAGATGCCCACGCCACTCAAGAGTAACTGTGACTCTCAGTCCGCAAGGCTGAGACTCATTTAAGTCTGAAAGGCTTAAAAATGGAAGTGGCGGGGGGTAGTACTGTGTTGCCACCTGTTATGCCATCATCCCGTATGGGTGCCAATTGGAGCCCCAGCTGCTCCACATTCCTGTGATGTGCCTGGGTAGAAGCAGAAGGTGAAGGAGCTCCTGGCTCCTGGCTGCTGGCTGCTGCCTTGCCTAGCCATAGCCATTGAGGCTATTTGAGGGGTGAATGAGCAAATGGAAGATTCTCTCCCTCTCCATCTCTATCTCCATCTCTGTACTTATCTGTCCATATCTCTGACACTTCTTTTCTGTTACTCTGCCCTTCAAAATAGATAAAATGCCGTGACCATTTTTTTTTCTGAAGGTAAAGAAAATACATTTAAAATAATTAGACTAAACTGAGACCTATTCCCTCAGGAAATTCCGCTGTAATTGGGATCTATTTAAAGTAGGGGGAAAGCATTAAACCAGCAGGAAAAATCCCCAGTTAGCAAATGAGATAACTGTTATTTGCAGCACAGCAACATAAAATATCAAGGAAATTAGATTGTCCTTGTCCTGTCTGGTACTGATTTTTTAAAAAAATATTTCATTTATTTGAGAGGGAGAGAGAAAACAGTCCCCTCTCACCTGCTGTTCATTCTTCAAAAACTTGCAATGGTCAGGGCTAGCACAGGCCAAAGTCAGGACCTAAAGCTGGGTGGCAAGTGCCTCATTACTTGAGCTGTCACTGCTGTGTCCCAGGGCATGCGGGAAGCTGGAGTTGGGAACGGTACAAGGAGTTGAACACGGGCAACGCAGGGAGCAAGCACCTTAACCACTAGCTGTCTTCCCCTTTTAATTTTTTTAGTATTATTATTTTATGATACAGTTCCATAGGCTCTGGGATTTCCCTTCCCCCTCCCCAAGTCTCCCTTTTCCCTGTACACACACTGATTTCCCCTATATTATTACAATAGGATAGTTCTTCATAAGCAGTCATAAGTCCATCATTGCAGGCATGGACAATGCAGAGTCCAGCATCCTATTGTCAAGATATAGTAAACAGTTTCATTGGGAGTCCATCTTTAGTCTGGAAGCAGAGATGCATACTACATTGTATCTGCACATCTGGATGTGATAGTCTCCATTGCACAGTTACTGTACATTCCCTTAAATGAAAAGCCACAAAACAAAATCAACAACAGGAAGAAGAAGAAAAAAAAAAGACAATTACAATGCCAGAAGCTAAATAACATGCTACTGAATGACTAATGCATCACTGAAGAAATGAAGCAAAAAAAAAATCAAGAACCTTTAAAGAAAATGATGCTAAGCTGTGAGTGAAGACTTTAATGAGAAAAAAAAAAAAACCTGTCGTGAACAAATTAAAAGTAAAAACATCAAAATCCATGCAATATAGTTTCCTCTGATCTTTGCTGGTGAGATGTGTCTCCTGTTGAGCCAGTCTACTGAGCCAGGTCTACTAATCTATGAGAAAAATGCAAAGACCTGGCCCCATGAACGTCACTCCTTTCCCCATCTCCATGGAGCCCTCAGCGCCCTTCGAGCCACCTCTGGGAACTCCCTGCTCTCCACGAAGCCTACCCTGGAGCTCCCTTCAACCCCAGCCTTGGGCAGCCTGGTGACTCAGGTAGTAAGGCTCCTAGTGCAACTTCCACCTGGACTACTCTGAACGCACCCTCTGCTGGCGCACGCAGAACCAGAGGGAAAAGTTTCAGAACAACAACAATAAAAAATATCTTCCTTAGCTCCAAGAATAAGAAGCAGAGAAAAGAAAGCAAAAACTAGCTCTGTTTGCCTTAGCATTTTTGGCCTCTGGGTTTCAGAAAGGATTTTGGTAGTGCAGCCAAAGGCAGATAGCCTAACAGTTGAAGTTGGAGGTTACAAATTACCCCAACGACATCCTACATCAGGAGTGCCAGTTCAGGCCCTGTCTACTTCTTTTCCCATGCAGCTTCCCACCAATGCACCCAGGAAGGCAACGGATGAGGACTCAAATACCTTGGCCTCCCCCATCCTCCTGGAATGATCAGCAAGAGGGCTCCTGGCTCCTAGATGCAGTCTGGCCCAGAACTGGATGCTGCAGTCATTTGGAGAGTGAGTGAGCCAGTGAGTGCAAGTTATCTGCCGCTCCACGTTTCAAATAAATAAGCAATCTTTAAAAAATTACAAGTGGAGTGGTAGGCGTTTGGAGTGCAGTTAGCATCCAGCCTGTGATGCACACATCTCATCTCGCAATGGCAAGGTTTGAGTCCTGGGTCGGCCCCTGCTTACAGCTTCCTGCCAATACACCTGCTAAGGACTTGAGCCCCCACCGCCCATCTGGTGCACTTGGATTGCATTCCAGGCTTACTGGCTTTGGCCTGAGTGAACCAACTGAGGAATAACCTTTCCCTCAACGGCCCCATCACTCAATCTTTGCCTGTCAGATACATTCATTTTTTTTTAAAGTAAAGGAACAATAAAGAACTTGTGCAGCTCAACAACTCAAAGTGTTGGGTATTTAGGCCAGCACTCTTGCTCCTGCGGATGCAGAGCCCAGAAGGCACTCATGGAGTTCCTGCCACTCACATGGCCGACTGAGGCTGAGTTCCAAGTTCATGGCTTTAGCACATCCTAACCTTGACCTGTGTGGGGATCTAGACAGCAAACCAACACATAGGGGTCCCTTTCTCTCTCTCTCTCTCTCTCTCTCACACACACACTCTCCAAATCAATATAAGAAAAGAATAAATGATTTAAATAGATACTTCTCTGAAAAAAAAACACAAACAACCAGCAAGAACATAAAAAAATAATCTCACCAACTGATTAATTCAGGAAATGCAAGTCAAAACTGTAACACTCATCTGGATAGCTAGCTAGTACTTGGAAGAAAAAAAAAAAGGGAAACGCAAAATAATTCATTCCGGAGTCAGGAGTGTGAAATGGTACACGTGGATACTGACACCTGCTAAAACACAGACGAGCCTTGTGGGTATCAAGCTCAGCAAGATGAGCCACTCACAGAGAGACACAGGTGATGTGCCCCACCTACACATGCTGTGCAGAACATTCTAGTCCACGGAGACAAGGGGGAGTGACAACACCCTCCTCCCCTCTTCCTGCTCAGCCCGGCTCCATGCCTGGCTCAGCTCCTGTGCCCGACCTGGTGGCTGCTGGCCAGAGCTGTCATTGAGGTTGACGTGGTCAGTCCCGGCTGCACCATGTGATTTGCGAAGGTCCCCATAGGTTGGCACAGGTGGGTCTGGAAGGGAAGCCCCTGGCACCCAGGCCTGAGATGTACCCCGGGATGAGGCCCAGGAAAAACATGACCCCAGGCACAGCACGTTGATACACTCATTATTTCACATGAAGGCCATCCAGACGCCAGCCACTGCTGGAGGACGCTTCTCATCTTACATCCGGGTCAGCCCCATGAAAGAGCAGGTGCTTCTGACCCCTTTCAGGAAGTACTGGGAGAGATTCCGGAATAACCCGCAAAGACCCAGAGGAAGACTGGAAACCCAGCTCCACCCAGGGTGCCCACTGAACTTGGTCCCGACCCCTGGTCTGTTCTTCAGCCTCATTCTCTCTTCCTCACCCCTGTAAAGAGAGGCTCAAGGTTCAACAACCTGGCTGCACTCCCAGTTCCAGCTATGCACTATGCAGGCACAGGCGGACACTTCCGGAAGGGGCGCTCCAGTCCTCTCTCTTGCTGATTTGCCCAATCCCAGGGCATCTCAGAGGAAAACGAGAAACAACACTCTCTCCCCAGCTCCTACATGGCAACCCCAGTTCCTGATGCTCTTAGCTCATTCTCTGCAATTCTCCCCAAAGGGGACACTCAAGTGCTCATCCAGGGGGCTCACCATCTCACACCTGTCTATAAGAACAACATGATACGAGGTCACACAGAAATCTTTCCTTATTTTGATGATTAGGGGGAAAAATACCAGTGTAGGTTTCATCAAAAGTTAACAAAGACCTTTCTTGGCTGCCTGTTTATGGACTGGGTCATTTTATTGAAATCAAGAAATGTCTGCTGACACTGAAAGAAAAAAAAAGGTTCCCGTTAGCATTTTGCTTGGGTTCCAGCCTTTGGAATGAAGGTCATGGTTCTAAGACCACCACAGCAGGGACCCCTCCCTGGCACAGAACAACAGGACAGCTGAAGACCATCCACAGCACCCAGTGCTCCACCACAGGACTTCAAAAAGCTCCCAGCAACAAACTGGAAGAAGTGCCTTTAGAGTCTTCAACAGATTCACAAAAAAACTCCTGTTATAAAAGTCATGCCTAGCTCTCAAAAACAGATTTTTATACCAAAACAAGTCTATCTTTCGATTCCATTTGGCTAAAACCCTTTTAAAGAATCCTTGCATTTGGGTATCAAAAATTAAACCACACAGTTTCATCATTAAAACAGTGGAAGACCTTCACGTTTATGCTAATTCCAGTTGTGGATTGTGAAGAGAGGTACTCCCCAATGCTGAGGCTGGGCCTGAACACACAGCTGGGGACCCAGGGCGGCTCATGGGGTCAGTGGGCTGTGAGGTAGCTCTCTTGGCATTTGGCACCAATTCTTGTCTCAGCTCTGGTATCCTACTTCTGCCGCAAGCCCGCAGCAGCTAGCTCTTCCCTTCTGGAGGGCTGCTCTCCTCATCCACGGGAGTGGGGTGTTGAACTGGCTCCACAGTGTGAGGAAGGAATATTTCAGGCCCCCTGCCATGCTGAAGGGAGGAGAAGCAAGGGGCTGTGAGTAAGCAGGGAGGCCATAGGGGCTGCCCCCATCCTCCCCAACACACACCTGGCCCATCCGTCAGATCTCTGGCTCCTTCCTCGAGTCTGGGGGCTCCTGGCTGAGAACTTTTACCTAAAGTATACAAACTGTTGGACTAAAAAAAAAGCATGATCCCATCAGACAGGAGCTGGAAGAGGAAACAAGTCCTTGACTTTGACTAAACAGACCTGATTCCATGTCTTTCCTAAGGGTTTCCATCAGCCTTCGTAGCACCCTGAATACAGGAGCCCCCCCAGCCACAGTGCAAGTTTAAGAACATCTACCTGCAGCCCGGGAGGAAGTCAGGTGGCTTAGGGGACTTCCGAGGAAGACAAAGGAATGGAATTCAGACCCCAACCCCATGAACATTTGTTGCACATCCCTTAGAGCCACAGGAGGAGCTGGGTCAGAGAAGCTGGCAAGCCACCTGCGGTGCCAGCATTGCCTACGGGTTCTGGTTCCAGTCCCAGCTGCTCCACTTCCCATCCGGCTCCCTGCTAATGCCTCTGGGAAAGGAGTAGAGGATGACCCAAGTGCATGGGAGGCCCAGAGGAAGCTCTGGGCTCCTGGCTTCAGTGTAGTCCAGCCCTGGCCACTGTGGCCATCTGAAGAGTAGATCAGAGGATGGACAAAAGAAAAACAAACAAAAGGAGATGGAAGTGACTTGCTTTTAGAAGTTACAGTGTCACAGAAGCAGGCACTGTGGCACAGCAAGTCAAAAACTGCAGGAGTCAGGACAGCCCCTGGCTTCAACGGCAACGTCCGGCTTTGCCCTTTAGTTTATCATGTGGCACTCAGGCAGTTTCAAAGTTCTTCTTTGGCAACAATGAGTTCATAGGGAAATCCCACTCACCAAATACTTAACCCGATGAAGTTTAACATGGAGAAGATGTAGTTTCCACCAAGGAGCATTCCGATGTAGGCAATGGACACGTTCTGCAGGCAAAGGGAGAGTGGGTCACTGCGGAGACAAAGGACCTGGATACCGCCAAACCGGAAACCAGACCCCTGAGTTGTTGCTGCACGGACCGGCACAGAGTAGGCGTTCACGCAACTGTGACCACGTGAATACAGGTCACAGCTTGCGGCTTTAGGGAACAATGGAGCGAGTGTTGTGCTAAGCACACTGCCCTTCCCTGCTCTGTGACGGCCCAGGCACAAGAGCAGGAGTTGGGTTGCAACCAGGTGGCAGGATCCCATCTCCGACCACCACCTGGACAGTGACCGCTTCCACGGATGAGTGGCCGGAGAAGCATCGTTCACAAAACCCGCGCAGTGTTGTGTCCCAGCCTCCCCAGGAGGCTGCTGGGCAGCAGCGGACACCGCGGAGTGGCTCACGCTAATTCACAGGAGTGGAGGAATATGCAACTACAAGGGACTGGGAGGTGCAGGGGAGTGGAGCCAGAGCACCAGCACCCTCTCCTGGCTCAGCAGTGCACCTGTGCAGCACTGTGCACACCAAGGCCTGCTTGCCCTACAGGTGAGCTGAGCACCTGCCTCTAGAGACCCCTGTCCTCCCTTCCGCAACCCCTTCCTGGCCTTTCCTTCTTATAACTTAGTGGGCCCTCCTGCAGCTTCACGCTGCACCAGGAGAGGAGAAGCAGGGCAGGTTCTCTGATGCCCACAAACTGTAATTCCTACCAAGCCTCCCTCCAACAGCAGAATCAAGCCCAGCTTCCCTCCCTCCCTGGCGGGCCAAGTCCCACTGCGAGGCTCAGTCCGAGGCTCCGTCCACTCACCTTGATGGCTCCCAGCACAGCCGTCGTCAGGGTGGAGTTGTAATAGCTGCACAGAACCGTGGAGTACATCAGCAGGAACCTAAGACAGGGAAGCAGACACCTGGGCGCGTGCCTGGCCAGGCTGGGTCATGACACAGTGACGTGCACACACAAGCACCAGGAATAGAGAACAAACAAACAAACAACAAGGCATGTGCGGCGGTGCCTGGGACATCTGCATGCCATCTCCACAGGGCCATGGATGCTTTCACCTGCAATCAAGCTGTTTGCTAATGCAACTTGGACGCAGCACAGAGGATGGTCCAAGTCCTTGGGTTCCTGACCCCTCACGTGGGTGACCCAGAAGGAGTTCCTCTAAGGACTTTGATCTGGTTTAGCCCTGGCTGGTGCAGGCATTTTTGGGGGAGTAGACCAGAGGGTGGATGGAAGATCTCTCTGTCACCCTGTATTTCACACACGTCATAAAGGTTTGATACCCCACACCTCAACACTCTGCATATGCTGTACCTGTGACAGGAACGCTGTCTTGTTATGCGATAGCCCCACGATGGCTGCCCAGCTCGCTTCTCCCATACTCCCATCAGCATCTCCATGCACTGGGGGTGCAGAGGCGAAGGATTCCAGGGACCCGGGGTCTTTTTGTTGGTAGCAGCATTTACAGCAATGGTTTCCCATCCTTTCTATGCATCAGAACCACTTACTGCAGGTTTTAATTTTTTATTTGAGAGTCAGAAAGAAAGATGTCCCATTCACCGTTTTACTCCCCAAATGCCCTCAACTGCCCAATCAGAGCCAAGGGCTGGGGAGTCCAACCAAGTCTCCAGCACAGATGGTGGGAACCCAAGCATCTGGTCCATCACTGGCTGCACCACAAGGTGCCAAGGAAGAAGCTGGACCTGGAAGTGGAGCTGAGACTCAAACGCCAGCCCCAGTGACATCTTAATGAAACCACGCACTAGACAGGACAGATGCAAGATGCCAGTGTCCACCTGCCATGAATGTGGGCATTCATTCACCAGCAGGACAGAAGAACCCTCCAGCACACTTAAGTGAATTCCAACCTTGGTAACCGCCACTGTCAGGACAGAAAGGCTGCGTTTCTGCGTATAGCCACTAGGTGGCATCAGAGAAGAAATGCAAACCTAGCAGGAAATGCAATGTTTCTACAAGCAAATGAGTAGTGTCCAAAAAGAACCTGCACCAAGGGGGACAGGGAAATCGTGTGAATCCCAACATTAAAAAGCCAATCTCCATGGGACAGCGGTTTCAGAACATCTGTGGACTGATAAAATGCAAGGACGCTTGACAGCACTGAGTATTGCTTGAACATGTGCAGCGACTGTTCCGCTGGAAATGCACCAGCACCTCTCTCTACCTGAGGCACACTGACGCAGGCACTAGACGCTGATCTCATGTCATGGCAGGAGCCATCGCATCCGTTCTCTCCCAGGGTTCGCATTCCGAGAAAGTCGGAACTGGAAGTGGAGCCTGAACGAGAAGGGGGTGGAAAGTGGGTGTTTCCTGTAGCATCCTAGTTACTGAACTACATGCCTGTCCCCAGAAAAACAGTTTTCTTTTTCTGTTGGAAAGGCAGAGAGACAGAGATTGGTCTCCCACTTGCTGGTTCATCCCAGAAATGCCTGCAGTAGCCAGAACTGAGCCAGGCTGAAGCCAGGAGCCCAGAACTGAATGCAGGCCTCCCTCCCGCAGGTGCAGGAGGCCAATGACAAGCAGCTATTACCTGCTGCCCTCCAGAGTGCAGAAGTAGGCCCAGGACGCAAACCCAGACACTTCTGGTTGGCACCAGAGGCCAGGCCTCCACCCCAGGAAATGTGGGACCCGTACATGGTCTCTGCTCCAGGAAAGTAGGACAAAAGCCTAAAATGGTTGGATGATACAATGCCTGCACATCTCACTGGGGCACTTTCCCTGATTATATGGGCACAGCACCACAGGTGAAGAGGGTCATGGCCACATAGATTCCATAGGGCCAAGAGATCTAAAAGTCCAACAGGCTGGTGACAGAGAGTAGAAATGGCATTTAGCTAAACTTTGCAAAACTCAGCAGAGTCACATACTCATTTCTGGTCTTTTCAGGCCAGGCTCCCGGTGACCTAGGTAACAGTCCCTTCACCTGCTACAGGAACACCATTGGTGCATAGTATCCAATGGAGAGGGGTGGGTTCCAGGATCCCCCGTGGATACGAAAATCTGCAGGTCCCAGGTCCTTATATCAAAGACTGTGGCGTTTACACACACGCACAATCATAAGATGACTTTGCAATCCCAACAACATAAATACCATGTCATTCATTGCTGTGGTCATCACTTAGGGTATGAGTGGTGGCCTTGGCCCTAGAAGGCCTGTGAAATCATTTGGCCTAGCCCTGCCAAGGCAGCTGCAGGTGGGACTTGAAATTCAATAAACAGCAAATCTCTAAGTTGAGCATTCCATATGGTGCATGGATCATGCTATGGATCGTCCCACTGCCTAGCAGGAAAAAGGCCCTGCCCTCTTGAAGCAGAGCATCGTGAGAAAAGTCCGATTCAGGACATAGTTGTTAAAAAAAACAATTCTGATCCATGAGTGGCTGCATCCATGGACACAGAGGCACACAGAGCAGACTGCAATGGCCAGAAAGTCAGCTGGACACAAGGGCTTTTCCTAATGAATCTACATTTTCCTTTGTCAAGGGATGTCATAGTTGTGTCTACTTACCTGTGGTTGCTTACCCCAAAAAGCAAGACAGAAGAAACTGCATGATAAATAGAGCATTCTTCCATTGGTTGGATTCAGTAGCCTGTTATTTTAAAAAAAAGAGAGAGAAAAAAAGGTTAGTTTTATTAAAGTTTAAGTCTATGCTTAGAATCACCTTCCCAAACAAGATACACAACTTCAAAGATCCTAAATGATTTGTACGAACTCATGCGAAGTTTTGTTCCTCCCTGATTCTCAGCCTTGTTTTACAAAATAAGAAATTATTTTTAAAAATAAGCAAATAAATAAAACTTTGTAAAAAGGTAGGTGCAAGGTGGCACAGCAGTGAAGTCACGATCTTGAACCCAGATGGGATATAGGAATCATCACCCACTGCCTTCCCAGGCACATTAGCAGGGAGCTGGGTACAAGCAGAATAGCCGGAACCCAAACCTGTGAAGCAGTTTGAGATGCTGGCACCACAGGCAGGGGCTTAATCAGTTGTGATACGGTATCAGTCCCCCCGCCTATGCAGAAAACTTGAATGGTAAGAGGCCTGTGGAGCCTAGGATGGTAAGTGGCCTGCTGTTCACCTCTTAGGACTAGGGAGGAGACTAGGACAGTAAGAGGTCTGCTAGCCCCGGCAGGCCAAGGGAGGAGCCTAGGATGGTAAGAGGCCTGCTGGTCACCTTGTAGTTCTATGCAGGTGCCTAGGGTGGTAAAAGGACTGCTGGTCACTTTACAAGCCTATGCAGTAGCCTATGATGGTTAGAGGCCTGCTTGGTACCAGGCAAGCCTATGTAGTAACCGAGGATAATAGGAGGCGTGATAGTGAACCAGCAGACCTATGCAGGAGCATAGGGTCCTAAGAGGCCTGCTGGGTCCCAGCCCGGCCTGTGGAGTAGCCTAAAATGGTAAATGGCCTGCTGCTCACCTTTTAGGCCTATTGAGGAGACTAGGATTGTAAGAAGCCTGCTGGTTACCTTGCAGGCCTGTGCAGAAGCTTAGTGTGTTAGGAGACTTGTTAGTGAACCAGAAGGCCTGTGGAGGTGCCTAGGATGATAAGAGGCCTGCTAGTCACCATGTAGGCCTATGCAGGATTCTAGGGTGGTAAAAGGCCTGCTGGTCACCTTACAAACTTATGCAGAACCCTGGGTGGTAAGAGGCCTGCTGATTACCAGGCACGCCTGTGGAGTAGCCTAGGAGGCTAAGTGGCTTCCTGGTCACGTTTTAGGCCTAGGGAGGAGACTAGGATGGTAAGAGGCCTGCTGGTCACCTTGCAGGCCTATGCAGAACTTAAGGATGGTAGGAGCTTGTTAGTGAACCAGCAGGCCTGTGGAGCAGCTTAGGATGGTGAGGCCTGCTCGGCAACTTTAGGCCTATGCAGGAATCTAGGGTAGTAAGAGACCTGCTGGTTACCAGGCAGGCCTGTGGAGGAGCCTAGGATGGTAAGTGGCCTGCTGATCACTTTGCAGGCCCATGCAGAAACCTTGGTTTGTTGGAGGTTTTTGGTGAACCAGCAGGCCTATGCAGGAGCCTAGAAAGGAACAAGGCCTGCTGGTCACTTTGTAGGCCTATGCAGAAGCCTTGTGTGGTAGGAGGCTTGTTTGTGAAGCAGTAGGGCTTGAAGGAGCCTACGATAACAAGAGGCCTGTTAGTGAAACAATAGGCCTATGCAGGAACCTAGGATGGTAAGAGGCCTGCTGGTCACCACGTAGGCCTATGCAGAAGCTTAGGGTAGTAAGAGGCCTGATGGTAACCTTGCAGCCCTTGTAGAAGCCTTGGGTGAAGGAGGTTTGTTGTTGAATGAGCAGGCCTAAGCAGGAGCCTAGGATGATAAGAGGCCTGCGGGTCATGCAGGGCTATGTAGAAGCATATGGTGGTAAGGGGGCTGTTGGTCACCTGTAAGACCTAGGGATGAGACTAGGATGGTAAGAGGCCTGCTTGTCACCTTGCAGGCCAATGCAGAAGCATAGGGTGGTAGAAAGCTTGTTAGCGGATCTGCAGGCCTGGGGAGGAGCCTAGGATGTTAAAAGGCCTGCTGGTCACCATGTAGGCCTATGCAGGAGTCTACGGTGGGAAGAGGACTGCTGGTTACCAGGCAGGCCTCTGGAATAGCCTAGGATGGTAAGTGGCCTGCTGATCACTCTATAGGTATAGGGAGGAGACTAAGATGGTAAGAGGCCTGAATTTCACCATATAGGCCTATGAGGGAGTATAGGGTGGTAGGAACCTGCTAGTGAACAAGCGGCCTATGGAGAACGTAGGATGGTAAGAGGCGAGCTGGTCACCATGTAGGCCTATGCAGGAGCCTAGGGTGGTAAGAGGCGTGCTGGTTACCAGGCAGGCCTGTGGTGGAGCCTAGGATGCTAAGAGGCCTGCTAGTCACCTTGTAGGCCTATGCAGGAGCCTAGGGTGGTAAGAGGTCTACTGGTTACCAGGCAGACCTATGTAGGAGCCTAGGATGGTAAGAGGCCTGTTGGTTACCTTGCAGGTCTGTGTAGAAGCTTAGGATGGTAGGGGTTCTGTTGCTCAAATTGTAGGTTATGCAGTTACCTAGGACAGTAAGAGGCTTGCGGGTCACTTGTAGATCTATGCAAGATCCTAGGGTGGTAAGATGCCTGCTGGTCACCAGACAGTCCTTTGGAGGAGCCTAGGATTTTAAGAGACCTGTGTTCACCTTGTAGGTCTATGCAGGTGTCTAGGGTGGTTTAAGGGCTTGCTGGTCACCTTTTAGGTCTAAGGAGGAGCCTAGGATGGTTAGAGGTCTGCTTCTTACCAGCCAGGCCTATGTAGGAGCCTAGGATTACAAGAGGTGTGATAGTGAACCAGCATCCTATGCAGTAGCCTTGTATGGTAAGAGGCCTGCTGGTTACCAGTCAGCCCTGTAGATGAACCTAGGATGGTAAGAGGCCTGCTGTTAACTTCCTAGTTCTATGCAGGTGCCTAAGGTGGTAAAAAGCCTGCTGGTCACCTTACAAGCCTATGCAGCAGCCTAGGTTGTTAAGAAGCCTGCTGGTTACGAGGCAGGTCTCTGGAGGAGCCTAGGATGGAATGTGGCCTGCTGGGCACCTCTTAGGACTAGCGAGGAGTCTGGCATGGTAAGACGCCTGCTGGTTACCAGGCAGGCTTATGCAGGATTCTAGGGTGGTAGGAGGCTTGTTAGTGAACCAGCAGGCTGTGTAGGAGCCTAGGATGGCAAAAGGCCTGCTGGTCACCTTGTAGTTCTATGCAGGTGCCTAGGGTGTTAAAAGTCCTGCTGGTCGCCTTAGAAGCCGATGCAGGAGTCTAGGGTGGTAAGAGGCCTGCTGGTCACCTTTTAGGCCTATGCTGATGCTTAGTGTGGTGGGAGGCTTGATAGTGAACCAGAAGCCCTTGGAGGAGCCTAGGATGGCAAAAGGCCTGCTGGTCACCTTGTAGTTCTATGCAGGTGCCTAGGGTGGTAAAAGTCCTGCTGGTCGCCTTAGAAGCCTATGCAGGAGTCTAGGGTGGTAAGAGGCCTGCTGGTCACCTTGTAAGTCTATGCAGGTGCCTAGGGTGATAAAAGGCCTGCTGGTTACCAGGCAGGCCTATGCAGGTGCCTTTGGTGGTAAGAGGCCTACTGGGTACCAGGCGGGCCTGTGGAGGAGCCTAGGAAGATAAGAGGCCTGCTGGTTATCTTTTAGGCCTACGGAGGAGCCTACAATGTTAAGAGGGCTGCTGGTCACCTTACAAGACTATGGAGTAGCCTACGGTGGTAAGAGGTCTGCTGGTCACCTTGCTGGTCGTTGCAGGAGCCTGTGGTGGAAAAAGGCCTGCTGGTCACCTTTTGGGCCTATGCAGGAGTTAAGGTGGTAAGAGGCCTGCTAATTACCAGGCAGGCCTGTGGTGGAGCCTAGGATGTTAAGAGGACTGCTGGTCACCTTGTAGGCCTATGCAGGAGCCTAGGGTGTTAAGAGGCCTGCTGGTTACCAGGCAGACCTATGTAAGAGTTCTGTGGTCACCTTGTAGGTCTATGCAGGTGCCTAGGGTGGTAAAAGACCTGCTGGACATCTTAGAAGCCTATACAGGACCCTGGGTGGTAAGAGGCCTGCTGGTTACCAGGCCGGCCTCTGGAGTAGCCTATGATGGTAAGTGGTCTTCTGGTCATCTTTTAGGCCTAGGGAGGAAACTCGTATGGTAAGAGTCCTGCTGGTGTCCTTGCAGGTTTATGCAGAAGCTTAGGGTGGTAGGAGGCTTGTTAGTGAACCAGCAGGCCTATGGAGGAGGCTAGGATGGTAAGAGGCCTGCTGGTTACCATGTAGGCTTATGCAGGAGTCTAGGGTGGTAAGAGGCTTGCTGGTTGCCAGGCAGGCCTGATGAGTAGCCTATTATTGTAAGTGGCGTGCTGGTCACCTTGTAGGTCTATGAAGGTGCTTGGGTGGTAAAAGGCCTGCTGGTCACCTTACAAGCCTATGTAGGATCCTAGGGTGATAAGAGGCCTGCTGGTTACCAAACAGGCCTCAGAAGGAGCCTAGGGTCATAAGTGGCCAGCTGGGTCCCAGGCAGGCCTGTGGAGGTGCCTAGGAAGATAAGAGGCCTTCTGGTGAGCTTTTAACCCTATGCAGAAGCTTAGGGTGTTAGGAGGCTTGTTACTGATCCAGAAGGCCTATGGAGGAGCCTAGGATGGTAAGAGGCCTGCTGGTTACCATGTAGGCCTATGCAGGTGTCTACGGTGGTAAGAGGCCTGTTGGTTACCAGCAGGCCTGTGGAGGAGCCTAGGATGGTAGAGGCCTGCTGGTCACCTTGTAGGTCTTTGCAGGTGCCCAGGCTGTTAAAAGGCCTGCTGGACAGCTTTTAGGCCTAAGGAGTAGCCAAGAGTTTAAGAGGTCTGGTTGTTACCAAGCAGGCCTATGTAGGAGCCTAGGAAAACAAGAGGCGTGATAGTGAACCAGCAAGCCTATGCAGCAGCTTAGGATGGTAAGAGGCCTACCTGTTACTCAATAGGCCTATACAGCAGCCTAGGGTCATAAGAGGCCTGCTGGTTATTCGCCTGGCCTGTGGAGTTGCCTAGGAAGATACGAGGCCTGCTGGTCATCATATCGGCATGCAGTAGCCTAGGATGGTAAGAGGCCTTCTGGTGACCTTTTAGGCCTATGCAGAAGCTTAGGGTGGTAGGAGGCTTGATAGTGAACCAGCAGACCTATGGAGGAGCCTAGGATGGTAAGAGGCCAGCTGGTCACCTTGTAGACCTATGCAGGAGTTTCGGGTGCTAAGAGGCATGCTGGTTACTAGGCAGGCCTGTTGAGGACCCAAGAAGGGTAAGAGGCCTGCTGGTCACGTTGTAGGTCTATGCAGGTGCCTAGGGTGGAAAAAGTCCTGCTCGTCACCTTACAAGCTAATGCAGGAGCCTTGGGTGGTAAGATGCTTGGTGGTTACCAGGCAGGCCTGTGGATATGCCTAGGATGGTAAGTAGCCTGCTGGTCATCTTTTAGGCCTAGGGAGGAGACTAGGATTTTAAGAGGCCCGCTGGTGACCTTGCCGGCCTATCCAAAAGCTTACGGAAGTAGGAGGCTTTTTAGTGAATCTGCAGGCCTGTGGAGGAGCCTAAGATGGTAAGAGGCCTGCTGGTCACCTTAGAAGCCTATGTAGGAGTCTAGGGTGGTAAGAGGCCTGCTGTTTAACAGACAGGCCTGTCAAGGAGCCTAGGATAGTAAGAGGCCGGTGGTCATCTTTTAGTTCTATGCAGGTTCCTAGGGTGGTAAAAGTCCTGCTGGCCACCTTAGAAGCCTATATAGGACCCTGGGTTGTAAGAGTCCTGCTGGTTACCAGGCAGGCCTTCGGAGTTGCCTAGGATGGTACATGGCCTGCTGTTCATCTTTTAAGCTTAAGAAGGGGACTAGGATTGTAAGAGGCCTGCTGGTCACATTGCAGGCCTATCCAGAAGCTTACGGTGGTAGGAGGCTTTTTAGTGAATCTGCAGGCCTGAGGAGGAGCCTAGCATGGTAAAAGGCCTGTTTGTCACCTTACAAGCCTATGAGGAGCTTAGGGTGGTAAGAGGCCTGCTGGTTACCAGGCAGGGCTGTGGAGTAGCCTATTATAGTAAGTGGCCTGCTGCTCACCTTTTAGGCTTAAGAGGAGGCTAGGCAGGTTAGAGGCCTGCTGGTGACCCTGAGGCTTATGCAGAAGCTTAGCATGGTAGTAGGCTTGTTAGTGAACCAGCAGGCCTGTAGAGGAGCCTAGGATGGTAAGAGGCCTGCTGGTCACCTTATAGGTCTATGCAGGAGTCTAGGGTGGTAAGAGGCCTGCTGTTTACCAGACAGGCCTGTGGGGGAGCCTAGGATAGTAAGAGGCCTGCTGGTCACCTTGTAGGTCTATGAAGGTGCCTAGGGTGGTAAAAGGCCTGCTGGTCATCTTAGAAGCCTATGCAGGACTCTGGGCGTTAAGAGGCCTGCAGGTTACCAGGCAGGCCTGTGGAGTAGACTAGAATGGTAAGTGGCTTACTGGTCACCCTTTAGGCCTAGGGAGGAGACTGGGATAGTAAGAGGCCTGCTGGTGTCCTTGCAGGACTATGCAGAAGCTTAGGGTGGTAGGAGGCTTGTTAGTGAACCAGCCGGCCTATGGAGGAGCGTAGCATGGTAAGAGGACTGCTGGCCACCTTTTAGAGGTATGTAGGAGTTTAGGCTGGTAAGAGACCTCTGGTCAACTTGTAGGTCCATGCAGGTGCCTGAGTGGTAAAACGCCTACTGGTAACCTTTCAGGCCTATGCAGGAGCCTACGGTGGTAAGAGGCCTGCTGGTCACCTTTTAGACTTGGGCGGAGACTAGGATGGTAAGAGGCCAGCTTGTCACCTTGTAGGCCTATGGAGGATTCTAGGGTGGTAAGAGGCCTGCTGGTTAAAAGACAGGCCTGTGAAGGAGCATAGGATAACAAGAGGCCTGTAGTGAACCAGCAGGCCTACGCAGCAGCCTAGGATGGCAAGACGCCTGCTGATTACCATGCAGGCCTATGTAGGAGCCTAGGATAAAAAGAGGCGTGATAGTGAACCAGCAGGCCTGCTGGTTACCAACAGGCCTATGAAGGATCCTAGGGTCGTAAGAGGGCTGCTGAGTACCAGGCAGGCCTGTGGAGATTCCTAGGAAGATAAGAGGCCTTCTGGTGAGCTTTTAGGCCTATGCAGAAGCTTAGGGTGGTAGGAGGCTTGTTACTGAACAAGAAGACCTTTGGAGGAGCCTTGGATGGTAAGAGGCCTGCTGGTCACCTACTAGGCCAATGCTGGAGTCTAGGGTGGTAAGAGGCGTGCAGGTTACCAGGCAGGCCTGTGGAGGTGCCTAGGATGGTAAGAGGCCTCCTGGTCACCTTGTAGGACAGTGCAGGTACCTAGGCTGGTGAAAAGCCTGCTGGTCCCCTTACAAGCTTATGCAGGAGCCTTGGGTGGTAAGAGGTCTGCTGGGAACCATGCATTCCTCTGGAGGAGCCTAGGATGGTTAGTGGCCTGATAGTCACTTTTTAGGTCTAAGGTGGAGACTAGGATGGTAAGAGGCCTGCTGGTTAGCAGGCAGGCCTATGCAGGATTCTAGGGTGGTAGGAGGCTTGTTAGTGAACCAGCAGGCCTGTGGAGAAGCTTAGGATGGCAAAAGGCCTGCTGGTCACCTTGTAGTTCTATGCAGGTGTCTAGGGAGGTTAAAGGCCTGTTGGTCAGCTTTTAGGCCTAAGGAGGAGCCTAGGATGGTTAGAGGTCTTCTTGTTACCAGGCAGGCCTATGTAGGATCCTAGGATAACAAGAGTCATGATGATGAACCAGCAGGCCATGAAGTAGCTTATTATGGAAACTCCTAGCTCCTTACTTTGGACCAGCTCAACACCAAATAAGTCAATAAATGCTTATTTGAAAAAGAAAAGAGAAACAGTCAACTCAGAATATTGTGTCCTGCAAAGTTCTCATCTATAAAGCAAGGTGAAAGAAAAACCTTACAAAACAAGCAGAAATGGAAAGAAAGTCACCACATGCCCAGAATTGCAAATTATTCTTAAGGATGTGCTACACACAGAAACAGATGATAGTCATTATTATCAAGGACCGTGAATGCATGCAATGTGCTAGGAAAAGTCCAAAGATAATCCAAAGTAAACAACAGAATACTTTCCAAGAAATGGTAAGACCAAGTTGTTACCTATCAATAATAACCTTGAATATAAGTGGATTAAATTCTTGATTTAAAAGATACAGAACTGATGAACAGAACAATAGCAATAATAATAATAACAATAATAATAATAAAAAACCCAGCTCTTTCTATGCACAAATAATACACCTTACCATCAAACATACCACAGATAGAAAGTGAAACGAGGGGAAATAAGATATTTTATGCTAACAGAAAGTGAAAACAAAATAGGGTGCCCAACCTAATATCAAATAAAATAAAGTGTAACATAAAAACTTCTTTTTTAAAGATTTATTCATTTTATTACAGCCAGATATACAAAGAGGAGGAGAGACAGAGAGGAAGATCTTCCGTCTGATGATTCACTCCCCAAGTGAGCCACAATGGGCCCGTGCACGCCAATTTGAAGCCGGGAACCTGGAACCTCTTCCAGGTCTCCCACGCGGGTGCAGTGCCCCAATGCATTGGGCCGTCCTCAACTGCTTTCCCAGACCACAAGCAGGGAGCTGGATGGGAAGTGGAGCTGCCGGGATTAGAACCGGCGCCCATATGGGATCCTGGGGCTTTCAAGGTGAGGACTTTAGCCGCTAGGCCACGCCGCTGGGCCCTAACATAAAAACTTTTAAAAGAAACAAAGAAGGACTTTGTGATGAGTAAGGAATCAAACAGCACATATGAATATAGTGGGTGTATACATACACATAATACCAGGGCACCTGGCTAATTAAAGCAAAAACTTTAAAAAAGATTTAATTTTTAGCTGAATGGCAGAGTTATATAAAGAGACGGACAAAAAGAGATGCAGAGAAAGAGTGACAGAAAGAAATGTCTTCCATCTGCTGGTTCACTTCCCGAGTGGCAGCAATGGCCAGAGCTGAAAACAGATCTAGCCTATGATCCAGACATCCCACTCCAGGGCATTTATCCAAACTAAATGAAATCAGCATATCTGTGACACCAAGTTTAAAGCAGCTCAACCCACAACAGCTAAGCCATGGAACCAAAACAGATATCCACCAACAGATGACTGGTAAAACAGCTAAGCCATGGGATCAACACAGAGATCCACCAAGAGATGACTGGTAAAAGAAAATGTTGTGCATTAACACTGTGGAAGACAACTCAGCATTAAAAATAAATTAATCAAGGGATGAAATCTGGTCTCTTACAACTCAGTGGAAGTAATTGGGAACCATTATGCATTGTGAGAAAAGATAGTCTCCAAACGACACTGTATATCTGCCATAATCTGTGGGAATTAATTCACAGTTAACATAAAAAGCAATCTATAGATATGAAAGAGGAACTCAGCGATCTGAATAATGTGTACAGCCTTTACTTACACACCTAATGAAAACAACAATTTTTTTTTTTTTTTTACAAATTTTGGTCTGCTTATTTTTTCTCCATCATTTGATACAATTTATTCTTTCTAATTGGCATCTGTGGATACTATCACATAATAGAGTTTTAAACATACAGAAAAAAGGTATGAAAAAAAACCATAACTCTAATGGCACAAAAACATGTAGATCAATAGATTAGGTAGTCCACAAATGAATCCACCTATCTACATTAAGCTAATCTTTTACAAGGGAGTCAAAATCAATACTGGGAGAAATGACTAACTCTTTAACAGCTGGTGCTAGAAACACTGAAGCTAAACATGACCCTCTACTTTACACCTTTGAAACTAACCCAAAATGGATCAACTAGCTAACTTTCTGCATAGGAGAACCTGCTAGACAGTGCAACAGGCAAAACATCGAAACCAAACAGCTACGCATCTGCCTCTGAAGATGGATCCAAAGGAGAAAAGTAGCAGATACAAATCACACATACACCCCTCAGGAGCACCCCCACGGGTGGACCAAAGGGCCCCAGGGGGAGGCCTTTTCAAGCTCCACAAAACAGCTACAGTTGCCCTGAGGCCCCTCTGGCTGCTTTATTCTACCAGTGACGCCAAACCCACTGCAATCCAACAAGCTCCAGCCAAAGCAATGCTTAACAGTACACCATGTCCCTCAGCTAGTGACTCTGACTCCAAATACCATGACCATGTGTGGGCCAGACTCCACGCAGGGTCAGGACGCTCACACACCAAGCACACGAGGGTAGACCCTGTTCTGTGGGCACGGAGTGAGGAGGACTGGTCAGGGACCCCAAAAAGCACATCAGAAGGAAGGACCCCAGGGACTCAGCTTGGAACGGCACAGAAAAACCACAAGCAGGGCACTCACTGTTTTTAGGGCAGGGACTTCCCTTGCAGGCTGGTCCGGATCACCTCCTCCTGTGGGGCTCCAGCATGATCCTCAGGGCCGCTGCCTCCCCAGCTCCATGGCCATCTGCACGGACCAGCACCTCAGGACTGAAGGTGCCAGGCAGACGGCAGCGTGCGCTGGTCTGGATCTTCTTCTCCCGCACAGCTCCAGAATCCTCAGGGCCATTGTCTCCCAGCTCCGTGGCCGTCTGCACTGGCCAGCACCTCAGGACTGAAGACGCCAGGCAGATGGCAGCGTGCGCTGGTCCAGAGTCTGGATCTTCTTCCCCAGCTCCATGGCCGTCTGCACCGGCCAGCAGCACCTCGGGACTGAAGGCGGCAGGCAGGAAGCAGCGTAGATGAGGAGCTTCCGGTCAGCAGCCAACTGGTTGAAACTGCCTGACCAATCAGGGCCACAGAGGAGGCGGGACTAACCTTTCCCGCTCACAGTGGTCCACCTATCACAGGAACACACACTAAAGCTGGCCAGGAGGCTAGGCCAGTGGTAAAAATGGGCACCGGGGAGACCCGTAGGTAGAAAGATTAGTCCCGCCTCCTCCGTGGTCCTGATTGGTCAGTTAGTTTAAACCAATAGGCTGCAGAACGGAAGCTCCTCGCCCAAGCTGCTTCCTGCTTGGCTCTTCAGTTCGGAGTTGCTGGCCGGTGCAGACGGCCGCGGAGCTGCGCAGGAGGAAGACTCTCCAGACCAGCGCCATGGCCGTCTGCCTGGCGCCTTCAGCTCGGAGGGGCTGGCCGGTGCAGACGGCCGCGGAGCTGCGCAGGAGGAAGACTCTCCGGACCTGCGCCGTGGCCGTCTGCCTGGCGCGTTGGCGCGTTCAGCTCTGAGGGGCTGGCTGGTGCGGGAGCTGTGCGGGAAGAAGACAGAGACTCTCCGGACCAGCGCACGCTGTCTGCCTGGCGCCTTCAGCTCTGAAGTGCTGGCCGGTGCAGATGGCCGCGGAGCTGGAAGTCAACAGCCCTGCGGATCTTGGAGCTGCGCAGGATGAAGAAGATCCGGACCAGCTTATAAGGGAGGTACCTGCCCTGAGCACAGTGAGTACTGCACTTTATTTTATGGCTACACTGTTTTGTTTTCACTATCAGTTAAGCGTGAAATATCTTATTTCTCCTCATTTCACTTTCCATCTGTGGCATGTTTGTTGGTAAGGTGGATTATTTGTGCATAGAAAGAGCTGGGTCTTTTATTATTATTATTATTACTATTATTCTGTTCATCTGTTCTGTATCTTTTAAGGCAGGGTCAGGCACAGTCTGGGAGCCAGGAACTTAGTGCAGCTCTCCCATGTGAGTGTCAGTACACAAGTTCTTTTTTTTTTTTTAAAGATTTATTCATTTTATTACAGCCAGATATACAGAGAGGAGGAGAGACAGAGAGGAAGATCTTCCATCCGATGTTTCACTCCCCAAGTGAGCCACAGTGGGCCCGTGCGTGCCGATCCGAAGCCGGGAACCAGGAACCTCTTCCAGGTCTCCCACGCGGGTGCAGGGTCCCAAGGCTTTGGGCTGTCCTCGACTGCTTTCCCAGGCCACAAGCAGGGAGCTGGATGGGAAGTGGAGCTGCTGGGATTAGAACCGGCGCCCATATGGGATCCCGGGGCGATCAAGGCGAGGACCTTAGCCGCTAGGCCACGCCACCGGGCCCCCTTAAGACATTGCCTGCTTCTTCCCCAAGTGCATGTTACTAGGATGTTAGCACTGAAAGCAATACAGGAGTTTGAATTCAGGCAGTCTGATATGGGATGTGAACATCAGAGCTAACACCTTTGCTGCTGTACCAAATATCCACTTCTACCCTTCTGTCTTTTGAGCATGATTCATAGGTCTTCATATAGTTTCTAAATTTTTGAAATTTTTATTTCCTTTTTTAGTGTGTTTGGGACGTGTGTGTGTGTGTGTCTGTGTGTGTAGGGGGAGGGAAATGAAAGGGAATGAGATCGATTTCGAGAGCACATGTGAGAGAGAGGAAGAGAGACCTTCTTCTGTGATTTACTGCCTTTAGTTCTAGGAATACTCAGTGTTGGTCGAGTAGTGTACAACCCAAATAGGTCTGCCTCGTGATTGTCAGGCTCCCAAGTATTGAGCCATTGCTTGCTGTCTCCAAGGGTGTATTTTTAGTACATTGCAAACACTGAATATGGAAGCTGTTAAGGTGTTGTGTTGTTTTAGTTTCAAAAAAAAATAATAAGCCTGTTCTTTATCTGGTGAATGTCTCATCTCTTAGAATTGAGTTAAGCTGAAGCATGTTCAATGTAAACCTTTCATTAGGTCGACTTCTCGCGTGGTTTTTGTGATCTAGCATTAAAAAGAGAATTCCAGCATCAGTGTCTGGATCTGGGATCTTGCATTGCTTAAAAAATAGTAGGAGAAAGCAAGAGAGAGTAAGCACTCCCTACTATTCATTCACACCCCAAGTGCCCAAAATGTCCAGGTCTGGGCCATGCCAAACTGGGGAACTGAGATCTCAATCCAGGTCATCCATGTGTTTGGTAGAGATTTGATTATATGAGTCCTTGTTTATTTCCTCTAAGGTTATCATCAATAGGAAGCCGAAGTCAGGAGCCAAAGCAGAGTGAAAACCTAGACGTTCCTACTGGGATGCAGAATTCTAACCACTTACTTAAGCACTAGGTTCTATGTCTTTGATCTTGCAGATATAATTATTTATTTTCAAATCATGTTGACATTTTGATTCAGTTCACCACACAAACATACAGACTGTGGTGACTCAGCTTTCTAGCAGACTGTCCAAGTCTGTGTGAGGGCATGTTTGTTCATTCAACTTGGATAATAGAGCAGAGGTAGTGGCATGCATTGTAAATGTTTAACTGCCAAACTATTTCACCACATAGCCTTACAGTTTTATATACCTACAGAGTGTGAATGAGAATTTCAGTGGCTTTTCATTATTATCAGAGATTGCTGTTTCACAGTCTCTTAAATTTGTGTCAATCTAGCGGCTACACCAAATTTTTTTTAAAGATTTATTCATTTTATTACAGCCAGATATACACAGAGGAGGAGAGATAGAGAGGAAGATCTTCCATCCGATGATTCACTCCCCAAGTGAGCCGCAACGGCTGGTGCTGTGCCGATCCGAAGCCGGGAACCTGGAACCTCCTCCGGGTCTCCCACACGGGTGCAGTGTCCCAATGCATTGGGCCGTCCTCGACTGCTTTCCCAGGCCACAAGCAGGGAGCTGGATGGGAAGTGGAGCTGCCGGGATTAGAACCGGCGCCCATATGGGATCCCGGGGCGTTCAAGGTGAGGACTTTAGTCACTAGGCCACGTCGCCGGGCCCTACACCTATTTTTATACACCATTCTTGGCAACATTATGATGGGGAAGGATGTGATTGGAGACAGAAATGTGTGGATTGAGTGATGACTTTTGCTTTGGAAACTGTCCACATTTCAGTCCATATGCAGGGCTAACTGGCTGTTAGAGGCTCACTTGGTTTTCGTCATCCTTTATCGTTTTGTGGTACTGGAAGCCCTCCCACCTTCCAGCGTTCCCATTTAAGGTGTGGAAATGGCACTCTCAGTTCATCTGTGACGTGATTGTTCTGTGGAGTTCAATGTATATGTCTTTCTTGTGTTCTTTCAGATGGCAAGGAAAAGCATGAACATTCTTGTGTATTTTTCTTGCCTTATGGCTCTCTCCACAACCTCCAGAACTTGTGCATAGCAATGGTGTGAAAGTAGGCATCCTTGGTTGGTGCCAGATCTAAGCAGAGTTGCTTCCAGTAGTTTCCCATTCAGTATGGTAATGGTTTTGGAGTTTTGTATATTGTCTTGTGTGGAGGAGTGTTCTTTTCATACCTAGTTTACATGAAGTTTTTATAATGAAAGTACGTTGTGTTTTAAATTGTGCTGTCTCTGCATCTGATGAGATAATCATATGGTGTTTATTCTTCCATTTGTCAATGTTGTGTATAACATTTATTAATTTGCTATGTTGAACCATCCCTTGGTCCAGGGGAATGATCTTTCTGGTATGATGTTAGATTTTATTTATTATTTATTATTTAGAGGTTTGTATCATTTTATTAGAAAGTCAGATATTCAAAGAAGAAGAGAAATAGAAAGAAAGATCTTCCATCCGTTGATTCACCTCCCATGCAGCCCCGATGCCTAAGCTAAGCCAATCTGAAGCCAGGAGTCTGGAACCTCTTCCCAGTCCCTCATGGGGGTGCAGAGTCTCAAGCCTTTGGACCATTCTCCACTGTTTTCCCAGGCCACAAGAAGGGAGCTGGATGGGAAGTGGAGCTGCCAGGATTAGAACTGGGCCCATATGGGATCCTGATGTGTGCCAGGCAAGGACTTTAGCCGCTAGGCTACTGTGCCAGCTCACGATGGTGGATTTTATTAGCTAGTAGATTGTTGAGGATCTTTGTACTTTGCATCTGTGTTCAGAACACATATTGTTGTGTACTTCCCTTTCTTTTCTCTCTCTCTTTCTATCTCTGACTTTTTTGATTTGGTTTTGAATGCTGATCTAGGAGGATACCCTCCATTTAACTTCTTTTTAGCAGAACTCTTTTTTAATCTATTTGCTAATACAGTTCCATAAGCTGTGGCCTTTAGTTTCCTCTCTCCTCAAATTCCCTCCCCTCATTGAATTTTCCTATATTGTCTTAGTGTAGTTGTTCAAAAAGTAATAACTCCAACATTCTGCTGTTTATATTTATCTGGATATTATAGTAATAGATAATGCCAGATGGTCCAGCATCCTATTGTCAGCATACATTTTTTTAAAGACTTTTTGCTGAATTTTTGTTTTAAACTTTTGAATTTTATGGTACAATTTCATAGAGACTGGGAGTCACCTTCCCCCAAATCCCACTCCCCAACTTATTTTCCTCATGCTGCCTCAATAGTATAGTCCTTCACAAGGAGTCATCATTCCATCAGTCTGTTATTTAAGTGTTCTCTGACATTGCTGGTACAGACAATGTCAGACAGTCCAACATCCCATTGTTTACACATTTCCAGCAATTTCATTGGGAGTACATCTTTGATTGGGAAGCAAGGATGCATATTGCATTATGTCTCCACGTCTGGATATGGTAGCCTATGTTACTCCATCACTATATATTGCCTTAAATGAGAAGCCACAAAATAAGGTCAACAACTGACCTTTCACATGTCTGTGAGCCATTTGAATATATTCTTTTGAAGACTATCTGTTCATTTCCTTTGCCCATTTTTTAAATGCACTTTTTTTGATTTATTTATTTTTATTACAAAGATATACAGAGAGGAGCAGAGATAGAGAGGAAGATCTTCCATCTGATGATTTACTCCCTAAGTGAGCTGCAACGGCCGGTTTTGTGCCGATCCGAAGCCAGGAGCCAGGAGCCAGGAACCTCCTCTGGGTCTCCCATGCAGGTACAGGATCCCAAAGCATTGGGCCGTCCTCAACTGCTTTCCCAGGCCACAAGCAGGGAGCTGGATGGGAAGTGGAGCCGCTGAGACAAGAACGAGCACCCATATGGGATCCCAGGGCTTTCAAGGCGAGGACTTTAGCCACTAGGCCATGCCGCCAGGCCCCCTTTGCCCAATTTTTAACAGTTCTTTTCCCCCTTGGTTTTCTGAAGCTCTTTATAAATTCTGGATATTATTCCACTATCAGTTGTGTAATGTGCAAAAAATTTCTCCTATTCTGTTGGTTGCTTCTTCACTTTTTAAATTGTTTCCTTTGCTTTACAGATGCTTTTTAGTTTGATGTAGTCTGATTTTTTCGTTTTGGCCTTGACTGTCTGTGCTTTTGGCATCTTTTCTGTTTCTTTAAGGTTTATTTTATTTTATTGTATTTGAAAGTCAGATATACAGAGAAGAGAAGAGAAAGAAAAGATCTTCCATCCATTGATTCACTCCGCAAGTGGCCATAGACCGGAGCTAAGCCAATCAAAAGCCAGGAGTCAGAAGACTCTTCTTGGTCTCTCCCGTGGATACAGGGTCCTAAGACCTTGGTCTGTCCTCCACTGCTTTCCCAAGCCACAAGCAGGGAGCTGGATGGGAAGCAGAGCTGTCAGATTGGATCCAGTGCCCATATGGGATTCAGGTGTGTGCAAGGCAAGGACTTCAGCCACTAAGCTATCATGCCAGGCCCTTGCTGTCTTTTCTAAGAAGTCTTTCCCCATTCCTATTTCTAGGAGAGTGCTTCCTATGTTTTCCTTTAACCGTTTGCTGGTTTCTGAGTGCAGATCTCAGTCTTTGATCCATTTGGAGCTGATTTTTGTACAGTGTGGCAGCGCGGGTCTTGCTTCTTAATTCTGCAAGCTGCTATTCAGTTGTACTAAGAGCATTTGTTGAATGGACCTGGATTTTTCCCTGGATTGTTTTCAGGTTTTTTTAAAGTTATTTTGAGGCATTTCATCAGTCTTTAAATTTTCACATTCTAATATTGACATGTTCCTTTTGAGGAGTTACGTTGTCTCTTTCTTTCTTGTATTTCTACATTTGTAGGCAGTTGTGGAAAGAGTAGTTTTTCTCCATTTCTGGATTTTAAAAATGATTTCATTCATATAAACAGAACAAATGCTGCAGATGTCACAGCACAGTTTCAGAAGCGTCATGATACTTTCCCCATGACCCTCCTGCTGTGTTCTCCTTCCTCCTTCCCAACTGTTTTCTTTCACAAGTTTTTAGAATGGCTTACTTTGAGTTCACTTCTCAATCAGGTATAACTAGAAAATAGAAAATAGAAAACAAAACCAAAATAAAAACCTCATGTCCTTTAGGAGTATAGATAAAGGCTGACTTTTCAATGTCCATCTCACTTCTCTGTTTTTAAAAATATTTATTTGCTTTTGTTGGAAAAGTAGATTTACAGAGAGAAGGAGTGAGGCTGTGGAAAATAGAAAATAAAGTTAAGTTAATGGCAAAAATATGTAGGAGTTAAAAGAGATAACAATTAGTGGATTGTTGGATAAGTGATGGTAATTAGAACATAGGATAAATTATTTTAGAATGATGTTGATTGAGCAATTGTTAAGCTGATTCCTAAGTTTGGTTTCTGTAATGGGAGCTTTGCTTGCTACAAGGGGAACCAAGGTAAAGCCATGATAGGCCTCAGACAGGCCTCGGACAGGCTAGGCCTAAGTTTCATTCCCTAGAATTGAGGCACCTGCTTCCCCAAAGTGGGCCACCACCCACCCTAGACAGAGCCGACAAATCAGAGGAAACTTGAAAGGTCCCTAGTCATCAGGTGGTCATGGTGATGATAGAGGCTGACCACTGGGGTGAGCATGGATAAGAGAGACTGACCATCACAGTGGTCACGGGTCATAGAAAATGACCAATTACAATCTTGCCAAGGCCTGTTCGTAGACTCAGTGGCCCATTCCTGGAATTGCAGCCAAAACCCTATATGAACTACATGAAAATATATGGTCGGGGACCTTGTCAATACTCCACTGTGTTCGATGAGACTTGGACCCAAGGGCACTAGCAATAAAGTTCCTTTGCTTTTGCATTATCTTGTGTGGAACTCCTCTGTTCAAGGCGGTGGGATAAATTCCAGACCCAACGGATTCACTCTGCAAGTAGCCTCAGTGATTGAAGCAGAGCCGTTCCAAAGCCACGATCCAGGAACTTCCTCCTGATCTCGCACGTAGGTGCAGGGCCCTAAGGCCTTGGGCCAGCCTCCACTGCTTTCCTGGGTGACAAACAGGGAGCTGGATGGAAAAGGAGCAGCTGGGACACAAACCAGCGCTTATATGGGATCCTGCTGCTTGCAAGGCAGATGATTAACCAGTTGAGTCGCTGTTCTGGGCAACTCCCTTTTACATTTTTGTACTCTGTGTTAGTTCCACATATCATGGAGAATTTGTATTTTTGGAACTGGCTTATTTCATTAAGCCTAGTGGTCCCCAATTGCATCATTTTGTTTTGAAAGACAGGATTTCACTCTTTTGGCTGAGTAAAATTCAATCATGTATAGACAGCACATTTTTTTTTTTTATAATCCATTTTATTGTATTGTTGTTGACAATCTTTACATAGTTAACTATAGTTGAAGGAAAATCAAGAAAGAGAAGAAAAAAAAAAAGGTTCAGGGGGATAGGGAGGTGGGCAATGCTATTATGTCCATATTGTTTCCATCATGTATCTGAGGTAAAAGGGGATATTGAGGGAGAAGCCCCACCCGGTTTCCCGCCCACCCCAAGTCCCGGATGTGGGGCATGCTCTGAGATATGTGCTCAAGTGGAGTTAATAGTTCTCCAGTTATGAGTCACTGCCAGTTTCGCTCGATGAGGTGGTCCACTGATTGATATGGTCCATCATGAAGTCTCCATTTGTCCCATATTTCGCTGCCAACATGTAGCTGAGATGAATGATTGTCCTATTCTGTCTTCTGTCTTTTCTTGGTTAGAATTCTGAGTCCAGCAGTTCAAGTGGGGAGATCTCCAAAGATACTTTGAGGTATTCCCAGACCAGATTCTTTTATGTTCTAGCAAGCACAGGGCCTGGCACAGTCCATCACCCTGATCAGCTGGTGGTTGCAATTGCTGTGTTGGTTCTGTTTTCAGTCCCGAGTTGCACTGGAACCAATGGGTGTTGCAGTCCAGTCTGGTTCGGCCCTTATATCAACCAGTGGGAGCTGTAGCCTAGTTGGGGCGACCCACAATAACCCCCACCAGACCGCCCCCTACCCTGGTTTGCCAGTATGTGTAGCAGAAGACCAATCTGTCCCCCATCCCATTTGGCTCTGGTACTTGTCAATGGGTATTAAAGCTTGGTTTTATCTAACCAACTCAACCATCCAGCCCTCACAGATATTGTTGAGTACCTCTCTATCTAGCCATCCCAGCCCCCGTCCTAGTTTTCATGCCCTCCCACGGGAATAGTGACCCAAGAAGGGGGAACCCACTTTTTCCCTCCCAGGTCTCTCTGTCCCGGTTTATGCACTCTTTAGGTGGTCCTGTGATTTGACTCGACAGAATTAGTTCCCAGTGCCAGCTTCTGCCAGCTGATGCTGTGGCCCTGATCTTGTCCACATGCAGCGCACAGGTGTTGTAGCCTTGCTTAGTCGTGTCTGTCTCTATCCCAGCCAACACTCTCCAGTGGGAGTGGTTGTCCAGCGAGGGGACCAGCCCCTTAACCCCCCCGCCAGCTCTGCCCCTCCCTTCCTGGATCTCACGTGTGCTGGATGGGTGCTGCATTCATATCCAGTACAGGCAACCACGCCCTGGCGTTCCATAATGTGTACTGGTTTTGTCGCAACCAAACCCGGCCCATTCCACACTCTGTTCTGGTGATCGGATTTGCCAGAGGATGACATGAACTGATTCAGCCTGGTCTGCTCCTGACCCATGCCGAATGCATGCCAGTGGGAAACTTTCCATGGCCTATTCTGGGCTGTTTCCAATCATGCTTCTCGCGCTTACCTGCAGGGACTGTGTCCTGCCAGAGGAGTTGCCCAGGCTCCTCCATCAGAACCTTTGCGCTTGCCAGGGGGTTCTTGAGCCAACCCTACTCAGTTCACCTCCTGTCCTAGCAGGAACAGTGGCTTTTCCTGGCTGGCTTTCACCCCATTCTGACTCTTGTTGTTGGATGTTTCAGCCCAGCCATGGCTCGTCCATACCCACATACAGCTCACACATGGCTCAGAAGGGGATTGAGACCCAGCCTAGTCAGTCCCACATCTACCCTGTTTCTCCATAACACCAGATGGTGCTGGGATCTGAACCGGCCTGGTGCATCCAATCCCAGCCCACACTAGTGCCTCGGGTGACTGCAACTGTTTCCTAGATAGAACGCAGCCCCCATTCCAGCACATACACCCCTTGGTGGGAACCTCATCCCAGCTGTGGCATCCCAGATTGGGACCGTTCCTAGCCATAAATCACGCACCTGCACGTGGTTGCTCTGAGGACCATTAGGTGCCAGCCTGCTACACAAGCCGGAGCTTATCTTTTACTTGATAGGTGTTCAAAGCTCAGCATTATTAAGGGATTGGAAGTTCTTCAAAGGAAGAGTTACTGGCATTGGGAATCTTTAGGATTGACTCAGATCCCAGAAACAGTGGGGTCACTCTAGAGCTATCTCAGCAGCGATTCAGATGTCCAATACCCCAGAGCTCCCCGGCCGGGCGGCCAGCAGGCACAGCCTGGCGCCAAATGGCGCCCAGGCCGCCCTGGCCCAGCCCGCCATGAGCCATGGGCACATGGCGGACTGGGTTCGGGATCCGAGCTAGACGTCCTCTCCCGCAGCCCTCGGCTCGCCTCTGGCAGCCGGAGGTTAAATCCTGCAGGCCCAAGGTTGCGCCCCTCCCCAATCCCGTTCACCCACCACCCAATGAGGGTGGTGGGTGGGGTCCCGGACATGCCCAGTCACGGAGGCCTCCCCCCCTCGGCGTACTCACCCCAGAAGGAAGCAGGCCCCGCACCCAGGCATGTCCGGGCCCAGCCCGCCATGAGCCATGGGCACATGGCGGACTGGGTTCGGGATCCGAGCTAGACGTCCTCTCCCGCAGCCCTCCTAGACAGCACATTTTTTTAAAGATTTATTTATTTTTATTACAAAGTCAGATATACAGAGAGGAGGAGAGACAGAGAGGAAGATCTTCCGTCCAATGATTCACTCCCCAAGTGAGCTCAATGGCCAGTGCGCGCTGATCTGAAGCCGGGAACCAGGAACCTCTTCCAGGTCTCCCACATAGGTGCAGGGTCCCAAAGCCTTGGGCCATCCTCAACTGCTTTCCCAGGCCACAAGCAGAGAGCTGGATGGGAGGTGGAGCTGCCGGGATTAGAACTGGTGCCCATATGGCATCCCGGGGCGTTCAAGGTGAGGATAAAAGCCACTAGGCCATGCCGCCGGGCTCGACAGCACATTTTTAAATCTGATCTTCCATTGATGGCTATTTGGGTAATTCTGTATTTTAGCTGTTGTGAATTGAGCTGCGTGAACATGAGTGTACAAATAACTCTGTTGTATGCTGATTTCATTTCATCTGGGTAAATTCCGAAGAGTGGGAACATGGTTTTAAACTTTAAGCCATGCTTCTGTGCCTTAGTGGGGTGCCGGCTGCTTCACTGGGTATCCGGAATTGGAGTCACTTCCAGCTTGGCTTCAGGAGTTGTGTGCCTGTTTGTTGCTGTGTGGTTGTAGTTTCCGTGCTGCTTGGCATTCCCTCTCTTTCTTCTGTCAGATTTCCCCTGCAAGCTTCTCCTTCACTGTCCCTGGTTATTTACTTTCTTTGCCTTTCTTCTGTCATCTGTCCCTGCTCTGAATCAGCAAGTTTTTCAGCCATCTTCAACATCCAGTTGCTTGTTTATAAATCACTGTTCTAGTAGAAGAAAATCATGAAACTTTTAATCGTTTTTTTTCCCATGACATTCTATATTTCCTGTTAGACAAGTTTGAATGACTATCCAGCTCTTGGCAAGTATACTTAGAACCAAAGTTCACAGATTCTAGTAAAGATATTTGGAATGTATACACACTGTGTGACACTCAGGGATTGCAGGATGTTGGGGTTGTAATGCTTGATCAGCTCCAGCTGCATAAGAGGGTAGGCAAGCAGAACTGTCACTGGGTATAGGCCATTAGTAGACCACGCTCTGGAAGATACTGACTTCCTGCTGTTTTCTTTGGGAGAATTTCCTACTATGGAAGTTGAATCACAACTTTTACGTACTTTTTAATTGAAAGGACCTAAATTGTACCAATAATGAATAGTTTTTAAAGGTAAATATGTTAAAAATAAACCGGTATGACTTTGTCTTCTGAAATGAATGTAAATTGATGTTTTTCTGTTCTTTTTTTAAGGTTGGAGAGAATATGAAATCATTCTTGATGTGTTGATTACATTTGGCAGCGCAGCTGGAATCAGCCGTTAAACAGGAACAAAACGTATGTATTCTGTTAATCTCTCATGTATATAGTTTTCAAACTTGACTATCATATCCTGTCAGCAACATTAGCTACATATTCAATGCTTGCTGTACAAATAGAATGGACCCAAATGGAGCCACTCAGGATTGGTTAAATTTAATAAATTAAACTTCAAAGCAGGGTAGTTTAAAAGAAACCCATATCTATCAGGATAAATTAAGAGTAAGACTAACATGTGATAATGTAGTATGAAGGAATATCAAGCATCTGAATTAAACTCACGTGTGATAGGGTTATCGGAGTTATCAGGCTAACAATGTGATCATTGTGCAAAGTTTTGAATCAGTGTGCTAAATGCAAGAGTTGAAATTCTAAGAAACAGGTCTAAAACATCCTGGAGGTTAAAAAAAGGAAGAGTACTTCGAAATGAAAAAGCCTTTAATGGGCCTACTGATGGGCTGGACACCAATAAGGAAAAAAATCCTGAGTTGAGGACAGCTTAATCAAAATCTCCAACACAGAAAGGATTTTAAAATACAGCAAAATTAGAGAACATCCCAAATCTCTGGGAAGTTACACATATTGTAATATATGCATAGGAAAAAGGAAAGCATAATGGAGAATAAAGAGCATAAGGAGTAGAAGAAATATTTGACACGATAAGAACCGAGAATGTCCCTGAGTTAATGACAACAAAATGCGCTTTCTGGAAGCCTAGACGCCCAAGCATCATAAATGGTAAATCAGGACCATTCTCCTGAGCACAACATTTTCATACTATAGAATGTAAGAGATAAAGTCATGGAAAAAGCTACTGCTTTGGGCCGTCCTCGACTGCTTTCCCAGGCCACAATCAGGGAGCTGGATGGGAAGCTGGAGCTCCCGGTTTCAGAACCGGCGTCCATATGGGATCCCGGGATGTTCAAGGCGAGGACTTTAGCCTCTAGGCCACGTTGCCGGGCCCCATTTTTTTTTAATTTGAACTATGTTTTGTTCTTTACTCATTTCTTTGTGCGTACTTGATAGAATAGTTTGAGATGAAAGACAGCAGAAGAGGGAGAGAGAGAGATAGACTGGAGAGATAAAGAGACTCCATCTAACCATTTGGTCCAAATTGCCTGCAGTGGCTAGGGCTGGAACACCAGCCGTGTCTTCCTACGTAGTCAGGATGCTGGTGCCACAAGCAGAGGCTCAGCCTGCTATACAGTCACAAGTGCATCATACTTCTGTTTAACTGTATCTTACAGTTTCAATTTTGTAACATTTGCATGTTGAGTTTCTGTTTTGATCTGTGTTTATTTTTTCTGGTTGCTTAAGTAATAATGTTAAGATTTTTGGCACGTTTTTTTTTTTTTTTACTATTTATGGATTTAATTTTTGTTTTAGGTATGTCATATTCTATTTTTCAATTTTTGTCTCAAGGTATTCTCCAGTTTCCCTTATTATTTCTTGTTTGCCAGTGAAAATAATGTACTGTTGCTATTTGAATTTTTCTTATACTGACTTTTAATTTTATTCCACTATAGGTTTCATTCACTTAAACCTCATACAGTTCATTAAGAAGTAGTATATATACATATATAAAGAAGTAGTATATGTCCCAGTGCATTGTGTGTCTCAGTGCTCTAAATGAATTAAGAAAAGTTATATTTTGCAGTGGTTGGATGAAAAGTCTGTCTATCTATGTATCTATCTATCTATCTATCTATCTATCTATCTATCTATCTATATCTATGTATCTCCATTAGGTTTGGTTGATCTGTAGTGTAGCTCAAGTCCTATGTTTATTTACTGCTCTTCTGTTTGTAGTACTTATTATGTTAAGAAGGATATTTAAGTTTCTAAGTATTGTACTGGTATCTATTTTAATCTTCCCTTATATCAGTGGTTCCTTCCAGAATTTGTTGCATCTTTTTTTTTGTTTTTTTGGTTTTTTTTTTGTTACACCTGACTGTTTAGTTGAGACTAACTGTATTCTTTGTTAGCAAATCTTATCTCTTGCATTTTTCTGTAAGGTGTATTTTGTTTGACATTAGTAAAGCCAGCTCAGATCTTTTCTTGGTTTTGTTATGTATTTCAGATTTATTTTTTGTTGGAAAGTCAGATATACAGAGAGGAGGAGAGACAGAGAGGAAGATCTTCCTTCCATCTGCTGATTTACTCCCCAGAAACTGCAATGGACAGAGGTGTGCTGATCGGATGCAGGATCTAGGAGCTCCTTCTGGGTCTGCCACAGAGGTGCATGGTCCCAAGACCTTTGGCCATCCTCCACTGCTTTACCAGGCCACAAGTAGGGAGCTGGATGGAAATGGGGAGATTAGAACCAGTGCCCATATGGGATCCTGATGCATTAAAGGTGAGGACTTTAGATACTAGACTACTGTGCTATACCCTGGGGTACTATTTTTTCTTGCCAGCCTCTTTTTTTTTTCCCCACCCGGACCTACTAGTTTTTAAAAAGATTGATTTATTTTATTTGAAAGGCAGATTTGCCAGAGAGAAGGAGTTAAAGAGAGAGAGACCTCTTCCATCTGCTGGTTCACTTCCCCAATGTTCACAGTGGCCAGAGCTGAGCTGATCTGAATCTGGCTGCCAGGAGTAATTTCTGAATCTCCTATGTGTATGCAGGGACCCAAGTAGTTGGGCCATCCGATGCTACTTTGCAAGTGTTGAACTTTTTAAATATATTTATACCTAAAGTGAGTCTCTTGTACCCAGAATATAATTGGATTATGTGTGTACGTGTACATATTCTTCCCGTTTTTGTATTTTGTTTCTATTTGGAACACTTACCATTAAAGGAAGACTTATGTGCATACTTTCTAAGTATTTGTTCTTTTATGTTTAGAGGCACTTTTCTCTCATTTCTTCCATTACTCTTCACTGTGTTTCATTTTTTTGAATTTTTAATAAGATTTATTTATTTTTATTACAAAGTCGGATACACAGAGAGGAGGAGAGACAGAGAGGAAGATCTTCCGTCCGATGATTCACTCCCCAAGTGAGTGCAACGGCTGGCGCTGTGCCGATCCAGAGCCAGGAGCCAGAAAGTTCCTCCAGGTCTCCCACACGGATGCAGGTTCCCAAGGCTTTGGGCCGTTCTCGACTGCTTTCCCAGGCCACAATCAGGGAGCTGGATGGGAAGCTGGAGCTCCCGGTTTCAGAACCGGCGTCCATATGGGATCCCGGGGTGTTCAAGGCGAGGACTTTAGCCGCTAGGCCACGCCGCTGGACCCATACAATTATTTTATCTTCTTAGAAACTTCCTATGATAATGCTAGTTAATGTATATAAAACTGACAGCTTTGTTGAATTGGTTCTTGAGTATTTTATTCATTTCAACACTATTTCAAATTTTTCTTTTTTTATTTATTATTTTTAATTCATTAATTACATTGTATTATGTAACACAGTTTCATAGGTACTTGGATTCTCCCCACCCCTCCCCAAACCCTCCCACCATGGTGGATTCCTCCACCTTGTTGCATAACCACAGTTTTCAAATTTTTCTTATTTTCATTTTCTGAATATTCATGGCTAATGTCTAGAGATACAGTTGAATTTTGAATATTGATCTTGTAATCAGAAAGTTACTAAAGTTTATGCAATAGGATTCCTGTACGTTTCCAACTCTCATGTTAATGAGATTTAATACAAAAAGATCAGATTCACATGATTCATGGACACAGATTTGAGAATATGGTGATCCTGGGGCTGGGTCTGTGGCACAGTAGAATAAGCCTCCAGCTAGAGTGCTGATATCTCCTGAGGGTTCTGGTTTGTGTCCCAGCTCCTCCACTTCCCATCCAGGTCCCTGCCTATGACCTGGGAATGTTCAAATCCTTGAGCTCCTGTACCTACTTAGGAGATCCAAAAGAAATTCCTGGCTCCTGGCTTTGGATTGCCAGGTTCCTCTCATTAAAACCATTTGGAGAGTGAACCAGCAGATGGAAGTTCTTTCTGTGTCTCCTTCCTCCAACTCTGCCTTTCCAATAAAAACAAAAAAGGAATATCTTGATAATGTCCTTCCTTCCTCTCCTGCAAATACTCTTCTTCTCATTCCAACCTTCCTTCTTTTTATTTCTCTTTTTAATCTCTGTACACACTGTTCTTATATTTTTCTGTAAATAAAATCTATAAATTTGAATCGTTTCTTCTGTCTTTGAAACACAAATACTTTTTTCTTTCTTTTTTTTTTAAGATTTATTTTTTATTTTTATTACAAAATCAGATATAAAGAGAGAAGGAGAGACAGAGAGGAAGATCTTCCATCCGATGATTCACTCCCCAAGTGAGCCGCAACGGGCCCGTGCTGCGCCGATCCGATGCCGGGAACCAGGAACTTCTTCCATGTCTCCCACGCGGGTGCAGTGTCCCAAAGCATTGGGCCGTCCTCAACTGCTTTCCCAGGCCACAAGCAGGGAGCTGGATGGGAAGTGGAGCTGCCGGGATTAGAATTGGCGCCCATATGGGATCCCGGGGCTTTCAAGGTGAGGACTTTAGCCGCCAGGCCACGCCACTGGGCCCAATGTGAATACGTTTTATTTCTTTATGTTGCCAGGTTCCCAGGATAGAATATTATGAAGTTCCAACTTGTCAGGGTTAATTTTTTCAAAAGATTTGTTTGTTTTTACTTGAAAGGCAGATTTATATAGAGAGAAAGATCTTCCATCTGCTGGTTCACTTTCCAAATGGCTGCAGCTGCTAGAGCTGAGCCAAATCTAAGTTAAGAACCAGCAGCCTTGGGCCCGGCGGCGTGGCCTAGCTGCTGAAGTCCTCGCCTTGAACACCTCGGGATCCCATATGGGCGCCCGTTCTAATCCCGGCAGCTCCACTTCCCATCCAGCTCCCTGCTTGTGGCCTGGGAAAGCAGTCGAGGATGGCCCAATGCATTGGGACCCTGCACCCACGTTGGAAACCTGGAAGAGGTTCCTGGTTCCCGGCGTCGGATCTGCGCGCACTGGCCCGTTGTGGCTCACTTGGGGAGTGAATCATCGGACGGAAGATCTTCCTCTCTGTCTCTCCTTCTCTCTGTATATCTGCCTTTGTAATAAAAATAAATAAATTAAAAAAAAAAAAAAAGAACTAGCAGCCTCTTCCAGGTGTCCCACACAGGTGCAGGGTCCCAGGGTTGCTTTCCCAGGCCACAAGCAGTGAGCTAGATGAGAAGTGGAGCATCCAGGAGATAAACTGATGCCCATATGGGTTCCCCTTGCGTGTGAGGCATGAGCCACTGAGCCATCCTGCCAGGCCCACCTGAAGCCTACATATGTGTTGCTGTTCTCCCCAACCCCAGTTGCCACATTGTCAGATGGTTCTTCAGTGTGGTACAAAAATGTATCATTAGGGCCTGGCACCTTACCCTGGTGGCTAAAGTCCTCCCCTGGAATGTGCCTGGATTCCATTTGGGTGTTGTTTCTAATCCTGGCAAATGTGCTTCCCATCCAGCTCCCTGCTTGTGGCCTGGGGAAGCAGTCAAGGATGGGCCAAAGCCTTGGGATGCTGCACCCGTGTTAGAAACCTGGAAGAGGCTCCTGGCTCCTGGCTTTGGACCAACTCAGCTCTGGTTACTGTGGCCTCTTGTGGAGTGAATCATCGGATGAAAGATCTTCCTCTCTGTCTCTCCTCCTCTCTGTGTATCTGAGTTTACAATAAAAAATATTGCTTTTTAAAAAAAACTACTGAGGAATACAAAATGAATTTTTTAAAAAACATTTTGTTTTCATATGAAAGGCTGACTTTACAGAGAGCCAAGGAGAGATAGGGAAGGTCTTGCATTGGCAGGATCATTCACCAAATCGCTGGTCTGAAGGTGGGACGCACAAGCTTCTTTGGAATCTGCTGTGTGTCCAGGGGCCCAAGGCATCTTCATTTGCCTCCCTGTCCATATGCAGAGAGCAGGATCAGAAGAGGGGAGCACCTGTCATTGCCACCATACGGCCGAGGGTGAACTTGTTGCACTGTCATGCTAGCTCCAAAATGGACATTTTTGATAGGTGAGATTTATTATCTGATGAGGGGTTTTGACTTCCACATCTTCCTAAAATATTTTCTGGGAGGTTAATGGATATTACTTCCTTTCTTTTTTTTAGTATCTGTCTCTGTGTCTCTTTCTCTCTTTTTAAGATTTATTTATTTATTTATTTTTATTGAAAAGGCAGATTTACACAGAGGAGGAGAGAAAGATCTTCCACCTCCTGGCTAGCCAATCTGAAGTCAGGAGCTTGGAGCTTCTGGCTGTCCCCTGTTGGTGCAGGATCTCAAGGCTTTGGGCGGTCCTCTATTGATTTCTCAGACTGCAAGCAGAGAGCTGGATGGGAAATGGAGCAGCCAGGACACAAATCCCAAATGGGATCCTGTAGGTGTAATGTGAGGATTTAGCCATTGAGTCATAATGCTGAGCCTTCCTTAGTCTGTAGTAATTAGATAGCTGATGAAAAATATCTTAATATCGGTGAGGTAGAGGGCTGACATACCTAAAATATATTTTCATCTGTTGAGGAAATGATAAATTGCAAAGTAACTGAGGGTAATCAGATGTACTTAACTTCCTTTTGAATCATAAAATTAAACCAATTTGAGATTTTTTTGTTACTAATATAAATGCTTTTTGCACATTAGAGAAACTTTTTTGCCTTAATAAGAAATGCTTATTAGAGGTATTTTGTCTGTTTAGTTATTTGCTTGTTTTATGAGCTGAGCTAAAACAAATGATAAGTCTGCATGCTTTTAGAGATAAAAAGTACTTTTATTATGTAAGATTTATTTGCTTTCACCCATCACTCAGTTCTGATTTCTGTGTTTTAATGATCTTAGGTAATGACTAGAGTGCGACTGGACTTCTTGGATCAACTAGCAAAATTTTGGGAACTTCCAGGATCTACTTTGAAAATTGCCGTGGTAGAACATTCTGGATCTGTGTGCTTTAAGCAAGGTAAAACTTGTACTTGGCTTAGAAATTGGATCAGAGCGCTGTACATTTATGAAACTAGGCACTTCACTAGTTGGAGGGCAACATTGCTTCCGAAGGAGGGTCTGACAGTGCCATGCATACATGCATGAAGAGATAGAATGGATGGATTCCAGTTCTCGTTAGAGGTTAGTTTATGCTCTGCTGTGAGATTAATGTGATTAGTGCTCCTTAGATCACGTGATAGACAATGTGCAAAAGAAACACCATCCTGCAAATGCCATATTTTGAGAAATATGTGAGGATACCTCAACAAGTTTGTATTTTGGTACATTTATTTTGGTACAGACAATTTTGAATTTATACATGAGGTGTCAATAAAGTTGACAAGAATGCAAATGTTAAAACCTGCATGGACTTTCCTATTTTCTCATATCAAAATAAAATTCTATTCGAATGACTTATTTATGTGAAAGGCAGAGAGGTGGAGAGATCCTCTCTGCTGATTCACTCCCTAAATGGCTACAAATTGCTAAAGCAAGACCATCTTTAAGCCAGCGTGATGAAACCCTAGGTTCAGTCTCCCACATGGGTAGTAGAGGGTCCAAGAAATTGGGCTATTATCTGTTGCCTTCCCAGGGATATTAGCACTGAGCTGGATTGGAAACAGCTGCCATGGCAGTACCCTGTGGATGCCAGTCTGCTTGGCCTGCTGTGGCTCAGTGTCTGTCTCCCAACAATAACTTCAGGGCCTGGAGCAATGGCTCAACAGGGAAATCCTCCCATTTAGGCACTGGTTCATGTTCTGGCTGCTCCACTTCCAGTCCAGCTCCCTGGTTGTGTCCTGGGAAAGCAGTGGAGGATAGCCCAAAGGCTTGGGACTCTGTACCTACTTTGGAGACCAGCAAGAAACTCCTGGCTCTTGGCTTCAGGTTGTCAGCTCCAGTTGTTGTGGGTATTTGGGGAGTGAGCCACTCAGTGGAATATTTTCTGCCTTTCCACTATAGATCTGTCTTTCTAATAAAAATAAGTAAGTCTTTTAGGAGTGTATGAATTTAAAAATTGATTTGATTCCATTTCCCATGGATCTTCTAATGTACATTTGGGTAGTGTTCTGTGTTGAGCTTGTGATTTTTATTCTGTTTCTTAAGACGGAATGTATTTGAGGAGTCCTGTTACTCTGCAGTCTTATGTGGCTTATATGAGTTTTATTGTGCTTGTAACTCAGCTTAGTGGTTGTGGCAAGCATTATCTCTTAGGGTGAGCAATAGCTCAGTAACTAAGGGAGGAGAATTTAGACTGGTATTTGCCAAAATTTGTGTTAACCTTAGAGTGATAGTTTTTTTTATATTTATTTTATTTTCATTGGAATGTCAGATATACAGAGGGGAGGAGAGACAGAAAGAAAGATCTTCCATCCACCGGTTCACTCCCCAAACACCTGCAAAACCGAAGCAATGCTGATCCAAAACCTGGAGCTTCTTCCCAGTCTCCCACGCAGGTATGGTCCTATAGCTTTGGGATGTGCTCGACTGCTTTCTCAGGCTATGAGGAGGGAACTGAATGTGATGCAGGGAGGCCAGGAGTAGAACTTGTGTGTGTATGTGATACTGACATTTGCAAGGTGAGGATTTTAGCTTCTAGGCTACCTCTCTGGGACCTGAAATCATTTTTAATTATACTTTTATGATTTGTGAATTTATTTAGCTATTTATTTGTGTGTTTATTTGAAAGGCAGTGTTTTCAGAGATTGAGACAGATATTCCTTGTGCTGGTTCACTCCCCAAATGGTTGCAGTGGTAAGAGTGGTCCAGCACAAAGCAAGGAGCCAAGAGCTTCATTGGGGTTTCCCATGCAGGAGGGCTTCCTCCACGGCTTTCCCTGGAACATTATCAGGGTGCTAGATGGGACATGGAAAAGCTGGGACTCATGGGATACCAGCATTGTAAATGGCAACTTTATCTGCTCTTTGCCACAGCACTGGCCCCCGACAGATTGATTGACTTTATTCAACAAGTAGAGTTAGGGTGAGGCAGAAAGAGACCCCGCCCCCCCATTTCCCTGATTCACTCTATATGTGGCTTCAAGGGCCAGGACTGGGCCCTGCCAAAGGCAGGAGATTTATCTTGGTCTCTGATGTGCGTGGCAGGGACTCGAGTACTTGTGTTATTTTCTTATGTTTTCCCAGGTGAACTAACAGAGTTGAGTTGAAAGTAGACCAACCATTACTTGACCTGATGCCAACATGGGAATCTGGTCTTGGAGGTAGCAGCTTAATAGGCTATGCCACAATCCTGGCCCCTAATGATACATGCTTTTTTTAAAAAAAATTATGTATTTATTTTTATTGCAAAGTCAGGTATACAGAGGAGGAGCGATAGATCTTCTGTCTGAAAACTCACTCTCCAGGTGATCACAACAGCTGGAACTGAGCCAAATCTGAAGCCAGGAGTCAGGAGCCAGGAATTTTCCTCAGTCTCTGACATGGGTGCAGGGTCCCAAGGCCTTGGGCCATCCTAGACTGCTTTCCCAGGCCACAAGCAGGGAGCTGGATGGGAAACAGGTCTGACGGGATTAGAACCATTGCCCATATGGGATCCAGGCAGGTTCAAGGCAAGGGCTTTAGCCATTAGGCCATTGTGCTGGGCCCTAATGGCAGATTTTTAAATTTGAGAGACTATTCTGTATGGTTGAAGAGAGGGACCTCTCATCTATTGGTTCACTCACCAAGTACCCACAAGCTGGGAGCCCAGAATTCAGTCCAGGTCTCCCAAGTAGGTGCCAGGAGCCTACTTGGGAAGCCATTGATGCTGCCTCCCACTAGCAGGAAGCCAGAGTTGGGAGAGGGAGCCAGGGCTTTAACCGTGTACTGCACCACAAAGCGGATGCCCTCTCTGATAAGCACTACATCAAATGCCTACTGCATAACACAATTTAAAATGAGTGTAAGGTCAGAATCTTCATTAAAAAACTCTCAGAAATGTGGTCTTAGGCTAAAATGTGGTTCTGGATTTTTTCCCATCATTTGGATGGTGATGTCCGTAATGAAGCATTGTGTCTGCAGTTACCTACAGCAGTTGGTGAAAACCTGTGATACTAAGGACCAGGTGAAGGTGACTTAGAAAGGCAGGTATAGTTCTTCCTGTAGAAACCCATAAAAATCAATAGTTAAAAGTTCAATATTGACATTTTAGTTAATCAACTTTTCATCCTTGATTTTGCTGTGAGTTATCATGGTTCTGAATGCATTTGATTTGACTTACATAGAGTGAATACAATACATAATATTGTTTTGTGTATTTTATAAAATTCTTTTTAAAAGATTAGTAAAGGTTAGTTTTTCTTTTCTTCTTTTGCCTCAGAGAAAATGATTGACTTTTGTATGTGAGAAAGGTGGTCCGCTTTCTGAACTTTATATACTGTGTTCCATGAAGATAATTCTTAAAAAAAAAACAAAGGGCCCGGCAGTGTGGCCTAGCGGCTAAAGTCCTCGCCTTGAAAGCCCCGGGATCCCATATGGGCACCGGTACTAATCCCAGCAGCTCCACTTCCCATCCAGCTCCCTGCTTGTGGCCTGGGAAAGCAGTCTAGGATGGCCCAATGCATTGGGACCTGCACCCGCGTGGGAGACCCGGAAGAGGTTCCAGGTTCCCGGCTTCAGATCGGCGCAGCACCGGCCCGTTGTGGCTCACTTGGGGAGTGAATCATCAGACGGAAGATCTTCCTCTCTGTCTGTCCTCCTCTGTGTATATCTGGCTGTAATAAAATGAATAAATCTTTAAAAAAAAAAAACAATTGATGCTACTCCCGGAATTTACAGCTGAATCAGAGGGAAGCTATTGTAGTGAAGAATCCTTTTGTCTGTCAGAATGTTATTAAGGGGTGGGCTGCTCAGAGGGCTGTGGAGGGCAAGAGCCTTTGAGACCCGTAGCTAAATTTTAGCTATGTTCTTGTGTTCTAGCATTTAAGAGTATAGTTGGAAACACAGCTAATGTGAGTAGAAAAGCAGGATTTATGGAAAGGGGGAAAGATAGTACTATGCAATCCTGAGTGAGTGCTGGCAACTTTGAGAGGAAGGGTTGCCCACACCTGGGCTGGGCTTGCCGCTTTTGTAGGATAAGAGGTAGGGTTCTGGGAAGAACCAGACTGAAAATTCAAAGGAGGTAGGTAGGATTGGGGGTGGTGCTGCAGTGGGTCCAGTAATCTCCGGGTAGGTTTTGGTGGGGACTCGCGCATCGTGGAAAGTGCGACAAGACAGTGAGGAGTGAGTCTGTGGGCCTGTTAAATTGGCATGGAGGGTGGTTGGATGGTTGGCAGTCCTTCGCTCCCTGCCCCATGTGTGTCAGCAGGAGAACATGGTAACTACTCATGCATGTTAGCGTTAGCTGGGTAGTAAGCTGACTCTGTTCATTAGGGTGTGGGTATTTCACTCAGGTCTTATACTTGACAGAAAGAGGGTTTGATTATAGGCCCGATGCGGTAGCCTAGTGACTAAAGTCCTCCCCTTGCATGCACCAGGATCTCATATGGATGCATGTTCATATCCCAGCAGTCCCGCTTCCCCTTTGGCTCCCTGCCTGTGGCCTGGGAAAGCAGTTGAGGATGGCTCAAAGCCTTGGGACCCTGCACCTGTGTGGGAGACCTGGAAGAGGCTCTGGGCTCCTGGCTTTGGATTGGCACAGCACCAGCTGTTGCAGCTGATTGGGGAGTGAACCAGCCAATGGAAGATCTTCCTCTTGTCTCTCCTCCCCTTGGTTTATCTGATTTTCCAATAAAAATAAATCTTAAAAAGAAAGAGTGTAAGTATGATCTGCAGAAAGGGAAAAAAAGTGTTTATTGTGTCATTTGATTCACATTCTGTCACCATTTCTCTTCTGGTTTCCTTACAGAGCTCTGAGGAACATGAGTGCAGTGAAAAAGTTTCCCATGAAGATGAGGGGTTTCTGGGCATGTCCCCTCTCCTGCCAGCCCATCACGCTATGGAAAGAATGGAAGAGTTTGTTTGTAAGGTAAGATGGCGGTGTCCTCTCATTTCCATGCTGTGTGTTTAGTCATTGCCAACCAGAAACCCTAAACAGAGTGAGTACTTTAGCATTCAGTTTCCTGTGGGAAAAATCTGTGGTAAAATGAGGGCAGGGGAAGTCTTCTGAATTGTCTTAGTAAAGTTTTACAAATAATTAGTAAAGAAAAATTTTTATTTAGAAGGGAGAGTTACAGGGAGACAGAGCAAGTGAGAGAAAATGATTTTGCAGTCACCTTACTGTGCGGTAGAACCCCAAACCTCCTGCCACCTAGCAATGATCCAGTATCTATGAACCAACCTTTGCCCATCCTTCCCTCCCGACTTGGCACCCTGCTTTTGGTAAGCGCAAGTATATTTTTAGCTTTTATGAGATTTCTATTTTTTTTAAGGCAACATGTGAGTGAGATCATGTGATATTTATCTTACCATGCTTTGCTTGGTGTTATCACCTATGGTTCAGTCAAGGTGTTGTAAATGACAAAGTCTCATCCTTTTCTGACTGAGTTACATTTCCGTGTTGACATCCCCATTTTCTTTAGACATTCATCAGTGCAGGGATTCTTAGGTTGTTTCCATTTCTTGGCTCTTGTGGAGTGCAGATAGCTCGACGGATGAATTTCATCTCCCTTTGGGATTTTCCCAGTAGTGGAATTGCTAGATCATATGGTAATTCTACGTTCCAGTTTTTGAGGAGCCTCTGTATAATACCATAAACAGTGTGCAAGGATCCCCTAAGCCTGGGGGAGTAGGAGAGGATGGCCCTGTTCTTTGGACTCTTGTACTCACATGGGAGACCCAGACTCTTTTGGCTTAGGCCTGGTCCAGACCTGGCCATCGGGGCCATTTGGGGAATGCACCAGCAGTTGAAGATTGAACTCTGTGTCTCCCTCCCCAACTCCTGTAGCTCTTTCAGCCAGCTAGCTAGATAAATCTTTGTTAAAAAGGAGGGGAAGGGGTTCCAGGGAGTGAGTATCTCTTCCATCAGCTGGTTTATGCTTCAAATAGCTGCAGCATCCATGTCTACACAGAAGTCAGGGGTCAAGCACCGCATCCTCATCCCCACGTGTATAGCAGGGGCCCACATACTTGGGCTCATTTTCCACTACCCTCCCAGATGTATTAGCAGGACTTTGGACCAAAAGTGAACTCAAATGGTATACGATATTGATGGTGGCTTAACTGTAGATCTCCTATCTGCTTTAATTGGGTTATTGATGGTGTTTTTGCTTTTTAGCTGTTTGTGTTTCTGTGTACCAGTCCCCTGTCAGGTGCGTGGTGTGCGTATTTTCTCGCATCCTGTAGGTCGTGTGTTTGCTAGGTTGTTTTCCTTCTTCTGTGGAAAAGGATCACTGACTATATATTTTCAGTGTGATCTAGAAAAATCACTGCTCATTTCAGTGTCCTAATTTCCCCTGTGTTTTCTATCAGTAGTTTTTGTCTTAGAGATTTATTGAAAGGCAGAATTACAGAGAGACAGCGAGAGAGAAAGCAATGAAAGAGTGCACGTGAGCATGGCTCACTCCCTCAATGTCTACAACATCTTGTTTCCAGGCTGAAGCAAGGAACCTGGAACCCTGTCTGGGTCTCCTACTTGAGTGCACAGACCCAAAGCCTGGGGCCCTTTCCACTGCTTTCCCAGGTACATGCACAGAGAGCTGGGTCGGAAGTGGAGCAGCCAGGACATCAACTGGTACCCCATGCCAGGTGGTGGCTTCACTTGCTGCCACCACAACGCTGGCACCCCTGTCTGTGCCTTTAATTGGAGGATTTAGTCTGTTGACATTTAAGATCATTATTGATTGGTTATGTCTTACTGCTGCCATTTTGAGACCTGTGTGTTTTTATTGTCCACCTGTTCCCCTCAGTCTTCATTTGTGGTTTAGTGATTTTCTCTAGTGGTGTACTTTGATTTCCTTGCTAAGTCTATTAGTAAGTTTTGTGTTGTAGTTACTTTGAGGCTTACAGAAAACTTTACTGTGATAAACTCTTGAGGTGATAACAACTTACCATAGAGAAGGAAACAAACAGAAAACACAAAGAGGTGAAAGTCTTAATACTTTCTATATTCTGTTCCCTGCCCATTTTTTGAAAAAAAAAACATTTTTGAGAAATATTTTGTTTTTATTTATAAGGGAGAACAACAAAGTGAGACAGAAAGGATGCTATCTTCCATTGACTGTTTTGCTCCCCAAATGGCTTCTAACGTACAGGGCTGGGCCAGGCTGAGGTCAGGAGCCAGGAACTCCACTCTAGTCTTCCACATTGGTGGCAGGAACTCATGTGCCTAGACTGTCTTCTCCAGCTGCCCGGGGTGTGTTAGCAGAAGTGGAATCATAAGTGGAACAGTTGGGCTTGAACCAGGACCTGATAGGGAATGCTGGCACTGTAGGTGACAGCTTAAGTTAATGCTATGTCGTAGTAACAGGCCCCATGTTGGGGTGCTTTAATGTTTTTTTTGTTATTATTATTGCACAATTTACATATTTTATTTGACAAATTTACAGAGAGCAGGAGAGACAGATAGAGGATCTTCCTTCCACTGGTTCACTTTCCAAATAGCCACCACGGTCAGAGCTGGGCCTGATCACGGTTGGGAGCCAAGAGCTTTTTCCTGGTCTCCCACATGTGTGCAGGAGCTCAAGGACTTGAGTCATCCTCTGCTGCTTGCCCAGACCATTCCTCGGGGACAGGCTCAGAAGTGGAGCAGCTGGGATGTGATTTGGTGCTCAAATGGGATGGCACACCACTATGCCAGCCCATGACTACAATGTTTTAGTCCTTATAGTAAAGTTATAAATGGTTGGATCAGAGGTAGAGAAGCCAGAAGTTTAAGTAACAACCATTTATTAGTGTGGCTCTACAGGTGGCAGCTTTGCCTGCCATGCCATGGGGCTGACTCCAAAATATTTTTTCCTTATGTATGTACGTGTGTGTGCATGAATGGTGGAAATGTACACACATACACACACACACACAAACACACACAATTCTCCTAATCGTTGTGCTTATTTTGATAAACCAGCCCATTCTACATGTGCTGTCACTTTTTATGTCACTCATGGTTATCCTCCTTGCCAAACCAGCTGATGTGACAGCTGAGTTAATCATTGTCCTCAGTTTATGACACATGAGTAAGGTCTGTGGACATAGAACACTACTTCAGAAAGTTTGAGGAAAAGGTGGAATTAGAAATAAGTCTGTTCTAGTACAAAGCAATTTTGAAATTTCTGCTTCATTTTTTCATAGTGTGCATTTCCCACAAAGTTTTTAAAATAGTTCCAATGTCATTGGACCCTGCGAGGATCCGATGTGGGAGGTTCAGAAGGGAGTGATTTCTTCTCTCTTGTAGCTATAAGAATCCTCTTGGAGAACTGTGATAGGCTTGGCTGGGTTGAATCCAACTGGTGACCTTTATACTTGATGTGGTTGTATCTTTAGGTTTGGAAAGTTTTCTGTCATCACTTCTTTGAATATGCTTTCTTTTCCTTTGAGACATTCTTAAATCCCTCTTGAATCCTAATCAAGTATTTGCTCTTTTCATGCTATCCCATTTTATCCATAAGCTTTTTCATCCCTTTTAAATTTTTTCTTCAGTTCTATATTTTCAGATATCCTGTCTTTGGGTACAGTGATTGTTCTGTTTGGTCTGTTCTGGTATGGTGCCTTGTGTCATGTTTAAAAATCACTGTGCTTTTCAGTTGAAGGACTTCTGCTTGATTTTATGTAATTCATACCTATCAAATCTCTGTTTGGCTATTGGATTATTTCTTTGTGTTCTCTTGGTTTTTGTTGAACATCATTAAGACAGCTATTTTGAAATCATCATCCAAGAATTTGGGAATTTCAGGATGATTGATTTTTCTGGCATGCGTTTTGCTATTTAGGAAAGGTTCCCTGAAAATCCTCGATGCTTGTTGATACCTAGTGTTGTATACTGAAGGGTTAACTACGCTGCTCTGGCTACATTTCTGGTGTCCTAGGAATTCTGAGCAGTCTGTGTCCTCCGAGCCTCTGGACTCTTCTGCTTTTTCAGCACTAGACAGGAAACACCTGAGCCATGATTTGCCCCAGGTCTGCTATTGATGGGTTGTACTTCTCAGACTCCAATTTAGGTAAATCTGCTGTTAATGTGTTGTTCAGTATGAACTGGGAGTATTCCTTAAAAACAGTCATGCATTCCTACAAGCCTCTTCCTGAGCCTGTCCTTGTCTTTTGACTATGAATGCTACAATGCTAGATCATGTCTGGGGCCTTCGGGCCACCAAGACCAGTGAAACCTGGAGATAGAACTAGACCTGTCTGTTGCTGCAGGGCTCACTGCCTGGGCCACAGCTGTCAGCCACTGCTGATGCTGGCTTAGGTAGAAGACTGCTCATCTGCTCTGCCGTGCTCTGGGGCCAGGGACTGTTAGGGTCTGTTCATTGCTGCGTTTTATTGACCTGGTACTACCTAGAATAGACCTGTGACTCCTTGCTGGCTCTCCAGTGTTATATTCGGTATGATGAGAAAGCCCCCAGCTACTCTGGCAGTCCTAGGTGTTTATTCTGAGTCTCTTAGTCGCCAGGTCATTTGTGGTCTTGAGGGCACAAAGGCCTGTAAGAAGCAAATGATCATTCGTACTTGCACAAGTCTGTCTCACCAGATAAAAAGTGTCTGTTATGTTCGCTGACACTTACCTTGAGATGGTAGCCATTAGGTTCTGCTTTATTAATCCAACATGAACCTAAAGGCACAGTGCTGTGACCTGTTGCTGTTCACCTAGGGTTGGAAGAGAGTGACAAAGCAGGGCTCTGACCGCCTGAGCTGGTCACAGGCTGGGTCCCATAGTCAGAGGTCCCTGCAAAGTCCCAGGGTTGTTGATCTAACCTACCAGAGGCCAGCAGTGACACAGGCCAAAATGAGTCCAAACCTCCAGAGCTCAGGGCTCTCTCTGCATGATGCCAGTCTGGGAGCACTGGTGAGAAACTGGAGTCCTGTAGGCTTCATTAGATGCCGGTCTCAGCATAACAGGCTGGCTTTGAGCTCTGAAGTGTGTCCTGCACAGCTGTAGTTTTGTTTCCTGCTGGTGGTTGGGGCAGGCTGTCAGAGGCCACCTGGCAGTAGAAGTTCCCAATGCTCACTGTCCTGGTGTGGGCCTGGGGCCAGGACAAGGGCTGCCATCTGAATTTTTCACAATGGCCCTGGTCCTCCCTTGCCCACGCAGAAGGTAACTCTCTGTGCATCCATCCTTGGAGTGGGGGAAGGGTGGCATGCCTGGACAACTCTTGTCTTTACTTTGTTCTATGTGACTCATCATGACAGGGTTATAACAAGGAGAGGCATTGTTTCCCCTGCCTGACTCCAGTAGCTCTTGAGAAACTAACTTGGTTTATGTGTAACTATTCACATTGCTGTCTGCACAGGAGCCTCTTAATCAGACGCCCTCTAGTGAGCTCAAGAGCTCCCTTCAGTTAGACCAAATGCCTGCAGTGGCCAAGGCTGGGTCAGGCTAAAACCAGGAGCCAAGAACTCAATCCCAATGTCCCACGTGGGTGATACTAATGCCACCCCTTACACCATCACCTGCTGGCTCCCAGGGTCTGCATCAGCAGGATGGTGAGGAGCCACGACCTCAACCAGGCTCTCCAGTCTGGGATGCAGGTGAAGAGCATCTCAGTTGTTAGGCCAAATGCGTGTTCTGAATCCACATGTTCTGTACACATATATAGCTCCCTGCTTGTGACCTGGGAGTTTTTAGGAACATTTGCAGTATGAACCCTCAAATGGCGAAGATAAGCCCCTCCACCTTTCTGGAAAGTTTTTTGAAAAGTAAACCATGGGCCCACAGTGGTAGTCTAGTGGCTAAATTCCTTGTCTTGCCTTGCTTCCAGGCCTGTTTAAAGAGCACTTCAGAATACACACAGAGACAGGCAATATCTGGACACATCTCTTAGGTATGTATGACCAATGGGCAATGAATTGGTGATTGAGTTTATTCCTTCTATTTACATGTCTTTGAAGGGAAGGGCAGAAGGTTTTTGTTAAGATTGATTTATTTTGAGGTGTAGCGGTTAAGGTTCTCACTTTAAACCCACCTGGATCCCATATGGGCACTGGTTCTAATCCCGGTGGCCCCGCTTCCCATCCAACTCCCTGCCTGTGGCCTGGGAAAGCAGTCAAAGATGGCCCAAAGCCTTCAAATCGTGCACCTGCATGGGTGATCCAGAAGAGGCCCCAGGCCCCTGGCTTTGGGTTGATGCAGCTCTGGCCATTGCAGCCGCTTGGGGAGTGGATTGTCACATGAAATATCTTCCTCTCTGTCTCTCTTCCGCTCTACACATCTGCCTTTCCAAAAAATAAATAAATCTTTTTTAAAAGTTCATGAATAAAATGAATTGAAAAATAACTACAATTTTGTCCATGAAAACTAAAGTCAATGAGAAGTCTGCTGTAAGTTCATGGAAATGTGAATTAATAAACCAAGCAGAGTTTTCCCACATTATTGCACATTCCACAAATGTTTGAAAGCAGCATGATTCATCACAGAAATGTCATTTATTTATTAAAGTAGGATAGTTTTGAGATATTTGTTACAATGAACTGCACTGCTATGAAGATTGCTTTAGATGTGCCTGGTTGTACCTAAACATTTCCTTTGGTTTGTGTGGTGGTTGGAATTCGTGCAGCATGGGAATGCTGCTGTGGTGCAGTGGGTGAGACCATGGCTCACACCAGTTTGAGTCCCAGCTGCCTCACTTCCTTTCAGGCTCCCAGCTGGAGAGCCTGGTTCCCTGGCACCTGTGTGGGTAACCCAGAAAAAGCTCAAGCTCATTTGGATGGTGAATGAGCCAGGAGTGAAGAGAAGTCATCTCTTGTTTTCTGTCTCTCCTTTTCTCAATATATTTTTAAAACACATACTTATATTCATGGTTTCTGTTTTTAATTTTCCCATAAGTTCTATCTGTTTTTTAAAGATTGATTTATTTTATTGGAAAGGCATATGTACAGAGAGGAAGATTTCCTTCCGATGATTCACTCCCCAAGTGGCTGCAATTTCTGGTGCTGCACTGATCCGAAGCAGGAACCAGGAACCTCTTTCCAGGTCTCCCACGTGGCTGCAGGGTTCCAAGGCTTTGGGCTGTCCTCAACTGCTTTCCCAGGCCACAAGCACGGGGCAGGATGGGAAGTGGAGCTGCCAGGATTAGAACTGGCGCCCATATGGGATCCCAGTTTGTTCAAGGCGAGGACCTTAAACATTATGCTATCATCCAGGCCCAGTTCTGTCTGTTACAAATTGCCTTTGACCATGTGCGTGACTTGACTCAATCTAATCCAGTTACTTTCCTCTCTCATTACATACTGACAGCAAATGTTTGACCACTGTGTTATTTGATTTTACACAACACTTGAAAGCATTGAGTATTTTTAGTTTGTTCTTCATAATGCTATATTGTTGTGGTATCTTCCATAATTTTCTATTCAAGGCATATTTTTTCACTGTCTACTGAAATATCACCTATTTTTGTTTTTTTAGATTTTATTTATTTTATTACAAAGTCAGATATACAGAGAGGAGGAGAGACAGAGAGGAAGATGTTCCGTCCGATGAGTCACTCCCCAAGTGAGACGCAATGGCCGGTGCGGGCCGATCTGAAGCCGGGAACCTGGAACCTCTTCCAGGTCTCCCACGTGGGTGCAGGGTCCCAATGCATTGGGCCATCCTCAACTGCTTTCCCAGGCCACAAGCAGGGAGCTGGATGGGAAGTGGAGCTGGATGGGATTAGAGCCGGCGCCCATAGAGATCCCGGGGCATTCAAGGCGAGGACTTTAGCCACTAGGCCACTGTGCCGGGCCCAGCTCCCTCTATTATTTATCAAATTTAGTTGTGATAGCAAGTGATGACTCCACAATTCAGGTCTGTAATCTAGATAGCTCTCTTGTTCCCCCATTGGGTCCTTTCATAATCTCCACTGTTATGCCTCAAGAATGTCAAACTTCACCATTGCTAACACCCCCCACACACACTAATCAAAACAGATTATCAGTTTTTTCTATGAACTATAATTACATTCTGCACCAGAGTGTGTAATCTGATATGAAATATAAATGGTTTTAATTTTTTCCTTGCCTTGATGCATCAGTGCATATATCCATGCATTTCTACATATTAAATATTTCCAACTATTTCCCCTTAATTATTTCTGTAATGATGCTAGTTTGGACAGCTGTTGTCATCAACCTTAATTTCTCCCATCTTCCCAAAACCACTTTCAAGTCTATGCTGGTTGTTTTGTCAAAATTCATTCACTTTTATTACTCTTCCTCTCACTCTAAATTCTCAAGGAATTTCTTTTGGTTTTGGATGGGACCTACCATTTCTTCGCATGATATTAATTCTTTCAGGGAGGTAGACATTAGTCAAATGGTGGAGATACTGCCTTTCACACCTCCATGCCATAGTGGAGTGCCTGGCTCTATTCCCAAACCTGGCTTTCTGATCATGCTCAACATGGAAGCCTAAAGGTGATAGCTCACACAGTTTATTCCATGCCAGCCACATGGGAGAAGTGAATTGAGCTCCTGGCTCCTAGTGTATAATTGGTGTAGCCTGTAGTAGTGTAGGTACTTTAATTCCTTGACAGAAAAGCACCTGCATCTCTCCCCATGTTCTCTAGGGCCCAGTGCAGGAGGAGCCTCAGGCCCCTTCTGGCCACACAGAACTTCCCAGGGAGAAGAGAGGAAGCACAGCTGGGTGCCGTGGGGTCTGGTAGGAGGAATAAAAGAGTCCCCGAGGGCGGAGGAATTCTGCGTGGTGCTGACGGCGGAGGGATTGGCTTCACTGTCACTTCCTGTGAGAAGCTGTGGCCCCGCACCTTCAGTCAGCAAACAAGAAGCAGAGGAAGAGGACGCGTCCCTGGACTCTCCTGAGTGGATGGTTCTCCTCCTGGAAGACATGCTGCAGGCCCATGAGTGGACGTAACAGGGCTCATGAACTCCAGCTAGCCCTCGTCTGACTGGCTGTCCATCTGCACCCCACCAGGGGAGGGCCTGGCAGTGGCCACCATGGTGGACGTGGGGCCCGTGGTGCACGAGGTGGAGTTTGTGCTGCCCCCAGAGTGCCTGGTCTTTAAGCCTCGCTGGAGGAGTCCACAGACCCAAAAGGACATCTGCAAGGTAAGACCCCCAAGGTACAGGGGTCTGGGAAGGGGAGGCAGCAGCTTGGCCCTAGTGCGTGTCCGGGAGTGCAGGTGGCAGCTTGTCCTTGGGTGTGGGGTCCCGCTGGGGTGGCCACAGCTTGGCCATCAGCAGGGGTGCAGGAGAAGAGGTGGCCACAGGCCTTCCTGCAGGGTTTAGGAGGGTGGGCCGTAGCTTAGCCCTGAGTGTGGGTTCCTGGAGGCAAGGTGGTGGCTTGGTCCTCAGCACGGGGTTGGAAGGGTAGACAGTGGCTTAGCCATCAGCACGGGGTCCATGCGGAGAGGTGGTGGCTTGCTTTCAGTGCCTGGTCCAGGAGGACTGGCCTCGGCTTGGCCCTTGGCGTTGGGTCCAGGAAGGCATCCAGTGGCTTGGTCATGAGCGTGGGGTCCTTGAGGGCAGGCAGTATCTTGGTCATTGGCGATGTCTGTGAGCACAGGCCTTGCCTTGGGTCTCCATGGGGTCACTAAGGGCAGCTGGCGGCTTGGTCATCTTCTTGAGGTCCCCAAGGGCAATCCGTAGCTTGGCCATCTCACGGGTGCAGGATGGGAGGTGGCCACTTGCCTTCATGCGAGGTTTGTTTACTAGAGCAGGCCGTGGCTTAGCACTCAGTGAGGGTTCCAGGAGGCGAGGTTGCAGCTGGCCATCTGCGTTGGGTCTAGGAGGGCAGCAGGTGGCTTGTCCCTAGGTGCAGGGTCCAGGGGGTAGGTGGTCCTTGGTACTTGGTGAGTGTTCCTGGAGGGCAGGCCATGTCTGGGCCCTTTGTGTGGTGTTGTCTGGGAGGACTGGTGGCATCTTGGTCATTGTTGTGGGGTCCATGAAAGGCATGAGGTGGCTTGGCCCTAGGCACAGGTTCCAGGAGCACAAGTGGCGGCTTGGTCCTCTCTTTGGGGTAGGGAAGCGCATGTGGTGGCTTTGCCCTTGATGTGGGGGCCATGAGGGCAGGCAGTGTCTTGGCCCTTAGTGTGTTGCTGTCTGGAAGGGCTGGAGTCCTTTGGTGCAGGGACGAGAGGGAAGGCTGGGGCTTGGCACTCAGTGTGGTCTCTGGGTATAGTAGACAGAGGTGCCTCGGGTTCACACTGTCCTGCAAGGCCTGCTCCACTCATGTCCTGGGGGCTGGTGATCTTCCTTCCATCCTTTGTTCCTCTTGTAATGCTGGTACATGTTGGTGGGGTACAGGGTGATGTTTGTATGCAGCGCGAGCTGGTGGATGTGCTGGCCTCTCCCCCAAGTCCAGGCTTCGGTGGAAGGTTGAGCTGCAGCTTTTGCCCTCAGGATGGTGTCTGTACTAACCGCTGCCACCCTGAAGGATTCTTCCCTGGGGAGGAGAAAAGAAGCCCCAGTTTTAAAATTTTACCTATCTCTGTATGTGTTTATTATAGTTTAGGAAGTGTTATTCAATATTGGAGGTGAAAAAACACACCACTGAATTCCTTGTATAAAAAACAGAGGAAGGCAGGTTTCAGAATCGGGATGATTGCAGAGTAACTGGGTTTTTCAAAGTTAATTGTAGTTGTAATCTTTTTACACACACATGTCCCTAAATCTTCAGGTAAGGGAATTAGATTCTTTTACTCCTTGTTGTGGAGGAAGGTCAGGGTGGTGATAATGGTCAACAAGGTTGAGTGACTTGCTCAAGGTCCATAGCGTTTTTCTTGCCCCCTGTACCAGTGCTTTCAAATGATGCTGCTGTGCGAGGGAAGGCTCATTCAAGTTCAGACCCCCTAGGCCTCTGTAAAGGAGTGGAATCAGCTTCTGGCTGTGGGAATTTGGGAATCTCTTTTCTAGCCAGGAGCCTTAATGCAGATTCCAAGACAGGCAGAGAAGACAAGGAGGAAATTGTTAGCACCTCTGTAGGATTTCGTTTCCTATTTTCTGAGTTTGAGTTGGAAAGGATGAGCAAGTCTGTGAGGACCTGGTTACCATGCTCTTAGGAGCCATCCTTGACTCTTCCTCCCCAAATCAGCTGCTGTGACCAGGTGTGAAGCGTTGAGGTTTTTCCTAAACTGTAGTTTCATCTGCAATATTGCATTTATCCAATTAGAGATTCACTTCTGTGTTCTTTGGTAATTATGTCTTTATTGTTTTGAAAAGACAAGTGGTACGCTCTTTGTTACATTAGTGAAAATAAGTGAACTTTAATACTGGGTGTTTCTTCAATATCCAAGGTGGGATGCAGTTTCTGGCTGCTACATCTGCCATTAAATGTAGGCCACATCAAACTGTTGTGGAGTGCACCCAGTGATTGCTCCTTCGCCTCTCCTTGTATACTCTTCCCCCCACGTCCTAATTCAGCCAGGAGGTTGGACGCAGATGAGTCCAATTAGTCTTTTAGCTACAAGCCCAGGTTCTGTTCCATCCCAATGAGTGCCAATTAACTCCTTAACCCACCACACGTAGTTATTCGCTCCTGCCCACCTGTGACTCATGTATCAACTGAGAGGGGACAGTATTGCATGGTTCTATAACCACTCCCCTCACAAGCCCCTTTAAAAGGCCCGTGAAGCAGGGGCTCACTCCCTTTCTGGTCAGGTGCTTCCGTTACTCTGGCACCTCAACTCGGCTGACTCAGGACAGGTAATCCCCTGAGCATGGTCCCTGTATACTTCTTTGATTGGGCTTGTGATCTGTTATTTTAGTTTGTTCTGTTAGCATGGGTCCCTGTATATTGCTTTGATTGGACTTGTGATCTGCTGTTTTAATATGCTCTGTTATCACCAAGATTGGTTAATAAAGACTCCTTAATAAAACCTTAGACATGTCTGGTGTGATCTCGCTCGCACCCTGTAACAGAACTGTTCTGTTCTATTTGAAATATACTTCATTTTTATACCACAATCTGGAAATTGTTTTGTGGATTTTTTTTGTTTTAAGATTTTGATGCTTAGAAGCTGGAATTTGAACATTGATTAATATAGACCATGAAGTAGCCTATACAACACACAAATGAACACATTGCTTATAATTCCCTAAATTTTTGATCTTTAATTTTAACTTTTGTCTGTTCCCACTCCTCACCTGTTTTCCCTTTTACATTTGATATACCTAGCATGTGACTAGAGATTGTTCTGTGGTATAAGGACTTGTGGCATCCCACTTGAGGAACTTGGAAAAGCATAATTGTGGGGTGCGAATAGTGGGACTGGAGAGGTTTATGCAGAATTGTTTCTAATATTTTTAAGTAAAAGAATTCTGAAATACTACTATTTGTCTTGCCAAAATAAACATTTCTGAGTTAATTTGTTGGCACCCTGAGTTGTGCGAACTCATTCTAAGGGAATGACAACACCACTATGTTTTAAACTATTTCTTTTTATTTAGGATTGGCAGCCTCCATTTGCATATGAAGTTATAAGCTTTCACTTCACCCCAAGAGTCCAGCCCCTAAATGAACTAGAGGTGAGTGTTACTTCCTCATTCTTGCCTAAATTTATTCTTGGTGTTAGGACTGTAGGCTGACAACCTGGAGCAGCTCATATCGCAGGTCCCAGAATTTGTGTGAATTGAGATTGTAGTATTAGTTACTCAAGGTTCAGAGGAAGTATCTGAGTTTTTGCAAATTATTTAAAGTGGTTACTATGGTGTTTCCATTTAGCATGTTATAACAACTGTATAACTCTTTTTTTCATGGTTGAAAGATTCAGTAACAGAGAATTAAATTTCACCTTGTCAGTGTTTATTATTTTTTAAAGATTTATTTATTTTTACCGAAAGGCAGATTTACAGAAAATGGAAGATCTTTCATCTGCTGGTTCACTCTTCAAATGGTCACAACTGCTGGAGCTGAGCCAAACCCAGGTCAGGAACCAGCAGCTTCTTCCAGGTGTCCCACACAGGTGCACGGTCCCAGGGTTGCTTCCCCAGGCCACAAGCAGGGAGCTGGATGAGAAGTGGAGCAGCAGGGATATTAACTGATGCCAGTATGCTTTCCCAATCTTTGTGAGGTGAGGATTTAGCCACTGAGCCATCCTGCCAGGCCCAACTGAAGTCTATCTAAGTGTTGCTGTTTTTCCTCCAATCTGCCACATTTTGAGATGGTTCCCCAGTGTGGTATCAAAAGTACTGGAGAGGTCACAGTAGCATACCATAGTGGCTAAAGTCCTCGCCTTGCATGCACCGGGATCCCATATGGGCACTAGTTCCAATCCTGGCAGACCCTCTTTCAGTCTAGTTCCCCGCTTGTGGCCTGGGAAAGCAATCAAGGAAGGCCCAAAGCCTTGGGACCCTGCCCCCATGTGGGATACCTGGAGGAAGTTCCTGGCTCCTGGCTTTGGATCTGTGCAGCACTGGCCACTGGGGGTCACTTGGGGAGTTGTAGAAGGACTTTCAGAATCTTTGGTGTTGTGGGAGACAATAGCCAGGTCAGTCTCCCCTGAAGGCACCAGGAACAATTGATATGGAGATGAATGAGCAGGATACATCCTGGTTCACAGGTTTAGATATAGAACCTGCTAGATTTGGGGAAGGGCACTTAGCTGTTAAGATGTAAATGGCTCAAGCCCCTCCTCCCTGGATGCCTATGTGACAACCTTCCTTGAAAAGTCTGGTCCTGTTAGTAAGCTTTGGCTGTTGACCATCAGTCAGCAGTCCACGCGTGTTATTATCATCTCTGTGTACAAAGCCCATCGCTGCAGCACAGTGACAGGGAGTGAATCAATTGGCAGAAGATCTTCTCTGTCACTTCTCTTTGTATGTCTGACTTTGCGATAAAAATATATAAACCTTAAACAAACAACAACAGAACCCCCCGTGAGAGGGACCAGTATGGTGGCTCAATGACTAAACGCTCACCTGAAAGTGCCGGGATCCCCTGTGGTTGAGTGTGTATCCTGGCAGCTCCACTTTCCATACAGCTCCCCGCTTGTGGTCTGAGAAAGAGGAAGAGGTGGCTCAAAACTTTGGGACCTTATCCCCCTGTGGGAGAGTCAGGAGAAACTTCTGGATCATCTCAGCTGTGGCCATTATGGCCATTTGGATAATTAAGCAGTGGATGAACATCTCTTTTTTGCCTCTCTTTTTCTCTGTAAATCTGATCTGCCTTTCCAACAAAAAAAATAATTTTTTAATTAATTTATTCTTTTGGAAAGTCAGATATACAGAGGCAAGGAGAGACAGAGAGGAAGATCTTTTGCCTGCTGGTTCACTCCCCAAGTGGCTAAAACGGCCAGAACTGAGCCATTCTGAAGCCAGGAGGGAGCTTCTTAAAGATCTCCCACATGGGTGCAGGGTCCCAAGGGTGTGGGCCATCTTTAACTGCTTTCCCAGGGCACAAGCAGGGAGCTGGATGGGATGTGCAGCAGCCAGGACGTGAACCCAGTGCTCATAGAATCCTGGCATATGCAAGTCTAGCACTTTAGCGACTAGGCTATTGAGCAGGGCCCAAAAATAAAGAAATCGTTTTTTAAAGATTTATTTCTTTATTTTTATTGTAAAGTCAGATATGCACAGAGGAGAAGAGACAGAGAGAATATCTTCTGTCAGATGATTCATTCCCCAAGTGACTTGCAAAGCATGGTACTGCGCGATCTGAAGCCAGGAGCCAGGAGCCTTGAGCCTCTTCCAGGTCTCCCACGTGGTACAAGATCCCAAGGCATTGGGCCATCCGCAGTTGCTTTCCCAGGCCACAATCAGGGAGCTGAGGCTGCTGGGATATGAAAATGCTCCCCTGTGGCATCACAGCTGGTTCAAGGTGAGCTCTTTAGCAACTAGGCCACTGTGCTGGGCCCAATAAATGAATCTTTTTTTTTTTAAACAGTTTTTTTATTGTTTCCTTCATATATCTGTTGTAAAAGGGGATTTTAAGGGAGAAACCCTATGCAGTCTCCCACCCACCCCAGGTGCCAGATGTGGGGCATGCTCCGAGGGTCTTGCTCAAGTGGTGTTGATAGTTCAACAGTAATGAATTTCTGCCAATCTCGCTGCTCCAAGCACGATGAGGTCGTTGAAGAATCCACTGATTGACATAGTCCATCATAGAGTCTCCATTTGCCCGGTGTTTTACTGCCAAAATATAGCTGAGGTGGTTGATTGACTTGTTCTGTCCTCTGTCTTCATGGTTAGGGTTCCGAGTCCGGCAGTTCCATTGGGGAGATCCCCAAAGAGACTTTGTCTGAGGTGTTCCCAGACCAGATTCCTGTAAGCACTAGCAAGTACAGGGTCTGGCACAGTTCATCACCCAAATCAGCTGGTGGTTGCAATTGCTGGGTTGGTTCTGTTTCCAGCCCTGTCTTCCACTGGAACCAATGGGTGCTGCAGTCCAGCCTGGTTCAGCTCAGAGCATACTCGGCTCTCAAACAAACCAGTGTGGGCTGCAGGCTAGTCGGAGGGTTTGCCAGTATGTGTAGCAGACTAGTCCAGTCTGCCCCATATCCCCTTCTGCTCTCATACTTGTCAATGGATATTAAAACCTTGTTCAGTCTAACCGGCTCAACCATACAGCCTTCACGGATGTTGCTGGATGTCTGTCTAGCCACCCAGCCCCTGTCCTAGTTTTTGTGCCCTTCCCTGGGGGTGGTAACCCAAGAGGGAGGAGCCCACCATTGCCCTCCCAGGCCACTCCCACATTATGCACTCTCCAGGTGGTTCTGTGGTTGAACTTGACAGAACTAGCCCCCAGTGCCAGCTTCCGCCAGCTGATGCTGTGGCTAAGCCCAAACAAGCCTCACCCACTCTAATTATAGATTGCACCAGTAGGATCAATCAGCCCAGCCCGGGTTTTCCCTGATCTAGTCCTCTTGAGGTCCACAGGTGTTGCAGCCCTGCCTAGTCTGATAAATAAATCTTAAGAACAACAACAACACAGAAGCTTTAAATTTCTGATTTTTTTTAATTTTTGATTTTTTTTTGTTTCCCTATAAATATTACAGATGTCACTGTTGCCATTTATTTGTTGAAATCTAAATACCAGCCCAGAGTAATTTATGTGTTTAGCAGAGAATACTTGCCTCTACTTAACTAATAATTTTTACTTTTTTAAAATTCAGATTGTTGCCAGCAAAGGAGGTTTTGAAATGTTCATAAAAGAAAAGAAGTGGTCTAAAGCGGATAGCCACCGGGATATCTGCCAGGAAAAGAAACTGGGTCTCTCTTCAAAGTCTCACTATGAAAGAATTCTCTACCCATGTGAGCTGTTCCAGTCTGGTGTCAGTATTATGGTGAGTTGCAACCTTTTTCTTAGAAGTGGATAAATTTGGCCTGGTGTGGTAGCCTATTAGCCAAAATCCCCACTTTGCATGTGCCAGGATCCCATTTGGGCTCTGGTTTGTATCCCGGCTGCTCCACTTCCTTTGCAGCTCCCTGCTTGTGGCCTGGGAAAGCAGTCAAGGACGGCTCAAAGCCTTGGGATCCTGTAACCACGGGAGACCAGGAAGTAACTCCTGCTTCCTGGCAGTTCAGCTGTAGCTGTTGTGGCGAATTGAGGGGTGAAGTAGTGGATGAAAAAATCTTTCTCTCTGTAAATCTGCCTTTCCAGTAAAAATAAAACTTTTGGGGGAGAATATTTAAAAAAAATTTTTTTTAATTGGAAAGGCAAGTTTAGAGAGAAAAAGATCTTACATCTACTGGTTCACTCCTCAAGTGGCTGCAATGTCCAGAGCTGAGGCAGTCTGAAGCCAGAAGCCAGGAGCAGCTTCTGGGACTCGCACGTGAGTGTGGGGTCCCAAGGCTTTGGGCCATGCTTGACTGCTTTGCCAGGCTACAAGAAGGGAGCTGGATGGGAAGCTGGAGCAGCTAGGGCCTGAATGGTGCCCATATGGGATCCTGGAGCATGCCAGTTGAGGATTTAACCACTAGACTGCTGTGCTGGGCCCCTCTGCATTTGTTTTATTATTGAAAATACTCCAGTGTATTTATGTACCTTTTTACTTGTTTACTAGTTGAACAGTGGATTGTTGCAGTTTTTGGCTGTTAGGAATAATAATATGCCTGTTTAGGTATAATGCTTCGTGTGGACATATGTGTTCATTTCTCCTAATAGAGTAGAATTGCTAGGTGTTGTATTATATTTATATTTACTTAAAAAAAACTGTCAGAATGTTTTTCGAAGTGGTTGAACCATTTTACATTCCCTCCAGTAATGTGGAGGCTTCCGGTTTTTCCATGTCCCGGCAAACACGTGTTGTCTCTTGTTTTGGTTATGGCCATTTTATTAGGTATGTACTGATATTTCCTTGTAGTTTTCATTTGCATTTTCCTAAAAGCTGCTGATGATTTGCATTGTTTTATGTTCATGTTAGCCGTTTGTGTATCTTCTTCAATGAAGTGTGTGTTGGGTTGGCTTTGTATACTTGTAAGAGTTTGTTATACTAAATGCAAGTCCTTAATCAGACACATGATTTACAAAAACTTTATTCTTGTCTGTAATTTATGTTTTCATTTTTCTGATGGTATCTGCTTAAAGAATGGTTTGCAAATTCCTGTTTCCCTTTGATGGATTTTAGTTTTCGCATCATTGAGGAAGTATTTTCCTTACCCGTGGCTGTAGTCATTTTTTTCTCCATGTAGAAGTTTTGTGGTTTTAGCTTTTGTTACAGAGCATTTCCTTTTGAGTTCCCTTATTCCCTTATTTTCATTTTATTTGAAAAAGAGGAGAGAAAGCTTCCATCTGCAGGTTCACTCCCAGCCGGGGTAAAGCCAGGAACTCAATCCAGATTTCTCTTGTGGGTGGCAGGGATTCAAGTACTTACATAGTCATCTGTTGTGTGCCAGACAGGAAGCTGAGTTAGGAATGGTGCTGGGACTTGAACTCAGGCACTCCTGTGTGGGATATGGGTCTCACAAGTGGGGTTGCTACTGTTGGCTTTTACATTGAGGTTCATGGTGCATCTTGAACTGTTTATTTTTGTGAGTGTATAACATATGAGGTACATATGCAGGTTATTTGGGACGGAGGGCTTATGAATATTCAATTGTGATGAGCACTGTTTGTTTAAAACAGTATTGTTCAGTTGATTTAGCTAGGCTACCTGTATTGAGAATCAGTTGAGCATAAATTTACAGTGTTATTTCTGAATTGTTTTGTTGTATTGGATTGCAATGGTCTTCCCCTAATGCCAATCCTAAGTCAGTCCATGGGTTCATAGATTTTCCTGTGGTTTTGATTACCTACAGCCAATTGCATTAAAATATTGCATGGAAAATTCCAGTATTAAGCGGTTCGTAAGTTTTTAGTTTTGTGATATTCTGATTAGTGTGATGAAATCTTACTTGTGTGGCCCTCCGTCCTGTGTGGAATGGGATTTATTCTTTTGCTCCTGTTTAATACCCATCTTAATTATCGGACTGGCTCTCACGGCATTCCAATGCTGGTGACCAGATATGCTTTTCTTTTTTTTGTTTTAAGATTTTTATTTTTATAGGAAAGGCAGAGTAGTAGAGACACAGAGAAATGTCTGTTGCTTGCGGTTCACTTCCTAAGTGGCCACAATGGCTGCAGCTGAACTGATCCAAAGCCCAGAGGCAGGAGCCTCTTCCGGGTCTCCCACATGGGTGCAGGTCCCAAGGCTTTGTCAGGTTGCAAACAGGGAGGTGGATGGGAAGTGAAGCAAGTGGGACACAAACCGGTGCCCACATGGGCTCCCGACACATGCAGAGCGAGGATTTAGCCACTGAAGCATTGCATCAGACCCGAAAATACAACAGTACTGGTGTTGGCAATTTGGATATGCTCAAGAGAAGTCATAAAGTGTTTTCTCTCATAGGAAAAGTGAAATTAAAATAAGATTTTTTAGATCAATGGCTATATTCACCTAACTCTTACCATAGTATGTTATTGTGAGTATTCTATTTCATTATTTGTGATCTCATACTCTGCCTAATGTATAAATCAAACTTTTGTAGAAAAAAGCTGTATCTTCTGTTTCAAACATCCATTGGCAGTCTTGGAATACCTACTCTGTGTGTGTTGTGGTTCTACTGTATGTGTCTGTGCAAATCTCAGGCGCACACTACTTTGAGTTCTGTAGCTTTAAAGTAACTACGGTATCTGGTAGTGGAAATTCTCCTCTTTTTTTTCTTCCAAATTTCCCAGCCATTTATGTTTCCACGCGACGTTTAGAATGATGCTTGAATGTCTACCAAATGAAAAATTCTGAAATTTTGATAGGGATTGCCTTTTTTCTGTAGATGAATTTGTAGTGGAATTGTCATCTGGTTTCATGAAGTTTTAGGAGCTTTATTGAGAATGTGTTTTTCTCCACTGTTTGTCAAACCTGATTTTTCTCAGGAAACTTTCTTTGCTCTGGTCTTTTAGGGTGTGCCGATGCCTAATTTATATCTTAAGGAAGAAGTGGAGCCTGATGTTCTTCTCCTTGATACCCAAACTTCCCCAGATGCTGGCGCCAGGATGAATCATTGGTCGAAGAGAACAAGATGCCTAAAATCTCAGGTATCAATGCCCATAAGCCATTTTTCCTGTGAGTTTTGATTTCATTAACTCTTGGAGAAGAGTTGACTAGTTAGGGGAGGCCATTCGTGTATTGTTTGAAACTTGAAGCGATAATATCTTTTCTTTGAGATGAGTTGGAGAAGAAATTGTGAAAATCCTTCTAATCTGATTTAGAAGGCTGTATGAATTCTGAAGTGGGCTGAGTGGGAGAACCTGGGAAACTCTCCTAGTGGGTCGTAACTCTCACTGATGGTCACATGGTCCAGGGCTGTGGGCCGGGCAAACTGGACAAAGTAGCTCCAACTGTTGGCTAATTTAGGTGTCATGCCACAGATGAGGTTATTTAAATTTAATATCTGGCTCTCCTGCCTCCTGCTTCTTCCTCCTCCTTGTTGTCTTCCTCCGCCTCTTCCACTTTTTTGTTGCTGTTAAGATTTATTTTTATTGGAAAGGCAGATTTACAGAGAGGAGAGACAGAGAGAAAGATCTTCCATCCACTGGGTCACTCCAGAAGTGGCTGCAATGGCCTGAGCTGAGCTTCTTCCATGTCTCCCACATGTGGGTGCAGGGTTCTAAGGCTTTGGGCCATCCTACTGCTTTCCCAGGCCACAAGCAGGGAGCTGGATGGGAAGTAGAGCAGCCAGGACACAGACCTGTGCAATATGGAGGTACTAGCGCTTGCAAGGGGAACATTAGTCAGTTGAGTCATCACTACCTAGTTTGTCTCATCTTATTGGTTCTACAAGAACATTTTGGTGCATCATGTCAGAAATTATCTGGTACTGATTGGACCGCTTATTGCTGGTTGTTAGTAACTTCAATTTCTTGGTTAAGGTGCTGTCTACCACAAGTCTTCCATTGTAAGTTTACTGTTTTTCACTTAAAAGAAATTATGCTTGGGGTTACTGTGTAAAAATTCTATTTTTCATTTGAATTGACGTATTTGTAAGTATATACTTTGCCTAAATACATAGGAAATGACAAGTGATGTTTTATTTTGTAAAGACTTACAGAAAAAGAATGAAGAGAAAGAAGTCTTTGGTTTGATGGTTTACTCCCCAAATGGCCTGGACAGTTGGACCCCAGGCCAGGACCTCTAGCTGGGTGCTCTCCATGGGTGCTTTCCTGGGCAGTGAGCTGCCTTCGTAATGGCAAGGGAGCTAGATTACAAGCGAGGCAAGTGGGATTTGAACCGGAGCCTGTAAGATGCCAGCCCTGCAGATGACAGCTTAACCCAGTGCACCGCAACGCTGGCCCCTAGGTAGTTGTTTTCAAATCCTATAATTCCTTTTATTAGTTTGCATTCATTTTTCATTCAGAGATTTTTAGTGTTTGATTAAAAGCTGTTTTTCTATCCCCTAAGTGTATGCATTTATAAACATTTTTGGAAAACTCATTTGAAACATATGAATGTGGTATAACTATATTCAGAAAGCCTATTTTTAAAGTTTAGTTATTTATTTACTTGTTTATTTGAAAACGAGGTGGGTAGGGAGAGAAATCTTCCATCTCTTGGTTTGCTCCCCATGCAGCCACAGCATCCAGAGGTGGGCTGGTCTCAGGTCAGGAGCCTCTTCCAGGTTGCCCACATGGGGAGGGGGACTGAAACGCCTGAGGCATCCTCTGCTGTTTTCCTTAAGCCACTTATGGGGAATTGGATGGGAAGTAGAGCAGTTGGGACATCAGCTGGCACCCACATGGGATACAGGCCTAATAGGCAGGCTTCACCTGCTAAGCCACAAAGCTGACCTAGTATCCTTTTAATTCACTAATTATTAATTAGTGTCTGTCACATTAGCTTAGTTTTCTTTTTTTTGTTGACACATTTGAAAGTAAATTGGTGACGTAACACTTTATCCCTTAGTACTTTGACATGCACCAAAAGTAAATGACCACTGCAGTATGACCATGGTAGTATGCGCACATTTAGCAAAGTTAACACATTTGCCGCCGCTTCTCCTTTTTTTAAATGGCAGATCAGATTTACAGAGAGGCAAGATCTTCCATCCACTGATTTACTTCCCAAATGACCACAACTGCCAGAGCAGAGTCTGTCAGGAGCCCCGTCTCCCAGGAATGGAGAAATATGCTCAGCAGCATATTATAAAGTTCATCTATGTTGTGTAAATACAGGAAGTTATTCCTTCTTATAGCCAATAATGTTGAATATTATATTTTATTTATTGATAAAATCATTAGGTGTTTGCAGTTTGTTATGAATACTGCTTCCATTTGTGTAGTTTTTAAAAAATGTTTTGATTCGAAAAGCAGAGAGAAAAAGTGAGAATTTTCTATCTGCTGGGTCACCTGTTCACAAGAGGCTGTACTGGCTGGAGCTGACTGATCTGAAGCTAGTCGCCAGAAGCTTCTTGCAGGTCTCTCATGTGGGTGCAGGGGCCCAGGCTTTGGACCATCCTCTGCTGCTTTCCCAGATCACAAGCGGGGAGCTGGCTTAGTAAATGTGGAACAGCCAGGACTGGAACTGGCACCCCAATGAGATGCCAGCGTTGCAGGTGGAAGCTTAGCCTAACATGCTGTGGCCCCAGCCCTGTGTTTTTGTGAACCTGTTATCAGAGTGGAATTATTGTAGCATATAGTCATTGTATCTGATTATTTAAGGAAATGCCCATTTCTTTTTTTTCTTTTTATATTATTATTATTTCATTTTATGACACAGTTTCATAGGCTCTGAGATTCCCCCAACCCCTCCCCAAGTCCTCCCCCCATATTGAATCCTCCATATTGTTACCGTAGTACAGTTCATATCCAGTCATGATTCCTTCATTGTGGGAAATGCCCATTTCTAAAAGTGACCACAGCGTTTTTACATTCGTTCCTTCGAGCAGTAAATGAGGGTTCCAGTTTGTCTCCTTCCCTGCCGACACTTGCTGTCCGTCTTTCTGATTGCAGCTGTCCTAAGGAGTTAGTGGTATCTGAATGTGATCTTGGTTTACACTTCCCTGATGACTATTAATACTGAGCATCTTTTCTTGTGCTTATTGGCCATTTGTATATTTTTCTTAGAAAACTGTTCAAGTCATATACCAGTTTTTTTTTTTAAAGATTTATTCATTTTATTACAGCCAGATATACACAGAGGAGGAGAGACAGAGAGGAAGATGTTCCGTCCGATGATTCACTCCCCAAGTGAGCCGCAACGGGCCGATGCGCGCCGATCCGATGCAGGGAACCTGGAACCTCTTCCGGGTCTCCCACGTGGGTGCAGTGTCCCAATGCATTGGGCCGTCCTCGACTGCTTTCCCAGGCCACAAGCAGGGAGTTGGATGGGAAGTGGAGCTGCCGGGATTAGAACTGGTGCCCATATGGGATCCCGGGGCTTTCAAGGTGAGGACTTTAGCCACTAGGCCATGCCGCTGGGCCCCATATACCAGTTTTAACTTAGACCTTTTATAAGAGTACTTAACTAGGGCCTGGTGCAGTAGCCTCGTGGCTGAAGTACTCACCTTACATGCACCAGGATCCCATATGGGCATTGGTTCTTATCCTGGCTGCTCCACTTCCCGTCCAGCTCTAGCAGTAGAGGACTGTCTTAAAGCCTTGGGCCCCTGGACCGTCGTGGAGACTGGGAAGAAGCCCCTGGCTTGGCTAGGTTCTGGCCATTGCAGCTCTTTGGGGAGTGAACCAACAGGTGAAAGATCTCTCTGTCTCTTCTCTCTATAAATCTGATTTTCCAATAAAAATAAGTAAATCTTTAAAAAAAGAGTACTTTGCTGTTCCAGGTGCTATACTTCTAACAATTTTATAATACCTAGTGTGTGTTTGGGTCTTTGTTCATTTTGCATTATTTTTTACTTTTAGTTTGACGTAAAGAGCCAACATTATTTTTACCACAGATGGCCATGTAATTGTCATAGAAACAATGTTGGAGAATTTTTGTTCCCCTGAATAATCTAGTAACACCTTGTCAGAAATCATTTTTTAAAAAGGATTTATTTTAATGAATTTCAGGAAAGATGGGGAGAGACTGAGAGAGATCTATCATGCTCTGATTCACGCCTCAAATGGCCACAGCCGCTGGTTCTAGACCTGGCTGAAGCCAGGAGCCAGGTTTCCCATGTGGGTGCAGTGCTCCAAGAACATGGGCCATCTTCTGTTGGTTTCCCAGGCACGTTAGCTGGGAGTTGGATGGGAAGTTGAGCAGTAGAGACTCAGACTCAAACTGGCACTATATGGGAATGCTCGCATGCCTAACCCATTGTGCCACCATGCCAGCCCGATCAAAAATCATTTGACTTTAAATGTGTGGCATCATGTCTAGAATCTGAGTCCTGCTCTGCTCATGTTCTTGTCTGTCCTTGTGCCAGTACTGCACAGTGTGAGTCACATTGCTCTGCAGTGAGTTTTGAAATGGAGAATTGTGAGTCCTTCTCCTATGTTGCTATTTTTCAGGATGTGGGAGGAGGCTATTCTGGATGTTGTGGTCTAGGTTTCTGCCAAATATTTATTTTCTAAGTTCTTGCCCCTTACTTTAAGAGCATTCTAAGCACAGGTACCAGCATGGCTTGGACAAGTGATAGCGTTTATTCAGATGGCGAGGAACACAGACAAATGAGTGTCATGTTCAGGGTGAGTGAGCCAGAACGTGAAAGGGTCAGGGAGAGATTGCTTCTCGGGGTTCATCCATGTGAAGTGAGAGAGCAGTGGGTATCTGAGAGGCTGAGAGTGTTAGAGGTGAAGAGAGCCAAAGTGTCAGTCAAGAAGCACACCACCAAGGGAGTGAGCCCTTCCCAGTGTGGCTTGGATGGGGCTTGAGAGGGGAGTGGTGACAACAGGAAACCACCCTCCAGGTCCTACTTAATGATGGTACAGATTGTTTGACGCTCAAGGGGGCAAATGGTATCATACAGGTGGGGGATGTGTGGCTTCAACTGACCCTAAACAGGCTCTCTGCCTAGACCATATCATGGGTACCTTTAAGATCAGACCGTTAGTCTCTACAAACTGGAGACTTTTATAGGAATTGTTTTTTGAATTTGTACATTAGCTTAGGGCATAGTGCCATCTTAAGTCTGCCTATCTGTGGGATGTTTTATTTATTTAGATATTTTTAATCTCCTTTTTTCCCTAAGATTTACTTTATTTATTTGAAAGGCAGAGCTAGAGAGGTCTTGCATCTGCTGGTTCATGCCCCAAGTGGCTGCAGTGACAAGGCTGAAGCCAGGAGCCAGGAACTTCCAGTCTTCTACTCGGATGCTGGGACCCAAGGACTTGGGCACATCTTTCTGTTTTTCCAGGTGCATTGGCAGGGAGTTGAATAAAAAAACTGGAATTCAAACCAGTATCTGTGGACTGCAGTTATACCTGCTACATCACAAAACCAGTCCCTAAAACATTTATTTCTATGAATACTTCTTGTATTTTTTCCAAGTATAAGTATTCCACTTTGTGAAAATTTACATGCCAAGTATCCTTTTTTATTGTGAGTGTTTTATTTTATGGAACTACAATTGGGAGGAAGGGCCTGGCATTGTGACCTAGCAGGTACAGATGTGGTTGTGATGCTGGAAGTCCACATGGGTGTCCATTCAACTCCCATAAGGCTACTTCTGATCCAGTTCCTTGCTACTGGCTGAGATAGCCTAAGGACCTGGCCCTTTCTACCCCATGGGAGACCTAGGTGAAGTAATGGGGAGTGAGCCAACTCTGCTTCTCCCTCTTTGTATAACTCTTTGAAATAAGCACATCTCCCGTTAATGTCTACAGTGACAGAAACAGTTAATCCTCTCAGAGGGGTTGGAGTCCGAGAAGGTCTCTGGGTTCAGCAGAGCTAAGAGCGCTGGGTGCCAACTGACAGGTGGATGGACTTGGGAAGGGGAGTTGTTGCTAAGGGGGTTTCTCAGGAGGAGCTAGCAGCTTGAGTGGCAACTTGCCAGAGGTAAGAGGGAGTGTCAGCTAGTTCTGGAGTTTACTTGGAAGATGGGTGGAAGAAGATGGATAATGACATTAGGCTGTTTTTGTTTTTTAAGATTTATTTTATTTTTATTGTAAAGTCAGATATACAAAGAGGAAGAGAGACAGGAAACTCTTCCATCCACTGATTCACTCCCCAAGCAGCCGCAACAGCTGGAGCTGCACTCATCCGAAGCCAGGAGGCAGGAGCTTCTTCTGGGTCTCCCACATGGGTACAGTATCCCAAGATTTTAGGCCATCCTCGACTGCTTTTCCAGTTCACAAGCAGGGAGCTGGATGGAAAGCAGGGCTGCTGGGATTAGAACCAGCGCCTGTATGGGATCCCAGTGTGTATAAGATGAGGATTTTAGCCGCTAGGCTATGACTCCAGCCCAACATTAGGCTGTTAATGGCATGATATTGGTTACAGTTAGATATAAAGATCATTTTATTAATTTAGATTTAATCCTGCAAATGGATTTGCAGACTTTTAAAAATGTTGTATATAATTTTGTTTAAAGAATATCTTAGGCCCAGGGTGGTAGCCTGTGACTAAAATCCTCACCTTGCACACACCAGGATCCCTTATGGGCACCGGTTCTGATCCAGGCAGCCCTGCTTCCCATCCAGCTCCCTGCTGTGGCCTGAGAAAGCAGTAGAAGGCAGCCCAAAGCCTTGGGACCCTGCACACGGGTGGGAGACCCAGAAGAAGCTCCTGGCTTCGGATTGGTGCAGCTCTGGCCATTGCAGCCACTGGGGGAGTTAAGTAACAGACAGAAGATCTTCTCTGCCTCTCCTCCTCTCTGTATCTGACTTTCCAATGAAAATAAATAAGCATTTTTTTAAAAAGCAATATCTTGTGCAGAAACTTAGTATATCAAATGGAAAATGAAGCACTCAAAATTGCTGTGGGCAATTAAATTGTTCATGCTTAATTGAGGGGGAAGGGTGTGATCTAGTTTTAGAGCAGGCCTGGTATACTGTTTGCTGTAATAATCTCTGCAGAATAGAAAGTTCATTTTGCTTTTGGTGTAGAATGAGCAGATGGGAATCACAAAGACAGAAATGTGAGGCCAGGTAAGAGATAACAAGACATAAAGAGCACTGGTCTGGCCACGGTAGCCTAGTGGCTCAAATCCTTGCTTTGCACATATCCGGATCCCATATGGGCACCAATTTGCATCCTGGCTGCTCCCCCTCCCTTGCAACTCCCTGCTTGTGGCCTGGGAAAACAGACCAGGATGGCTCAAGGCCTTGGGATCCTGCACCTGAACAGGAGACCCAGAAGAGGCTCTTGGCTTCTGGGTTCAGATCGGCTCAGCTCCCACCATTGAGGTCATTCTGGGAGTGAACCAGTGGATGAAAGATTTTTCTCTCTGTCTCTCCTTTCTGTAAATCTGGCTTTGAAATAAAAATAAATAAATCTTGAAAAAAAGCATGAAGTACAGAAAGTGTATGAGACCAAGGCTATGGATCTAGGGGAGAGTTTACTGGATATACGTGAGAGTGGCTTGTGAGAGTCGGTGGTTTAATGCAGTGGTATCATTCACAGGTCAGTGTCATTCTCTTTGGGGTTTTGTGAGGGCATTTTTGTTCAGATTGAAAGGTGTTGCCATTCATTGCGCGACGGCCCGCATGCTGGATGGTTAGTACTCAGGACAGTCCCGAGAGTGAAGGATTGTGTTCATCCTAAGAACTTTTCAGGTTGGTCAAGGAGATTCCTATTTTAATTTAAATTCAAATTCAGTTTTATGCATATTTACATATAAACAAAATAATTTTTGCAGTCTTTTAACAAAGTGAAATTTTTAGAAATACGGCTATCAGTTTAACCTAGGAAGTACACATTTAATATTGATAAAATTGTTTGGCATAGTAAGAAATAAACATTTTTTTTTTTTAAATTTTGAGTTTCACGGTACAATTCCACAGGTTCTGGGATTTCCCTTCCCCCTCCTCAAATTCCTACCCACTGATTGATTTTCCCGATATTATTACAGTAGTGTAGCCCATCATTAGCAGTCATAAGTCTATCAGTCTGTTAGTGAAGTGTGTCCCAACATCGCCGGTACAGTGTCAGACAGTTCAGCATCCCATTGTCTGGATATGTCCAGCAGTTTGATTGGGAGTCCATCTTTGATTTGGACATAGAGATGCATAGTCATTATATCTTCACATCTGAATATGATAGGCTCTGTTCCCGCTGTCACTACACATTCCATTGAATGAGAAGACATGAAACAAAGTCAAGAACAGATATGAAGTTAAAACAAAAAATGTACAGCACCATGGAGTCAAAACAAATGTGCCACTGAATAACCAGCACATGGGTGAAGAAATGAAAAAAGAAAACACAAAAGCCTCTTGGGTAAAATGATGCCACTATGTGATCTATGAGCCAGCAATGAATTTGACAAGAGGAAAAAACTGTTTTGATGTGTTTTTTTTTTAAGATTTATTTATTTTATTACAAAGTCAGATATACAGAGAGGAGGAGAGACAGAGAGGAAGATCTTCCGTCCAATGTTTCACTCCCCAAGTGAGCCGCAATGGGCCGGTATGCGCAGATCCAATGCCGGGAACCAGGAACCTCTTCCGGGTCTCCCAGGCGGGTGCAGGGTCCCAATGCATTGGGCCATCCTCGACTGCCTTCCCAGGCCACAAGCAGGGAGCTGGATGGGAAGCAGAGCTGCCGGGATCAGAACCGGCGCCCATATGGGCTCCCGGGGCTTTCAAGGCAAGGACTTTAGCTGCTAGGCCACGCCGCCGGGCCCTGTTTTGATGTTTTTTAATTTTCGTTTCATCCAAACAGAGAGGATACGGAGTAGCAGTATGGAAAGGGTTATTGATCTTAACTTTGCATGAAGGCTGCCGTATATGAGAGAGAACATATGGTGGTTGTCCTTTTGGGATTGACTTGTTTCACTGAGCACAATGGTCTCTAGTTGGGACCATCCAGCTGCGAATGGTAGAATCTCATTCTTTTTAATGGCTTAGAGTTGGGCTTTTTAAAAAAAATTAAAAATATTAAATCATCTTCATAACTTATCACATTACTTATGCAATACTGTATTTGAACCTTCAATTTTATTCATTTTGGAGTTATTGTCTTATAGAGAAATTATGCCCAAACATTTACATTTTAAAGTGCATCTTTAAAGTTTTTTGCTAAGTCCCCTTTTGTTTAAAATTAACATATTTATGGATGTGTAGGAAGTTTTACTGACTATGAATTCCATTTCAACATGGAAAATAGAAATTATATTCAATACTTTATAATGAAGAGAGCATTGTGTCTAGAAAATTGTAAGAGGGACTTGATATTCTGACTTGGTGATATACCTAGATGCTATTACTGTTTGTTGAGATGAGAAAAATTGAAAGAAAGTTGTGTCTGAGGGACATGTTAAGTTTGTGGTGTACATGGAATTTTAAATTAGAGTTGTATGGTAGGCATTTGTTTTTTTTCTATTAAGTTTATTCATTAATTACATTGTGTTGTAATTTCGTAGGAACTGGGATTCTCCCCACCCCTCCCTACACCCTCCCCACATGGTGGGTTCCTCCACCTTGTTGCTTAATCATAGTTCAAGTTCAGTTGAGATTCCCTCTTTGCAAGCATATGCCGAGCATAGAGTCCAGCATCTTATAGTCCAGTCAAGTCCAACTGCTTATTGGGGAGACCCGTCTGGTTATGGTAGGCATTTGTGAATGGAGATGTGGTGTTCTGGAGAGAGTTCTTGAACTTTTATGGAGAGGAAAGGGGGGTCAGGAATCCGGATTCTGGGGTCAGACTGGGCTTGTTTCCTGGTGCCAGGCTCTGTATCTGTGTGATGGTGGACAGCTTTCTGAAACAGCCCTTGCACTCAGTTTTCTCATCCTTAAAGGTTGGGTAATGGTATGTATTCAATGTGTTAATGTGAGAGTTAAGTACTTTAAAACGTGTAAGATACCCAAATGGAATTGAAGTTAGCTGTTACTATTTGAACATCATTTATGTCAAATAAATGTGAGTTGAAATAAGAATTGATTGGCCTTTTGCGTTTGATGATTTTTGTAGGAAGTCAGAGCCTACATCTATATTTTGCAGAATGTTTCCAACATTTTCTTCCAAAACTTTGATGGTTTCTGGGTGTAGGTTTAGATCTTTCATCCATTTAGATTTGATCTTTGTGTATGGTGAAATGTGTGAGTCATTCTTCTTCTTTTTGCAGGGCATTAGCCAGTTGTCCCAACAACATGTGTTGAAGAGACCTTCATTTTTCCTGGATTGGTTTCTGCTTTCTTGTCAAAGATTAGATGGTTGTGCATGTGTGGGTTCCCTTCTGGTATTTCTATTCTATTCCATTGGTCTTCCTCTGTTTCTGTGTCAGTACCAGGTTGTTTTGATAACTGCCATCCTATAATATGTCAGAAGAGCTGGAATTGTGATCCCTCCTGCTAAGTTCTTATTCTTCAGGATAGTTCTGGCTATTCATGTGTTTTTTTCTGTTTGTTTCCAGATGAACCTGTGCATCATTTCTCCAGCTCTGTAAAGAATGCTCTTGGTATGTTGATTGAAATCACATTGAATGTACATATTGCTTTTATTGATATGGACATTTTGAAGATGTTGACTCTGCCCATGCAGGAACATGGTATGTTTCTCCACTGTTTGAAGTCTTCTATTTTTTGTCGTAATGTTTTGCAGTTTTCATCATAGAGACTTCCCACATCACTTGTTAAGTTTATTCCCAGGTATTTCTTTTTTTTTTTGAAAGATTTTATTTATTTTATTACAAAGTCAGATATACAGAGAGGAGGAGAGACAGAGAGGAAGGTCTTCCGTCTGATGTTTCACTCCCCAAGTGAGCCGCAACGGGCCGGTGCGCACCGATCTGAAGCTGGGAACCAGGAACCTCCTCCGGGTCTCCCACACGGGTGCAGGGTCCCAATGCATTGGGCCGTCCTCGACCGCCTTCCTAGGCCACAAGCAGGGAGCTGGATGGGAAGCAGAGCTGCCGGGATTAGAACCAGCACCCATATGGGATCCCGGGGCGTTCAAGGTGAGGACTTTAGCTGCTAGGCCACGCTGCCGGGCCCTTCCCAGGTATTTCATTTTCTTCTCTGTTATTTTGAAGGGTACCATGCTAGTTCTTCTTCAGGGTTGGGGTTTTTTGCATACACTATAACTTTTAATTTCTTTTCATCATTTTGTACCCTGCAAGTTTGCTTGTTTAAGTTCTAACAGTGTCATTATTGAGTATCTTGGTTCTCCTATGTATAGAATCATACAAGAAACAAGTCAAAGTTCTTGAGAAATAGTAAACTACAAAGTCACTCTTTTTTATGGTATGGTATGTAATGAAAGATATATATAAGTAACTCTAAAATACTTGTTTCTTTTGTTGAAAGTATTTCCATGAATGATGCAGTTAAATGGTATATTTGCCTGAGTGATTAAAGACTAGGTAACATAAATTCAGGAAAAAAATTATGATTTTTTGGTGTATAAAATTGTATTTTATGGAATTTTGTAGTTGTGCATGTCACAACTAATTTAGCGGGTTAAAACTTCACAGTTTCAGTGGATTGGGAGGCTGGACACAGCAGCTGTGTATATGTCGCAGCCATGATATTGGCCTCTGTGGCGTCTCTGTCTTCCCCTGGTCCTCTCCAAGGGCTGTGCTGCTGCTGAACTCTGTCCTTTGGTTTCAGTTGTAAAGGTTTAAGCTGTCTATCAGCAATGAACTTGGCCCAGAGAGGACTTTTCTACACTTTTAAAATACTATTTTTATTCCAGAGTCAGATACACAGAGAGGAGGAGATACAGAGGAAAATCCTCAATCCTCCCTAGTGATTCACACCCCAAGTGGCCTCAGTGGTTGAAGCTGAGCCAATCGAAAGCCAGGAGCCCAGAGCTTCTTCATAGTACCATGCTAGCTAGTTCTTCTTCAGGGTTGGGGTTTTTTTTTTTTTTTTTGCATACACTATAGCTTTTAATTTCTTGTCATTATTTTGTACCCTAGAAGTTTGCCAAACACTTGTATAAGTTCTAACAGGGTCTTCATTGAGTCTCTTGGTTCTCCCATGTATCATTATCATATGCAAACAGAGACAGTTTCCACATTTCTAACTTGAATTCCTTTGATTTCTTTTTCTTGTCTGATGGCATTTGTGAGTACTTTGAGTACTATGTTAATAGCAGTGGTGATGGTGGACATCCTTGTCTGGTGTAGATCTTCTAATCTTTCCCCATTCAATATGATGCTGCCTTGCGTTTTTCATATATTGCCTTGATTATGTTGTGTATTGTTCCTTCCATGTCTGTCTTAATTTGCAATTTTTTTGCGTGAAATGGTGCTGGATTTTGTAAAAAGGTTTTTCTGCATCTATTGAAACTATTGTATGATTTTTGCTCTTCAGTTTTTGATGTGATGTATCGCATTTATAGATTTGCGGACATTGAACCATCTCTGCATGCCCAGGATGAATTCCACTTGGTCCGGATAAATAATTCATCTAATGTGTTTTTGCATTCTGTCAGCTAGTATTTTGTTGATGATCTTAGCTTCAGTATTCTTCAGGAATATCAGTCTGTAGTTTTCTTTTTCTGGTGAATCTCTATCTGGCTTTGGTATTAGGATGATGTTTGTTACTAAGAACGAGTTTGGAAGAGTTGCTTTCCCTTCTATTGTTTTGAAGAATTTACCTCTAATACTGCCTTGGGGGTATCCGAGATGTTTTAATATGTCGTGTGTGAGTCTTCATTGGTTTCAAGCAATTTTTTATTTCTTCTTTAATTTCTTCTCTGATGCATTGTTCATTTAAATCGTGTTGTTCTTCCTCCAAGAGTTTACCAATTTCCTAGGGTGTTTGAATTTATTGATTTCCAGCTTCACTCTGATAGTGTGAGAAGATACATGGTGTGATTTCTATTGTTTTGAAGTTGGTAAGTTTTGATTTGTGCTCTATCATGTGGTCAATCCTGGAGGTGGTACCATGTGCTGCTGAAAAGAATGTATTATTCTGTGGCCATGTGGGTTTTATTGCTTCTTTGCTTAGTTTTTGTTTCCTTGATCTATCTATTGCTGTTAATGTCTCCCTCGTTTATTGTATTAACATCAATGTCTCTGGTTAAGTCAGTCAACAATTGATTCATATAGCTAGGTGCTCTTGTGATTGGCATGAAAACGTTTATTATTGTTATTTCCTTTTGGTTGATGGCTCCCTTTATCATTATGTAGTGTCCATTCTTATCTGTTTGAGTGTCTTCCATGGTGAAGTCTATAGCATCTGAAATTAAGAAAAGCTGCATTTGCTCTGTTTCCTTTCCAGTGGTGTGAAATGTTCTTTTCCATCCTCTCACTTTCAGCTTCTTTGCATCTTTGTTGATTAGGTGTGTCTCTTGTAGGCAGCAGATGGTTGGGTCCTGTTTTTTAATCCGTTCTGTTAATCTATGTCTTTTGACTGATGAGTTCAGGCCATTAGTGTTCAGAGTTAGTATTGAGAGGTTGTGATATAGCCGTGTTGTGTGTGTGTGTGTGTGTGTGTGTGTTGGTTATCTATGTTTAATTTTGTTTCCTTTTATGTGTCTTCTGGAATGCTTATAATTGTGATAGTTGACTGTTTGATGGTATTGTTCCTTTCTTATATAGATTTCTTGGGTTTGTTCATATTTTCTTCAAGATATTTTATTAATTGTGTGTGTTCATTTTGGTTATCTTCTATGTCTGATATTCTTTGTTATGCAGCAATCATTCTTTTGGTCAGGCTTTCTGCATTGTTTTTCAGTCAAAATATTTCATTTTGGACCAACTTATTTTCTGTGATAATGCTCTTCTTGAATTCCTTAATTTTTTCCCGGTGTTTCTCATTGTCTCTGAAGAGATTCATGATGATTTTTTTTTATTCCTTATCTGCTAGTTCCCCGATGTCTTCATCTTGCAGCTCTGAGCTTGAGGATATTTTTTGATCATTTTTGAGGGAGAGTGCTGGCTGCTTAATCTGAATAATTTGTTTTTCCTGGTGCCTCTTCCCATGTCTGTGTGCTTTTCATTTTGAGATTTTAATCTCTGATGTACCTTTTGGGTTTCTGGAACAGCTGTGTCTGTTCGCAGATCTGGGGGTTGTGAGACCCTTAGGATGGCCAGACAATCAGGGTGTTTGTCAGCTGCTGCCACCTTGTGGACAACTGGTATCTTCACTGTCTTTGGCCCTCGCATTTCCCAGCCTCAGGTAGGTATGCAGCTGGGGGATTTCTGTGACCACAGCATTGCATCTCAAGGCCTGCACATTCCAGTTCTGTATGCAAGCCCCCTGCCGCCCAGCACCTTCATGGCTTCTGCCCACTGGGCAGTTGCCTAGAGCAGGAATGACCTAGCCACTGCTGTCCAGTGTGCAATCAGTATCTAAACTCAACACGCTCCAGGGACACCATGCCTTCCCTCATCTCTAACAGGCAAGCGACGGTGGGGAGTTATATGAATTTGTTTTGTCCTAGAATTCGAACCTCTACTGCTGAATTCCCTTGCACTCTGCCTGGCAGTCGTTCAGGCTGTCATTCTCCCATGCACCTTCAGAATTAGCCCTTACATTGCCGGGTCACTGAGAAAAACCTCTGACCCTGAGGGACCCTGCATCTGCATTTCATGTGATTCTGGTGTCCCTCTGGGTGGCCCAGGTCTGAGAGCCCTTGGGTGGGGATGGGCTGAGATCTTGCCGTGTGTCTCTGACACACATGCTTCACTTCCCCAATGGCATTCCCTCCTCTAGCAGAGGGTGCCTGGGTCTGTGCCTGTGATTTCCTCCTTGGGCTGTTTTTCTGCCACAAATGTTCTGATCTAGGTGTTCTTTTGCCTCCCTATCTCTCTTATGGGGAGGCTAAGACTTCCATCAGCATCTTTCCTGCCTCTAATCCCAACTCACCAGGTTTTATCTGAGTCCCTGTTTGCCCCAGATGGTATCTGCCTTTCCCCTCTCAGGCTGCAGATTGCCATCTTGAAAGTTTTCTATGGTCCTCTGTTGTCTGCATGGCACCCACTTCAGTACTGCCGACTCCAATGAGCCTTGGACACATTTCCCCGCAATTATGTTCCTCCTGTTCTCTGTTCTACCAAATTCTGCCTCTATCTCTCCACGCACGTAGCTACACCAACCTTCTGCTCTCTGCCATCTTCCTGTCTCCTGTTTAAGAAATTAAAACAAGGATCAGCACTCAGAAATGAAGACAAAATTTAGAATGTGAAATATAACATCCTAGTTTTTTTCCTATTGACTTTCAGAAAATCTGCTTGGAAATTATTTTATCTCTATGAAATGGTGTCATAACTGCCTAGAAATTTTAATTTAATTGAGTTATTAATACCTCGAATTTTCGAATTTTCACATGATGTTTATATTCTCTATTTTCCAAATATTAAACATCCTGATTCTTTGTCTCTTCCTTAAAAGTTTTCTTTCTTAACAAGAGACTGTGTTAATCTTTAAAGTATTCTTTTAAGGATACATTCCTTCTCTATTAATAAGCAACATGAAACTAAAAAAATCTGAAATTCCTCTGAAACAATCTGTGCAGTGTGAGCTGTGTTTCCTGGCAATGAGCTTGTGCTGCTGCATGAACTCTGGGGCAGTCTTTTGGATACAGAGGTTATTTCTTTACTGAAAATTGTGGGAGTGAGAGAGCTTAGATCCATTCCTAATCAGGATTCCTTTGAATCCTGCATGGGAGACTGTTTTCTGCCTACAGACTAACAGGGCTTTTGGGGCAAGAGCAGTGTTTGCTGACAGCTGTTGACTGGTTGGATCCTTACTTATTGGTCTTGATCAAAAGTTCCTTTTGTCTTCTGTGGATGATATTGCAGAGTTTTTTTAATTTTATTCTGGTCAAATGCTTATTTGTCAATATGTTGACGAGGAAGACGAAGGTATTATGTGTGCCACGAATTAAAGTTGTTGACGACATCAAATATGGCAGTCCTGTGCCATGCAGTTCTTTCTTCTCAGCTGAGGTTCAGAGACATGAATTATACTTGATCATTACAGTATCTTCTCATGAGATTGCTAAGGGACTGGCATGATTTAATAGTGGTTCTTTACACAGACCCCCCTGCTTCACTGTTTCCCTTCTGACTTTTCTTATACAATCGCTTTATTCTCAACTTTTTAAAATTTTGAATCAATATTTCTGATAAAATAGTCTCACACTTGTTTATGTGTGGGCATGCATTAGAAGAGAATCCAAATGTGTTGAAACAGAAAAGATGAGATTACCCATAAAAGTCATTTTGGGGAAGTCAGTCAGTGAAAAGTAGGTTATTTAGGGGGATCTCTTGACACAAAAAATATGTGAGTGGTGTTTGGTGTATCGTTTTGTTCGTTCACTAGATATTAGTAGGGAATCTGACTTAAAAAAAACATAGATTGTCGTTGACTTAAGCAATGCCTTTTGTAGTTTGGGCACTTTGCCTTTTAACTATAAATACTGAGAGTTTGGTTCTGATGGTATGCTTCAGTAGGTTACAGGAAAAGAAAATTTCCCCAGGAGTTCAGGGACTCACAGCACTCCTGAAGTGGCGGAAATGCTTATGCAGTTGCATAAACTATTTCCCAGTAATTTGGGGAAGTGTCATGACAGGTTGTTTCAAATATTGACAACTGCACAGATAATGTAAATTTATTGTATGAAGCAGAGAAAATACATGCAGGTAAGCAATGAGAATGAAAATTATGAAGAAGTAAAGAGAGACAAAAATCAGAGAAATGAGTACCATTAATCTTTTGATCTATCTTCTTCCAGACTTGAACCTCTGGATTCTTTCAAAACTGTTCATACTATATATGTTTTATTAATTATTTTGTTTTAGTAAATACATTTTTTGTGCTGTGCTTTTCAACATCTAATAAGTCATGCTTTGTCAAGTGTAGCTTTAACTTTTTTCTATCTTCCTAATTAGCGGATCCCATTTCTAAAAACATTTTTATCATTTTTTATGTTTCCTCCATTGCTTATTTATATAAGTACAAGCAATACAAGTTAATATTCTTGTTTCGTTCCTTTCATATAACAAAAGGTAACATTCTGCTGCAGTCGTTCAAGCTTCTATAACACAATACCTGGTACTGGGAGTGTATAAACAACAAGTTGTTTTGTCCTCAGTTCATAAGGCTAGAAGTCCAGGATGAAAGTTTCAGCTGGTGAGAGCCCATCCACTTGCTCCCATGATGGGGAGAGGGCAAAGTCCAAAAGGTGCAAATGTTCAATAAATGTACCCTCTTTTGGTAAAAATTTACTTGTTTTTATTAGAAAGCTGGATTTTCAGAGCTATAGAGAGACAGATCTTTAAACCTCTGGTTCACTCCCCAATGGCTCAAAACTGGAGACAGGCTGATCTGAAGCTAGGAGCTAGGAGTTTCTTACAGGTTTCTCACATGGGCTCAGGGTCCCAAGGACTTATGCATTCCTCTGTTGCTTTCTCAGGCCTTGAACAAGGAGATGTATAAGAAGTGAACAGCCAGAACACCAATAAATGCCCAAATGGAGTGTAAGCAATTGAAGGTGGAAGATTCGTCGGTTGAGCCATGATGTCAACCACATGAACCCTCTTTTATTAGACAGAGTATTACTCTCACCAGGTGGGTAAAAATCCTTATGCTCTACCACATTAACTATTAAGTTTCAACATCACTTTCAGAAGGCACACAAACATTCAAAGTCTAAGATGTACTATATGTTTTTCTTTGGATACTTGCCTTTTTAAAATTTATTTTTGTTTATTTATTTGAAAGACAAAGCAAGAGAAGCATATACAGCCTTTTCATTCCTCAAACAAAAAGCCAGGTTTGGACCAGGCCAGAGCCAGGAGCCTGGAACTCCATTCTGGTGCCCCATGTGGGTGGCAGGGACCACAGTACCTTGCCATCACCTGCTACCTCCCACTGTGTGCAATGGCAAAAAGCAGGTTCAGAGGTAGAGCTGGGACTGCATCCCAGGCATGCCAGCATGGGATATGGGGATCACAGTCAGTGGCTTAGTCCTGACACCACAATTCCTGGCAAACTCCCACTCACACACACACACACACAGGCACCACAATGTCTGTCACATTCACACTCCAACACACAAGAAAACCCTGGCACCACAATGCCACACACACCGGCAACACAATGCCATACACAAACCCTGGCACTACAAGGCTGCTGCAAACACACACATCCTGGCAACATAATGCCTGCCACCCACACACCCTGGCACGAAGATACCTGTGCCCCCCCACACACAATGGCAACACAATGACACACACACACACACGCACACACACTGGCCCCACAATGCCAGCCACACACACACATACACCCTGGCATCACAAAGCCTCACAAATACACTTCCTGGCACCACAATGCCTTGAACACACACACACACACACACACAAACACACCCTGGAACCACAATGCCCCCACCACGCATACATACACACATACAAACCCTGGTTCGACAATGCCTACTACACACAGACTCACAAACACCCTGGAACCACAATGCCACACACACACATACACACTGTGGCACCACAATGCCTCACACACACACACAGTATGACACACATACGTGAACACACTCCCTGGCATACACAGAGAGACATACACATGCCCTGGCACCATAACAGTGTCCCCAACTCACAATCTCTCTCTCTTTCACACACACACACACACACACACACACACACAAAACCTGGCCTCACAGTGCCTGCTACAAACACACACATACCCTGGCACCAGAATGCCTCGAACACACATACACAAACACACAGTGAAACACACACATACCCGGGCACAACAATGCCCCAGACTCTCTCACACACATATACACACACACACACACCCTGGTACCACAACGTCCCACACACACATACACACCTTGGTTTGTCACTGCCTGCTACACACAGACACACATACACACCCTGGCACAAAAATGCCTGCTCATCCTAATATACACCCTAGGACCACAGTGTCTCGAACACACACACACTGACACCACAAGGACACACACACTCACACACACACACACACACACCATCCCACCACAATGACTATAAACGCACTCACACCCCGTCACCACAGTCTGCTACACACACAACACACACTCTGGCACCACAATGCCTTGAACACACAGAAACAAAGAGACACACAGAAACCCTGGCACCACAGTGCCTGCACCCCTTACACACCCTGGAACCACAAAGCCTCACACACACAGTCTGGCTCCACAATGCCTTGAACACACACAACACACACACACACACTCTGGCACCACAATGCCCCCACCACACATGCATACACACATACACACCCTGGTTTGACAATGCCTATTACACACAGACTCACACAAACACACACACACCCTGGCACCACAATATCACACACACACCCCCTGGCACAACAGTGCCCCAAACTCACTCTCTCTCTCACACACACACACACCCTGGTGCCACAATGCTCCCCCCAGAAGGATACTCACATACACACCCTGGTTTGACATGCCTGCTATACACATACACACATACACACCCTGGCACAAAAATGCCTGCTCATCCTAACACACACCCTAGGACCACAGTGTCTCGAACACACACACACTGGCACCACAATGCCTCGAACACTCACACACACAACCTGGAACCACAGTGCCACACACACATATACACACACTATGGTTTGACAATGCCTGCTGCACACAGACACACACTGGCACCACAATGCCTCAACCACACATACACAAACACACACACACAATGGCGCCACAATGCCTTGAACACACATACACACCCTGGTTCAAAAATGCCTGCTACACAAAGATACAAACACCCTGGCATCGCAATGCTGGCCCTCTCCCCACACACCCTGGCAGCACAATACCACACACACATACACACTGTGGCACCACAATGCCTCACACACACAGATGCACACACACATTCTGGCAATACAGTGCGTGTTGCACACATGCAGACACACACATACATTCACCCTGGCATCACAATGCCTACCACACAAACACACACAACCTGGCACCACAATGAGTTCTACACACACACGTACACTCAAGCATAGACACACACACTTCCTGGCACCACAATGCCTTACCCCTAAGCACACTGGCACCACAATGCCTTGAACACAAACACACACACACAATGGTGCCACAGTGCCTTGAACACACATACACACCCTGGTTCAAAAATGCCTGCTACACAAAGACACACACAAACACCCTGGCATTGCAGTGCCGGCCCTCCCCACACACACCTTGGCACCACAATGCCACACACTTGCACACACATACACAGATGCACACACACACCCTGGTACCACAATGCCTGTTACACACATACACACACACTCGCACACCACGTGTACCACAAAGCCTGACACACTCACAAACATGCTGGCACCACAATGCCTGAAATACACACACTGGCACCACAATGCGTTCTACACACATACACATGCATATGCAAACATAGACATACACAAACACACACTGGCATAACAATGCCATTTGCACATATACATATCGGGGTCTCTCGTCCTGCGAGCAAGACCCCGATACGACGTGATTTCTTCTCAGAGCTTTATTAATTAAGCGGCATAGATAAAGTAAAAGAACAGAAAATCCAAGTGCAAAGCAAAAAGGGAGTAGCCACAGCACATTGTCCTTGAGCAGCAAAGCAAGGCTAAGCAAAGCAAAAGCCAAAGGCAGAAAGCAACCACCCTCCCCCAAATCCTCACAGAATAGTCTCTTTTCCAGCCAATCCACTTAAAGGTCACCAAAGCATGCAGTAAGCACACCAATCATAACTCTGATCATGCGCGCACCACGCAGACTTCATGAGACCTTGAACCAATCCTCTGCAACTTCCTGAAACCTGTTTAATGTCAAGCTCCGAGAGGAGGAACGGTCTCGGCGCCATGTTAGGGCAGGGCACTCGTGCAGTGCTCCCAACATACACACACATACACAGACACGTACACACACCCTGGCACCACAGTGCTTCACACATCCACATACCCATCAAGGCACCACAGTGTTTGCCCCCCCCCCCCACATCCTGGTACCACAATGCCTCACACACACACACACACACACACAAAATGACTGCACCTCCACACACATTGGCATCACTCTGCCTACCTCTGCCCAAGAACACACTTCCCAACACCACAATGATTTCCCCCCACACTGGCAACATAAAACCTCTCTCTCTCTCTCTCTCTCACACACACACACACACACACACATACACACATACACACACACACACACACACACCATGGCACCAGAATGCCTTGAACACACACACACACACACACACATACATCCTACTTCAACAATGCCTGCTACACAGAGACCCTCACAAACACCGTGGCACACACAATGCCTGCCCGTTCCCACACACAACCTGGCACCACAGTGCCACACACACACACACACACACACTCACGCACGCACTACCAATATCTCCAAAGAAGTATGCAGAAATTGTTCTCATTGCATTTTCCTCCTATTTTCTCCTTTTTCTTTCCTCCTCTTCCCTTCCTCCTTTCCTCCTCATCCTCCTCTGTCCTGGTTGCTGCTGGAGAATATGCTTGTGTGACAATACATGCTTGTGTAGTTACCTAATCATCTGTCAGTAGGTCCTTGAATTGTTTCACATCTCTGGGTCACAATAAAATATGGAATATAAAACTATATGTGTGGATAATCCTACATGTGTTTGGATGTACCCATGGCATATACATTTATATTTTATATTAAAAACAAAACAATACAAATTGATTGCCATTGTTTTAATACTTTCTGAAACAGATACCTAAATATGCCTTTTACAAAAAGGAAAGGATTAAATCACAGCAACAAAAGCAGTGTAAGTGAAGACTGTTAAGGCCAAGCTTGCAGTTTCCCAGGTTCACACACAGCCATATAAAGGTAAGTAAGTCATTTTAAAAATGTGTGTGGAGACAAAGGATGTCAGAATATTTACAAAAACCGAGGGTGAGGGAGGCTATGTGAGAATCTGGGGCTGTGGATCTGGGCTAACACCCAGACCCTGCCCCCAGCCCACAGTCAGACTGGCATGCTGAAGCCAGCAGCCAGGACTGTCTGTGACCACAGTGTGGACTCAGGTTGTATCTGGCTGCCTTGGGGGAATCTGCTCTACAGGCCTGGTTGGAAATCCTGTAGATTTCTTGTCCCGCCTCCTGCCTAGGGGACTTCCCAGGCGCCCCAGGCTGACTCAGAGGAGTTTCTGGGAAGCACTGATGGGGGGTGGGGGTGGGTCAGTGATGACCCAGCCTGCCCAAAGTGAGACACACACACACACAGTCCCTTCACAGAATTGCATGGAAAAAATGCTTTTTTTCTTTCTTACTCTGCTCTTTTGCTTGTAGTTTTCTACATCTCCATGCTTATGGTATTCATGTTTGCTGTTATTTTTTTCTTTCTTCAACAGTGACATTAAAGTAGATAAACATCTGTGAACAGCCCACTTCCTAGAGCGGGCAGAGGATCCCAACGCAGCCAACAGCGGCAGTGGTTGTAGCAGAGCCCTGATCTGGTTCTAGTCCTGCTTAGAGGTCAGTCTGGGGGATCTGAACCCAGGGAGGCTGGGGTGCAAAACTGTGGTCCCTTCCTGACACTAACATCCAGGACACCGCCACCAAGGAACCAACTCCAGAACAGGATCTTAACCAGGTGTGTGTGTGTGGGGGGGGGGGCGCTGCTACATATGGACTGTTGGAATCACACTTCCTTGTTACTACAGGAAATACCAGGATATAGAGAGGCCTAAGGCAAAGAGAGAAGTCACAGTTGGGAGAGGCTTCAGCTGTAATGAGAAGGGGCCTCCTTTGAGACACGGTCCTTGACAGGAAAAGGGGTTTTCTGCTTACCTAGCATGTGGAGGGCCCCATGCTCCCAGGAAAGAGAAGTGCCAAGCCCTGGGGCAGCTGTAGAGCTTGTAAACAGGACTCAGGCAGGGTTAGGGAGGACCTGTAGCTTTTTGTGTGTTGGGAATGAGGGGTAATCCAGAATGGCAGGGACCTCCCAGCCCTTGAAAGCCCTTGAAACCAGCCTGAGCCTTCAATGCGCCAGAACCCAGGATGGACCCTGATAGGGTGGGCCTGGGACTGTGAGTGGGATGCAGTCAGGGTAATGGTGCAACCTCACCCATGTTGAGGTTATTACAGGAGCACCAGTACTCCAGAGAGGGCAGGGGGTCACATTGGAGCACTGGGTGAGTCTGAGCTCCTCTCCTCTCAGTTTTGTTGCCTAGGGGCTTCAGAGACCCTGAAGGTACCTCTGTGCTGCCTAGGTACCCTCTGAGAGAGCTGGGGTCTTCGGAGGCAGCTGGATGCATTGTTGTTGGAATGTCTAAAGAAACACACACCGCTTGGTGCACACACAGCCTTATGCACATGCCAGCACCCCTCCCCAATTCTCCCACACCACAGCCACAGCTTCTGGTATTCTCCATTAACAAAGGAAAACACAGGAAAAGGTCAGCCCAACTTTGGAGGCTGATGTGTTGGATGCCAATGAAAACCCAGCAGAATCCCAGCCTGAGATCAGCTTGCTGCTGCCTGGGAAGGTCAATGGAGGGCCTTGAATTTGGGGGAGTAACAGATAAGGGGAGCTGGATCCCCAAGGGGTGTGAAAACATCCCTGCCCTAGAGCCCTCAGGACTATGGGTGGGCACAGGCATGATGTGGAAGGAGGAGGGCTATGGGAGCTCTGCAAAGTCAGTGGCCTGATGCAGTCACCCTTCTTGCAGGGCCTGAGACAGGGACAAGAAGTAGTCACTGGGGGCTATGCTCCCTGTAGGACTGGGGACCATGCTCCCTGCAGGGCCTGGGACAGGGGCACGCAGTAGTTACTGGGGAGTTGTGCTCCCTGTAGGACTGGGGACCATATGCAGCTATTAGTTTTCAGTTTAAAATAAAATAGGTCTGTAATAAAATAGCAAAATCGTGGTAGACTGAAAATGATTTGGTAAACCATCAGGGTGAGAAGATGGAAAAGGAAAGATCTGTCTTAAAATGTTAATGAGATTTCTGTGATTTAAGAAACAATGGATGATAGTGTTCATTCTAAGTGTATTTCTTTCAGTTTCTCTTTTAATATAAATAAGGAGACTAGATACATTCTCAGGACATCTTAAAAGATATTTATTCTTTATTGCATAGGTAGATTTACAGGAAGAAGGAGACACGGAGAGAAAGATCTTCTGTCAGCTGGTTCATTCCCCAAGTGTCTGCAAAGTTCAGAGCCAGCTGATCCAGAGCCAAGCACTTCCCGGTCTCCCACATGGGTGCAGGAGTCCAACTGACCTGGCTGTTTGCCACCCTTCCCATCCCACTGGGCTCCGGACCCACACCTAGGAAAGGTGAAGGCTATGCCCCCTGTGTGCAGAACAGAGCTCCCCTGAGGATCTGCGTCCCTCTTCCCTGCGTAGGGATGGCCTGCAGGTCCCTCTGTGCCAGGGAAGCCCACCATGACCCCATGAGGGACTCCACAGCTGCATGCTGTGGCACAGAGCTCCTGGGTTGTCCAACGAAAATGCAGGCATGGAAGCGAGGGAGTTGGGTGCAAGGAAGATAGTTCCTAGTGGGAACTGCAATCCATGCTCCTGCCCCTGCAGTCTCACTGGAGGCAAGTGCCCAGCCATGGCCACAGGCCCAGCACCCTCCTCATGCCCGTCCCCACAACCTCACTGAAAGAGGCTGCCCAAACCCAACACCCACCTCATGCATGTCCACACAGTCTTGGTAAGAGGCGACCACCCAGCAGTGACCACAGGCCCAGCACCCCCAGCGTTCCTGACCAGCGGCTGGGGAGACTGGAGGACGCTGATCTACATGACTGCCTCTAGGACTAGGGCGAAAGCACCTCTTCCTGGGAGACCCACTCCCAGGGCTCTGCCTGCAAGAGACCCCAAAAGGGCAGCAGGTCTAGGGAGAGCACGAGCGAGGAGTCAGGTTGAACTTTCCACACCCACTACAGCTGCAGGGGCCCAAGGCATAGCCCGGGTTTTGCTGGGGACTTTGCAGATGAGGGTAGTCACCACTGCACGGACTGCCGACGGCCACACCGCCCGCAGCTGCACTGGAGGCCAGTGTGCAGCCACAGAGGTGAAGTTGGCTGGGTGGTACGGGGCCTCGGAACGAGGGCGGGGCCTCGTGTCTGCGTGAGGGTGGGGCCTCGTGTCTGTGGGTGGGGCCTCGTGAAGGAGAGCAGGGCCGCGTGGGTCTGCGTGAGGGCGGGGCAGCATGTGTCTGCGTGAGGGTGTGGCTGTGTGGGTCTGCTTGAGGGTGGGACTGCGTGTGTCTGCGTGAGGTCGGGGCCTCGTGAACGAGGGCGGGGCTGCATGGGTCTGCGTGAGGGCAGGGCTGCGTGGGTCTGCGTGAGGGTGGGGCCGCGTGGGTCTGCGTGAGGGCGGGGCCTCGTGAACGAGGGCGGGGCCGCGTGTGCGTGAGGGCAGGGCTGCGTGCGTCTGCGTGAGGGCGGGGCCGCGTGGGTCTGCGTGAGGCGAGGCCTCGTGAGCGAGGGCAGGGCCGCGTGTGTCTGTGTGAGGGCGGGGCCGCGAGTGTCTGTGTGAGGGCGGGGCCGCGAGTGTCTGTGTGAGGGCGGGGCAGTGTGTGCGTGAGGGCGGGACTGCGTGCGTCTGCGTGGGGTCGGTGCCGGGTTCGTGTGTCTGCGTGGGGTCAGCGTGGGGCGCGTGGTGGTGGGTGCCTGTAGCGCTGGGCCACGTGATGTATCGGAAAGCAGTTTTCTGCAGCCACGGAGAGACCCAGGTTGAGTCCTGAAGAACTGTGCTTCACCAGGAGGAAACTTCCTCAGGCGGTGCCGGGACGGAGCAGTGAGGTCCGTGCAGGAGCCGGGGTGATGGGGTTGGTGCTGAGCCCCCGCGTGCAGGCGGCCTGCGGAGACTCCCCAGGAAGCCGAGCTGAGGCGCTGAGCTCTTTGAGGGCCGCCAAGGGGAAGCGGGAAGTGGAGGGGGGTGTGTGGGTCTTGAATACTGGCCGGGACATGTGGGAGTGTGGTTGGCGGGAAGTGGAGTCTGTGACAGGGACAGGGCGTCCTGGTGGTGGAGCTCGGGTTTGGTGCTTGGTGCTGGTGAAGCACAGGTCAGCTGGAGGGCGGTGAGGGATCGCGGGTCTGCGTGGGAGACAGCAGCGGGTCAGTGGGCACTGTGGGCACGGACGTCCAGGCCTTGCTGGGGGCTGTGAGCGAAGCATGGTCTGTATCGGGTCAGCAGGGCAGTGCAGGGCTGCCTGCAGCAGGACTGGAAGCTGGGGTGAGAGGGGGGTCTGTGTGCAGCGGGGGAAGTTGGGGTCTGAGGCGGGTCTGCGTGGAGCAGCGGGGAAGCTGGGGTCTAAGAGGGGTCTGCGTGGAGCAGGGGGAAGGAAGCTGGGGTCTAAGAGGGGTCTGCGTGGAGCAGGGAGAAAGAAGCTGGGGTCTAAGAGGAGTCTGCGTTGAGTGGGGCGGGAAGCTGGGGTGTGGGGGAGTTCTGCATGGAGCCACGCAGGAAGCTGGGGTGTGAGGGGTGGTCTGCATGGAGCCAGGCGGGAAGCTGGGGTGTGAGGGGTGGTCTGCATGGAGCCAGGCGGGAAGCTGGGGTGTGAGGGGTGGTCTGCATGGAGCCAGGCGGGAAGCTGGGGTGTGAGGGGTGGTCTGCATGGAGCCAGGCGGGAAGCTGGGGTGTGAGGGGTGGTCTGCATGGAGCCAGGCGGGAAGCTGGGGTGTGAGGCGGGTTCTGCATGGAGCCACGCAGGAAGCTGGGGTGTGAGGCGGGGTCTGCCCACAGTAGAGCCCGCACGGCTGAGGTGAAGCGGGCGTGTTGGGGTTGGTGGAGACCCCTGAGCAGGGGTGGTGGTGGTGGCTGGTCCTGCGTCCAAGGTGGTGAACTCGGGTCACTCAGGAGGCTGCTGCAGGAAGCCCAGATCTGCTCCTTGGGTGGAGGGTTCCTACGAGGTAGCAGTGAAGCTTCTGAGATAGAAGCAAAGTTTGGGGAGAAGTGCGGATGTATTCTAGCTCAGCAGGGCAGAGGCAGGGTCTGTCTGGGTGCTTGTAGAGCTGGGCAGGGAGGCAGCATGAAGTGTGAGTGCCTCCATCAGCAGGAGAAATGCGTGGGTCATTGTTGGCAGAGATATGCGGGTTAGCAGCAAGGCAAAGCACAGGTCTCTAATGCGGGGATGAAGCCCAGAGCTAAGGTGTTGGTGGGGTAGACAAGCTCCTCTTCTGAGAGGCACCAGCGTGGATCTCCAGGAACAGCAATATCCATGGCCCTTGGGGTTGGAACAATGGAGACAGGCAGTTGTGCTGTGTGCATCTGGGAGACCTGCAGTAGGAAGCCGCTATGGAGTGGACAGAGGCGCAGAACTTGGGTCCATGGTGAGGGCTCAGCTGTGACAGTCTACGCCTCTGTGTGGGGGCCATGCACCTGGTCCTGGGCCCAGAGCTGTGCACAAGTTGAGTTACCTCATCTCGTGAGGCTGCTCTTCAGGACGCTGAGATTCCTGGACTTCTGTCTCAAGCAGGCCAGCTGCGCCTCCTTCCACCTGCTGAATTATCCTTGTTGGATGGTGAGTCAGGAGTTTGGGTGGGCAGTGAAGGGATTACCCCCCGTGGGAGCAATGGCAGTGATCAGAAGATGTGCTTTTCCTTGTAGCCCGTGAGTATGAAGGAAGAGTTTTCGCAGTCAGAAAGAAGAACTTCAAGCACTTGATGGTGGAGTTGATGCAAATCTGGAACTTTCTGCCTAGGATCCTCAATCAGGAAGTCCTGGAGAGCTCCCAGAAGTTGAGGATTGTCAACAGAAGTGAGTCTTCTTGCATTCTCAGCAGGCATCGGAGTTGGGAGGTGTTTAGTTCATTCTGCACAGGTTCACCCTAGATGAACAGCAGCAAAGTAACTGTGAGTGACCAGAGAGACTATGAGTGACCAGAGTTATGCTTGTGAGGATGGGTGCCAGGCAGAAGTGGGCTACTTTCTGAAGTACCTGACATGACCTCTCCCTTTCTCCTTTGTGCTGGCTCTGCTGCCAAGCAGATGATGTTTAGACATCTGAAAACTGGAAAAAATTAGGTATTTTACTTGTGTAAATGAAGGACTTTGCCGTGTTCTCGTCTGGCATGGAGTTACTGGCTGAGCCATGTCCAGTGCAGATTTTAAGTCACAGTGGAGTAGCTGTGAGAAATAGCCATCCAGGATCCTGCTGACATTGGAGATTACCCTGAGGAAGACTTGGCACTGGCATCTCTGAGAGCAAAGTAGGATGAAGGTGTTCTTTTGTGGTTGAGACTGATTTACCAGGCCCTGTTGGACAGGTTGCCATCATGGCATGACAACTACATGGGCAAGGAGATGTCAGAGGTCAAGCGTGTGATTTTGTGGGCTGAGCAGATGAATGACCCCGTCAGCACAAAGCCAAAGGCAGAATGCTGGTGGTTGCTGTGCGAGGACAGCCTTATGATACAGGGGCCGATCTCTGCAGTGACAACCTTGGCTCCTCAGGGGCCTCTGGGTTTAGGGACAACCTCAGGGATAGCTTTGCTGGACAAGGGTCAGTGGGGGCAGAGATGGCCTCATGCGACAGGATTCCATGGGTAAAGTAATGACCTCACCCATCTGGAGCCTGTAGGTACAGATAAGGTATTGCAGAACAGAGATCAGTGCATTCAGGGGTGGTCTTGTGTGACAGGGGACTATGGGTGTAGGATGGCATCCCACCATGTGGGAAGTTGTGGAGTTTGTTGTCAATTTCCTTTGAATGTGATTTGGCTTTGCAAGCCAGGGCCCGTGGATGAGGGGCAGGGCAGGTGTGATTGTGGCCTGTGTTGTGGACTGCCCCACCATCTGATTCTTGTGGGTTCAGAGATGGCCTTGGATGACAGAGGCCTGTGGGTGTAGAGATGGCCTTACACAACAGGGATCTTTGGGTTCAGGCTGGCCTGATGTGTTAAGGGCCTGGGAGGAGCAGCATTGTACAAAAGGCATCAATGGGTGCAGGATGACATCTCATGCCACAGAGGCTTGTAGCTACAAGGAAGGCCTCATGTGTTGGGCTCTTAGATGTGAGTACAGCCTCAGTGTCTGTGACCTGTTTGTGCAGGCCACTCTTGCGTGATGGAGGCCTGTGAACTGCATGGTAAAGGGCTTTTGGGTGTAGGGACAGCCTTGCCTTCCAAAGGCTTGTGGGTCTGGGGAGACCTTGGCTTGTGCATGTGTTCACAGCTTACATGCCCAGGGCTGCTGTGTTCATGACAGCCTAAGCTATCTTGGTCCTTTAGGTGCAGGAGAGCCTCTCACAATATAGATCTGTGCGTGCAGGATCTGCCTCAATGACAAGGGTCAGTGGATACAGGGTCTGCCTCAATGGGAAGGGTGTGTAGGTGCAGGGTCTGCCTCAATGACAAAGGTCTGTGGGTGCATAGATGGCCTCGTGCATCTGGGCCCTGTGGGGACAGGGAAGGCCTCAGGTGACTGGGGCCTTTGGTCTTTCATGTCCAGAGCCTCTGGGTGCAACAAAGACCTCACACACACCTGTGACTGGTTGCAGTGATGGCAAAGCATGACAGGGGCCCGTGGGTGCAGGGACGGACTCACATGAACAGGGTCTGTGTATGAGAATGGCCTCATGGCTCCAGGACAAATAGGAGAAGGGATGGCCTCACCCATCATTTTTATGATCAGGGATGGCCTCTAGCAAATGGTGCTTGTGTTTGTATGGGGGGAGGGATGACCATGTGTATCCAGGGTGTCTGGGTGGCCAGAATGCCTTGTGTAACAGTGGCCTTTGGGTATAGAAGTTACGACACATGTCTGGGACCTCTGTAGTGGGGTTGGCCTTACACATCAAGGGGCTGTGGATGTAATGATATTTTTGCACATCTGTGGCCTGTGGTTGCAGGAATGTTAAGGCATGAGAGGTCCTGTGGGTGAAAGGATGGCCTCATAGGCCCAGGGTCCCTGAGGTCATGGATGGGCTTATATAACAGGGATTATAGGAGATATAGGGCTGGTCTCTCTCAAAAGGGTCCTGTTGGTTTAGGGATACCCTGGCATAGTGGGCCTGTGGGTGCTTCACATGTCTGAGGCCTGTTCATGCTGGGACGGGCTTGTACATCCATGGTCTATAGATGCATGGATGGCCTTGTATGGACAGGGGTTTGAGGTAGTGATGGCCTCTTGTGACAGTTGCTTTTGTATGTCATGATGGCGTCATGTGACAAAGACCTGTTGCATCATGGCCTTTTACTACATTGGCCATTGGTTGTAGTAATGGCCTTCTTTGATAGAGCCTGTGTATGTGTGCCTGGTGGGCTCCTGTGACTTGGTCCTGTGGTCCAGCATGGCATCAAGAACTGACCCTTGTGTTTAATCAGTGTATGTGCATTCAGGTACAGTTTGGAGTGACAGTTGCCTTGGGTATAGGCTTGGTCCTACATGAAATGCAGGGATGGGTTTATGTGACAGGGGCCTTTGTGTACAGTTATGATCTCAGTTGACAGAGGTCGTTGGATTAGGACAACCTTATGTGACAGTGCCTGTGTGTGCAGGGAGGGTCTCATGTGACATTTGCCTCATGTGCAGATGTGGCCTCACGTGATGGTGGCCTTTGTGTGCAGGGATGGCCGCACAATGAGAGTGGTCATTGGATACAGTGATTACCTTATGTGACAGGTCCTTTGCATGCAGAGATGACCTCATGAGTGTGGGATCTGTAGATGCAGGTGGGGTCTGTGAGTGCACTGATGAGCTTGTGTGACAGAACTGTGGGTCTAAGATGACTTCATGTAACACTGGCCTTTGGTTCTGGAGATGACCTTGTGTAACCGGAGCTTGTGGGCGCAGGGGTCGCCTCATGTTACAGGGATCTGTTGGTACAGGATGACCTCATGTGTCCAAGTCCTCTGGATGCACGGATGGCTCACAAGATAGTAGCCTTTCTGCTCTGGGATGGCGTCATGTGAGACATATCTGTGGCTGCAGGATAGGCTAGTGAGATAAGAGCCTGTAGGTGCTAGGATGGCTTTGTGTGACAGAGACTTGTTGGTGCAGGACAGACTCCTGTGACATAGGCTCTTCTTGCAGGGTTGGCCTTGTGAGACAGAAGCATGTGTGTGCTGCAGAATGGCCTCATGTGACATTTATCTTTGTGTGCAGGAAAAGTCTCTCCTGACAGGGAACTTGGGGTGCAGGGATAGCCTTATGTGAGAGAGACCTGTGTGCAGGATGCCCTCATCTGGCAGGTATCTATGGGTACGGCATGACCTCCAGCACCAGTGGTCTTTGGGTATGGGAGATTGCCCCTGGATATCTTCCTGTTTGACCTATATGGGAGTTCATACGGACATGGCATACCGAGTCCCCAAGGGAGCCCCTGTCAATGATATTGGCAGCCTGAGACTTCAGCTTGACCTGATCACTGGCCATACAGGCAAGAACAGTGGGCTGCACCCCAGCCTTCCTTCTCTGTCCTTGGATGAGCTGTGCTGGGTCTTCCTTGATAAGCAACTGACAAGTTGGTGTGGTCCCACCTGCCAGGCACATGTGGTTTATGTGACCTGCATCAGGATTGGAGGATCTAGCGAGGTAGAGCTGCCTTCTCGCCAATTACATGCCATTGGTGGGTGAAAGGATTGTCGGGGGATGCCCTTCTGCCTTCCCTTTTTCTTTTTCTATGTAAGTTGTACTTGCTTTATGATAAATAGACATGCTCAACCAGACTGTATCTGGTGATTCTTGCTGAGGAACACTGTCACCTCATCTCCTTGGTGGTCATGGGGGGCTGCTAGTCAGAAACCCCTGAGATTTAGATACAGGGAAGGCCTCTGGTGATAGTGGCCTGTAGTGCAGAATGATTTCATGTGACATTGATTTTTGTTTGCAGGAATGACCTCAACCAAAAAGGGTTCCTTATGTACAGGGATGACCTCATATGACAGAGGCCTATGTGTGCAGGGATGGACTTAATGTGTCAAGGATGTTTGCATGTAGGACAGCCTTGTGTCACATTGGCTGTTGCTACAGGGATGGCTTCATGCAGCACCAACCTGTGAGAGTGGTTGGTCTTACAGGGCTGTTTGCTGAACTGTTAAGAAGAAAAGAGTCTGTGGGTTTATGGACTGTTTCATGACAGGACCCTTGAGTGCAGACATGACCTCATGAGTGGGATTCTTTAAGTGCAGGGATGTACTTGTGCAACAGGACATGTGCGTTCCAGACGACCTTGTGTTACTTTGGCCATTAGCATTGGGAAGACTTCATTCAGCAGAGGCTTGTGTGGATGGACAGTCTTGTATGACATTGGGCTTTGGGTTCAGGGTGACCTTGTGTGGGAGGGCCTGTATATATTGCAGAGATTGCCTCATACATGAAGAATCCATGGGTGCAGAATTTCCATGAGTGACAGGGGCCTTTGGATACAGCAATGGCATCATGTAGCAGAACTGTAGGCATAGGTTAGCTTCATGTGACATTTGACTTTGCATATAGAAATGGCCTTATGCTACCAGGATTTGTGGGAAAAGTACTACCCCGTGAGTTGTAGGCCTGTGGTTGCATGGTGGCCTCATGAACCAGAGGCCTTTCTGTCCTGGGATCACCCCATGTGATAGGGACCATTGGATGCAGGACAACCTCGCACCACATTGGTCATTGTAGCAGGGATGGTTTCATGCAACAGAGGCCTGTTTTTGCAAAATATCCTTGTGCAAATTGGGTTTGTGATTAAGGATGGATTTGCAAAACCCCTCTCTCATTGTGTTTGCCAGATCTGCCTAGAAAACAGGATGGTGAGGGTCCAGGAAAGTTCCTGTGCAAAAGGGCACTTAGAGTCAGGCATGGCCTATGTCACTGTGGCCTTAGGTGCAGGCATGACCTCATGCTAGATGGTTCTGCATGTGTAGGATGGCCTGAAGTGAGATACTATTATGCTTCAGGGTCCCTCAGTGTAGGATGGCCTCGTGGAAAGGAACTTTGTGTGGAGGGATGGCCCTGTGTGACATTGTCCTTTGTGTGCAGGGATGTTTTCATACGACATTGGTCTTTGGATACAGGGAAGTCCTCACCAAATGGATGAGGATAGAGTCATATGACAGGCTTGAGTATACAGGAAGCCTCATGTGACAGGTGCATTTGGGTGCAGGGATGGCCTATGTGACAGATGCCTGTGTGTACAGGATGAACTTGTGCAACTGGCTGTTGGTACAGGGGTATCCTCATGTGACATTTGTCATTGAAGGCAGATGTGGCCTTGTGTGAAAGGGTTGTTTGTATGCTGAAATGGCCTCATGCGTGAGGGCCCTGTGGGTACAGAAAAGATTCTAATATCAGGGGCCATTGGGTACAGGGATGGCCTCATGCAATGGAGAACTGTGTTTGCAGGAAGGCTTGACTCAACCTTGGCCTTTGGTTGCAGAGATTTCCTCATGCAACAGAAGCCCATGGGTGCAGGTATGGTCTTGTGTGATAGTGGTTTTGTAGGAATGACCTCATGCAAAGGAGCCTGTGAGTGCAGGGTTGGCCTCATGAGAAAGGGGCTTTTGTATTCAGGGAGTGTCTCATGGGAGAGGGATCCATGTGTGCAGGATAATCTCCTCCCCCATCCTTGTTGAGAGCGAAACTGTATCCTGAGCCAGAAGTCCAGGCTGTGCCTCCCCCACCCAGAGTGATGGCCTCACGCATGGAGCATGCAAGCAGCCATGAGTTCTCCTATCCACACTAAAGGCTCATTTCACCCAGAAGCCTGTTGGAAGTTCCAGGAAGCTTCAGTCTCCCATCTGAGATGCAATTCCAGCAGAAGCCCTTTCTCCACAAATGAAGATGTCACCAGCTCTAAAGATGAGATAGTCTCAGTGGCAAGATCAATTTCCCACCTTATTTTAGTGAGTTGTTCCTCCACATTCTCTTTGAAACCCTTTCCCTTTGTCTTCCTTGTGAAAAACAGCAACCTGCAGGGCTCTGTCCGCTGGCACATGCTGTGAGTTGGCTATTGGCCCATACCTTGTCCAAAAGGTACAGTGGCACTTGTCGGTGCAGGAGAGAAGCAGTGTGCACTCCCAGCAGCCTTCGCCTTTGCAGCAGCTCTGTTTAATTCCCTGATTTACTGAGGCACTACAGCTGGAAAAAAAAAAGACTATTCCCTGTGCGTTACAATCATAAGATGTTGTCCTTGGTGAATACTCTGTCCTGACATTTGATTTTGGTAAAGGATTGTCCCATTCTGAACATTCATAAAGTTTCTATCACTGGTGAATTTCCTATTTCATGAGAACAGATTTTCATAAAAAGGCATTTTGAAGTCACTACTCTCATGTCTGTCCCCCTTTTCTGACTTCACTGACGTCCATAAGACATGGTTTATACAGAAATCTTTTTCCAGAGCCATGTATTCATGAGGTCTCTCCCCTATGTTTGTTCTGTGATGTATTCTAAGTTGTGAGTTCTAGATAAAGGCTTTTCCAGTGGTGGAATTCATAAGGTTTCTCCCTGGTGGGTGTTTGCCAATGTCTTGCAAAGGATGACATATGGCAAAAAGTTTTTCCACACTCATTACATTCGTAAGGTTGTTCCCCTTTTGGAGGATGAAGTAGGTGATTGTACTTACACTACCAAGAATCCTGTTTCCCAAGTTGGACACCAGGGCCAATTAGTAACAGGATCCAGAAATCGTCATCCACTACATGGAAAGGAAAAAGCAAGGTGCCTCCCTCTGGTGCGGATGCAAGTTCATTCAAAGGTTCAACCTGTCTTACATTTGGTCCTAATAGTGTATCAATCAGTGTCAGAGGCAGGAAGAGAGATGAGGACTTACTACACTGATGGAATGGCAAGTCCGTTCTGAAGCCCTAATGCTTCCCAGAATCCAGCCAGTGGCTGTAATCAGCCCTGACATTGCAGGAAGAGTCAAGAGATCCAGTTTGGAAGGTGATTAGAAATGGAGTGTCCTGAACTAACTGCTATGAGCCATCTGGAGGGAAAAAGATCTCATAGAAACGACCACTCACAGACCTGGTTAAATGGAGTTACACTGGCCATGCACATCTGCTCTCTGTCCACTCTGTATTGCTCACTTAAAACAGCAAGTATTTTAACTAGTTTAAACTCTTCCCATTTCTGAAAAACTGCATTTTTACTTGCTTCCTTAAAAATTAGAGGGAAAGCTGCATGTGAACCTGCGCGCGCACGCACACACACACACACCATCCATCTGCTACTTCTCTCCCCAATGGATGACAACAGCTGCAGCTGGACCTGGCTGACTCCAGGAGCCAGTGTTTGGCCCGTCACATGCTCCTCTTACTCCTGTGCATTAGCAGGAAGCTAAGTTAGAGCGACATTGCAGAGGAGACAGAACTAGATCAGTTCACATGTATTCCAACATGGGGTGAGGACATCCCACACAGCAACCTAACACACTGCAGCACAACAAAGGCTTCTGATCTTTATTGTTTAATTTATCTGAAAAGTCCAAATTAGAGAAAGACAGATGCAGAGAGAGATTATTCTGTCTGCTCCAATTCATGCCCCAGTTTGTTGTAATGACCAGGGCTGGGCCAGGCGAATGTTGGAGCTAAGCGCTGCATCTGTGTCTCTCTTACTGGGAGCAGGGACCCAAACACCATGCCAGCTAGATTGAAAGTAGAGCATCCAAGGTTTGAACCAGCATCTGCATGAGATGCAGGCACCACAGGCTGCGGCCCTACCTGCTGTGTCACAATACCAGTTCCAAGGCTTTCCATTTTTACATTTATATTCTCTTTACTCTGTGGCCTACAACCAGCCTGTTATTTTTGAATGGTGAAATTGATATACCTATCTCAAGCATTTAAAAAACCTTTTTTTGGAAAAGGAAATTGATTTGATAAATAAAAAGACTTTGTGAGCACCTGGTTCTCATGCTGAGAGCTCTGCATCCTAGGAAATGGGGAGGGCCTGGAGAGGGGCTGTCCTCTTGCCCATCATTGTGGGGACCTGATACTGAACTGGTAGATGACCTTGCTGTGGATCTCAAATCCCTTCCTGAGATCCATTGAAAGTTCTCAACACAAGTGTTTGTTGGTATGCTGGACCATATCTGTGATCATTGGTTGGGTCCTGGGTCTTCCCTGTGGTTCTGTAGGGCACTGGATACCCTCATCTCTTCTGCATTGCTTCCTCCCCTGGTGCCAGAAAGCCCCTCCAGGCAACGCCCAGAGCAGGTGATCATGCTGATGCCAAGTGGAATGTCCAGCTTGGATGGAAGAAGTGGCTCAGGGAACATCTAGAAGAGGGGGGCACCATGAACAAAAGCCTCTCTAACCCACCACATTTTTTCTGCAGGGAGCCCAGCAAGCAGGTGTCGCATGCCACACCCCCTCAGCCACTTGATCAGCAGGGAGACTCCTGTGTCCTGATCTGTGCGCATGGTCAGGCAAGTGGGCAGGCGAGTGTTTGAGGACTTAGGACTAGAGAGCCCGAGACTTTCAACAGAAGTCAGGCTTCCCATTTCTGTGCTCTGGCATGGTCCTAGATCTGGCTCAGGGCTCAGAGCTGGAAGTACAGTGGCAACACATCCTCAGATGGCAAGAAGATGCCTCTTAATGGGTCCCTGCCAGCCTCTTTCCCAGAGTGGCCACATGCAGAATGGAGCTCACAGATTCCTTCCACCCCTTGAGTGCCATGATTGACCAGCTTCCTGATAGCACTTGGACATTTACAGGCTGTCCCTGTGTTGTGCTTTGTTACTGTTGACCAGCTGCTGAGGCTCAGGCCTGGGCTGGCTTGGGCTGCTGGTTCAAGGCGGGTACACTGTAATCACCCCATGGAGCTGCACCGTGAGACCCTTGGAAGTAGCTTGGCAGTCACCACCACAGCTTCCCAAGGCCTGAGTTTCTGAGCCACAGTCCCAATCTTTCTGGCTGTGTAGCATACACTACAGCTCAGGACCTGAGGCCCAATTAGATTCTCCAGGCCGAAATACTTTATCTTCCTGGATTTGAGGGGGGAATACCCAGGAATAGCACCTGCTCATTTAAGAGAGCCTCCCACCAAGATGGAGGGGCCAGCATGTGCCTCTGACCTCACAGTGGCAGTTGGATGATTCCATTTACATGGGGGGGGTGGGATGGTGGGAAGGGGGTATGCCACAGGCTCTAGTGGGATGGATTCAGAGCTGCATTATCCTGAAATAGAAAGTTTAATAGAGGGGCCATGACACCCTAGCAGTTGTGTGGTGTGACACCACAGGCCTGTGGGATCCATTTTCCCTGGCTCTCCCTGGTCCCCCATAGCTGGCTCTGCAGTGGTACGCTCCAGTTGCCAGGTTTAGATTTCAGAAAAAAAATCAGTGTTCTTTGCTGCCAGGCCGTGGATGTGGTGGTGACCACTGAAGCTGCCTTGCTTCATGGAGCCGCCAGGGGCCACCCCTCATTCATATGTGGGGTGGTTCCTGGATGAGCTACACGACGTGAGTCTGGGCGCCATGAGGGTTTTGTGATCTGAGCCACTGTTGCCACAGGGTCTGAGGCCAGCCCTCACCTATGGCCAGGTGTATTGGGTGGTTTATTCCTATGGTAGAGCAGGACCTGGGTATCAGGAACATGAAGAGGGAGCTTCATTGGTTTATTGGTTTATTGGATATCACAAAGTAAGGGAATGGTTTCAGAGTGTCAAATGAAGTGTCCTTTTTGTTATGTTTGTTTTAAATTTTGGGCAGGGATCCATGACACATGATTTTTCCAACTGTGACAGTTTTGAGGACAAATCTCCCCAAATCAATTTAGTGATGAAACCTCTTGTACTGAAAGGACACTTGAACTCAGTTGAAAGTTTGGGATTATATCTCATTATCTTCAATGAAGAGTGCCCCTGAGGTGCTTTTCAGTGAGATTCTTCACTGTTTCATCTTTGTCTTGTTAACAGAAAGGAGATTGTTAAAGCTTAGTGATTGTCAATTCCCAGAGTTACTTTTTTTTTGTTGTTTCAATTCATTGTTAGGTAACAGAGACCTCCTCCCTTTCAGTGTGTATAGTTGTCTTTGTTGCATATTTCCAAGTTTAAAAAAAAACACTAATATTTTTAAAAGACTAAACATTGAGGCAGATGTTATTATGCTGTTCTTTCATTTATTGCACTGTAGCGTGAGGGAGGGGTGTGTGTGTGTGTGTGTGTTCTGAGTGAAGTAACAAAGTTTTGGCCACCAGTATCAAGGTGTCAAGGAGAAGACAACAGTTAGAACAGATCACTAGTATTAAAAAATCAAATGCTTACTGAAGCATACACACACCTGCTAGGGAAATTTATAGGCTGGGCAGCTGACATTCTCCTGAATATGGAAGTCTGTAGGCTGAGGAAATGTTTTAAGCAGTGCAGGCATGAAGCACAACAGTGCTTTAAGGTAAAAAGCAGCTGTGTTAGTGGCGAGTGGGCTCAGGAACTGATATGTTGGCATGCTTGCTGGCATTGGGGAGCTGTTTGAAGCCTTTTCAGGAGTTAGACCTGGGTCTTCCTGAGCCTAGGTAAGGATGTAGGTTAGATGTCAGAGAAGCAAAACTGAAGATAGAGCTGCAGTGATAGGGGACAATGAATGAGGACATATTTAAGCATTGGAAATTAAAATGGATATTTCTTTAATTAGGGATGAGGGAGAAAAAGGATCTGGAATAACTGCCAGCTTTCTGGCTGTGGCACTCTAGGCATTCAAGTGCAGGCATTTGGAGAGTGAAAAACTAGGGGAGAACTAGTTTGGTTTTTCTTTCTTTTTTTGTTGTTGTTCTTTCTCTGTCTCCCCCTACAAAAAAGCTATTATCAGGTTTATTTATTTGGTATAGGTTAATGAACTATAGACAGCAACCTGGGTGTGGGGATTAGAGTTAGAAAAATGATTTTGGAGGGGAGAGTACTTCTTAAAGGGTATTTTTTTTTTATGCAGAAAGTTCCTAGCAATTGAACAGTTGCTGTAGAGATTTTGGATTGAAACCTGGAAAGAACTAACCTTGTACTTCAGAAGACTCTTCAAAATGTGTTTTTATTCTCCTTCTTTCTCCTACCTGCCTCCTTTGTTTTTGGTAGAGTAGCATCTGGGGCTTGGCAAAGAAACAACAGAAAAATCTTATTGAGTGATGATGGGTGATCAGCTGACCCAGAGAAAGTTGAAGCACAGAAACAATGTTGGAAGTCTTGAGCTATGTTGTGCTCAAGACCTATGGTGGGGGTGGGGGGAAAATGATTTACAAGGTCACAGTTATGGCATGACTACCATGAATGGGGGGGGGGGACGTTCACCCTTTGAATTACCTGAGTGTTCCAAATGTTTCATTCCCATCATAGATAATCAGAGAAACCTATAGAGTTTGGATGCAGGGGTTCAGAATCTAAACACAGGGACCAGAATCATGACATTGCCATTCTGTGCTGAAATACTGGCTGTTCCACTTCTGATCTACTTACTCTGATGTACATGGGAAAGAAGCAGAAGCTGGCCCATGTGTTTGGACTGCTGCAGCCCATGTGGGAGACCCAGATGTTGTTGTAGACATTTTATTTGGTCATTCCTAGCTTCTTCTGCTTTTGTGATTGGGGGAAGTGGATAGAAGAGTTATCTCTGTCTGTTTCACTCTACTTCTGAAGTAAATAAAATGAATTCTTTAAAACAGAACTTTAAACCCAAGCTTGTCATTTGTTTTTTTTTAAAGATTTATTTATTTTATTACAAAGTCAGATATACAGAGAGGAGGAGAGACAGAGAGGAAGATCCTCCGTCCGATGTTTCACTCCCCAAGTGAGCCGCAACGGCCGGTGTGCACCGATCTGAAGCCGGGAACCAGGAACCTCTTCCGGGTCTCCCACGCGGGTGCAGGGTCCCAGTGCTCTGGGCTGTCCTCATCTGCTTTCCCAGGCCACAAGCAGGGAGCTGGATGGGAAGTGGAGCTTCCGGGATTAGAACCAGCACCCATATGGGATCCCGGGGCGTTCAAGGCGAGGACTTTAGCCACTAGGCCACGCCGCCGGGCCCAACTTGTCATTGGTTTCAAACTTTTTAATTGAGATATTTGTTTGAGAGTTGTGGAGATCGAGTCAGAATGAGAGTGCTTTCACTTGCTTGTCTACTCCCTGAGTGTCTGCTGTGTCTGGGGCTGAAGCTGGGAGTCATGTATACAACTTAGGTTTCCCATGTGGGGTCAGGAACTCAGTTACTTGAGCCGTCACTGCTGCCTCCCATAGTCTGCATTAGCAGCAAGCTGGAGTCAGTACCTGGAACTGGGAATTGAACAAGGTAATTCTGTGGAATGTGAGTATCTTAATCATTAAACAAAAATATCCACTCCCCAACGTCTATTTGCAAGCTTCAGATAAATGTTTTCTTTCCAGTAGGAACATGTTTTGTGTAAAATACAGTATAATTTATATATAAAACCCAATTGGTGTTAAAAAGTAAGAGAACTTAGGTCACTCAGCTTCTTTTTTTGGCCTTCTTTGTCTCTGTTCTTTTCTTTCGAAGCTATGGGAACACATCTGTATGCTTCCAGTTTAAGAAATCATTGCCTTTCCCTCTATTGCACTTCTTTATTGTAGAGTGATAGTAGGTAGAAGTTTGCAGAAAAATATCCTGTGGTGCCTTCTGTGTGGTGATTTTGTTTCCTCAAAAGAAAATGAGGGAATTGACTATATAGAGTTGTAACTGTGTTTGTAATCAGTACTTATTACCTAAATTGCATTCTAAGAACTTAATTTCCTTTGTCTTTAAGGTTTTGATTACGCTACCTGATACTATTGGACAAAGTCAAGATTCTCGTGGTTTTCCATGGGACTGGAAGATCTATGTAACTGTTGTTGCATGGTTTCTAATTTTCATGTTTTTGTGGAGAATTTTTCAACGTGTAAGTAAATGCTATACTAAAAAAGTTCATCCTCTTAGCTGAACAGCTAATACAAGAAATGTGTATTGCTTTTAGGAAAGACAATCACTTATGTTCTATGTCTAATATAAAAACCAAAGGCATTCAGAACAATTTTGTAAGTACAAAATTTTGAAAGAATTTCCCGTAGAAGTTTTCTGTAGTATTAAAATACCAAAATTCTTTCATTTCTTTTTTCTCTATTTTTAAAACTTTATTAGGTAGCGAGATAGAGAAAGAAACACAGAGAGACATACAGACCAAAAGAAATGTCCAATCTGCTATTTCACTGCTCAGATGCCTCCAACAGCTGGGGATGGGCCAGCTGTGGTTGTGAGTTGAGAACCCAGTCAGAGCCTCCTGCATGAGTAGCATGGCCCGAATACGTGAGCTGTTGCTGGTGCCTCCTGTGGTTGGTTTGTATTTGCAGGACCATGGAGGCAGGAGGTAGAGCTGGAGATTGAACCCAAGCCCTCTCCTTTGGATTGTGACCATCTTACCATACTGCTTTCCATCAGTAGGTCAAGTTCAGAAGTTTATTATGGTTACTGATAATTGATGTACTTAGTTTCTTCAAGCTTAGTTTATTAACTTCTTCCACTTACCAAAAACAAACAAACAAAAAAACACATTTATTTGAAATGTAGCAAGAGAAATAGAGGGAACAAGCAATTAATCTTGTAATGACTGGTTCATTCTTCAAGTGGCTGTAATAACTAAAGCCTGGGTTAGAATGCAGCCCAGAAATTGCATCTGTGTCTTCCCCCATATGTGCCAGGAATTCAAATTCTTGAGCAACCATTTGCTGCTTCCCAAGTCAGTAATGGAATTGGACTGTAAATGGAGCTGCTGATCTCTTGGAGAAACTGATCCCGTTTCCAAGATATGCTCCTTTCCTGTGGAACTTGAGGGTGACATCATGCAGCCACTCCCTTTCCTGGGTCAAGAGAGCCGTGCAGCAGGAAGGGTTGCACTCTTTCCTGATGAACATAGATAAAAACACAAGCTTCTCTTTTTCTCACTTTCCTCATGCTACACATCTATCCCCAAATGTGTCTGTGATTTCTTCATCATTTACATAAACATTACAGAAAATAGTTTTAAAAGGTATGGTGAAAGAAAGATTTATTTGAAAGGCATAGTTGGAGGGGGAGATGAAGACTGAGGGAGGGGAGTTATTTTTTCATCTTCTGGTTCATTCCCAAAATTTTGGCTACAACCAGTGAGGCTGAGCCAGGCCAAAAGATGACAGGAGCCAGGAGCTTTTTCCAGTGTCCTAAGTGGGTGCATGGGCCCAATAACATGGGCCACCTCTTACTGCTTTCCTGGGTGCATTCACAAAAGCTGGATTTGAAATAGAGCAACCAGTGTCCATATGAGATGCTGCTATCACAGATGATAGCATAACATACTATGGCATCATAAGGGGTCTTTAAGGGTCTTTTAACTTGTTATTCTGCTTTGAATATAATGCGTCTAGCCATAAAATTCCTTTTCTCTTTTAGACTTCTGCAGACTCAAAGTTAGGATTGTCTTTTTGTAAACATGGAGAAATTTTTTCTTCATTTTAAAAATTATTTTCTCTTTTTGAACTAATGTTTTTCAGGTATTGTTTTTCTTTTTTATTTTTTTTAATTTTGAGGATTTATTTATTTTTATTGGAAAGGCAGATTTACAGAGACAAGGATAGAAGAGGGCGATCTTCCATCTGCTAGTTCACGCCTCAAAGTGTACCCATGGTGGGAATGGAGTTGATCAGAAGCCAGAATCCAAGCTCTTCTTCTAGGTTTCCCACATGGGTACAGGTGCCAAGCCTTTGGACCATCCTTCAGTTCTTTCCCAGGCCACAAGCATAGAGCTGGATGGGAAGTTGAGCATCCAGGATGAGATCTGGCACCCTTATGGGATACTGAGTGCTGGCAGGCAGAGGATTAAGCAGTTGGGCTGATTTTTTTCCTTTAAGCTTGAGGGAGTTTCTCAAAATAATGTTTTGATTCACTAATTTACCATTGTAGCATTCTATTATACCCTATTTTTCCTTGTTTAATTTTATTTGTATGCATGTGTTATAGCTGAATTAAGTTTTCTTTTATTTTCTTCCTCATCCCTAATGGGGCTGTTGAAAATGGATTTTTTTAACTTTATTATTTGATAAAGATCAAAGAAAAGTAAGGTTTGCTTTACTGTTTTCTTTACAATCAGTTCAGATGTGTCCAATTGATGATATTTATCATATTTATTTTGAATGTTAGCATTAGGGAATGTGATAATAGTTTTCTGAAAATATTTCTTTTAGTGCCAGATTTGTTTAGGGAAAATAAATCAGTGAAATGAAATAGGAATCTTTACAAAGAACTGTTTCAGAGCTGTTTATATAGTACTTAATTTAAGAATTTGAAAGGAAGACTTTCACATGTAGATTTTCTCATTGGAAATAGAGCATTTGTCATGCAGAAATTATTTGTAACATTTACATTGGCAGAAGTTAACTTGGATTTACCTAAATGTATATTTGCTTTAACATCTTTTGTCCAAAATTTGTTTCAGGTTAAGAATTGTGGTTTTACAGGTAAGCTTTTTTTATTGTTCTATTTTTAGATGTCACAATTTTTGTGTATAATCTGAAAACTTACAGTTTACTATATGTTTTTAGTGAAAAACAAAAAGCTTGCTGTAGAAGTTTCTGGAATAATACAAGAAAAACATGAACTACTTGACAAACATAGCTTTGCGGATAAAGAGGTAAGACAGTTTTGAAAATAAAAAATAAGAGCCAAAAAACTAATTATTATGTTCATAGTTTTGTGTAAATAGTTTATTTGGAGTGTAATACAGCATTATGCTGTTCTTCACTTCAACATTTAACAGTTCTTACTAATTTTAGCCATTGTGTTAGGAGTGACATTGTCTCATTCTGGTTTTACCCTGTGTTGTCCTAATGAGTTTCTTTATATGTCTTTGAACCACTTGAATTTCCTTTTTATGGACTTGCTTTTTCACATTTAAAAAAGCATATTCATATTTTCCTTCTAATAATTTTTGTACATTTTATAAGGGAGTCCTTTTTTCATTATGTGTATTTCAATTATGGTTTTCTAATCTGGCTCTTGCAAACAGGTGTTTTCGTAAGTTCTCTCTGTGTGAAGCCCTGCCTTCCAAACAAATAAGTAAATGTTTACTAGAATAATTTATAGTTTGTGCTCACGGTGTTGGTTTGTTTCAGAATGAGAATTTAGAGCCATCTTTGAAACATTCCAGCGTTGAGGAGTCCAATAAAGCGCAAGCTTTGAAGGTAAAGAAACCAAATGACCTCCTTTTAAAAGCTGCGGCAAATATTGTTGCTGATGACTAACACAGACTTTATAGATAATATATTGTCAGTAAAGTAAGTTACAAAGAGGTGTGAAAGAATAATTTAGCTTTTATAACTTAAAAATGGTTAAATATTAGAAATAGGTCATTGCTAGGTAGCATGTTTTGACTGAGACATATTCAGTTCACGGTAGAGCTCACTAGAAGCTGTTTGTTCTTCCTTCCTGGAAAATTCCTGAAGTGACCTTTCCTTTTTTGGACCCAGTTTACTCCACGAGGAGATGAAGGATTCATTCTAAACAATTTCAGGAATAGTTGTCAGCAATAAATTACCTACACTGTGTAATGGTATTTACCTTTCTGTAATCCTCAGAACACTGGGAATTATTCAGAATCAGATCAGGGATTTGCATTGTAAATATTGATACGCTGCTAAGTGTTTCAGAACTGTCTGTCCAAAAATCATTTGCTGAGTTCTGAGGAAAAAAAAAATGTTCCCCCATGGCTGGTCTCAAGTTTACCAACCTGAGGTTACTGAATGAGGAGTATTCTCATGATTCAGCTTTCCTGAGCCTGGTGTGATTCAACTCCTTGTAAGGAAAATATACTACACTTTAGTTTAATTAAGATGGATTAAGTTAAGTGATTAGAATATGCCACGACCACTTAAAGATCGGGATGTGAAAAGCAGGGAGTAATAACACAGTACGGAAGAGGTCTGCTTCCACCGATGTGAAGTTAGAAGGTGGTAGTCATTTTAATTTGGTGTAGGAGTTCAATTCCACGTGGCAGTTTCAATCACTGATGTCTTTCATCATCAGAACATCTATTTGTCATTAATTTCCTTGTGCAGTGCAAAGGATGGCATAAATTGTGTTGCAAATATGATATATCTATTAATGCTTTCTTCCTGTGTTACCTAATAATATCAAAAGCATGTTGATAACCTCTTATACTTGCTGACCCTTTAAAACACCATCCTAGTAGTAATTGACTAGTAGTTTGACAGAAGAATTTTAGAAGGCATTTGGCTTGCTAACAGAACAGGAAAAACTCAATCGCAAACACATTTACTCAATCTGGAGTATATGTGTAGACAAACTGAAATAATGGAATATGCCAGCCTGTTGTGAAGGCATTTCAGTTATGTAACATACCAGAAAAATTACCTAATTGGATATTTTGGAATGTTTTTTTCTTGTATTACTAATTAAGAAGACATAGCATTTATTTTCAGGGTTAGTAGTCATAATTGAATACAAACTGTGTGAGAATTTGCACAAATTTATTAGTTGAATCTAGAAAAAAAATTAAACCAGTAGAGCAGGTAGAGTATTTCTGATTCAGGTCAGAGAATTGCTATAAAAATAGTCAAATTTAGAGAGATAGGAAAAATAACTTTTTTTCCCAGCAGCACAATAGAGCATTTTTTAATAAAATTTATTTTTGCTTGCTTTACATTTGAAACTTTTGATTTTGTTTTTTCAACTTTTGATTTTGTTTTTTCAACTTTTGTTGAAGGCTCACAAATGGCAGAGGCATATTTATTACATTTTTAAAAAATTCAGTAGGAATAATTATTTAAAATTTTTAATTGTACAATTATTTTAATTCAATATCAAATATCATGAAGAAATCTTGATTTTATTTAATTTTGATGTTATTACATTATAATGAATTAGGTTATTTCACCTTTTTTGTTTTAGAATGCTTTAAAGCAAAGGTTGGCAAACTCTACACAGTGGATTCTCCACCAGTTTCTTTTTTCTGTTTGATTTTTCATGATATAGTTCCATAGGCTCAAGGATTTCCCCTCTCACCCCACCTGTTTTTTGTTAAAAAAAAAAAAAGGTTCTACGGCACAGTGCTGCTCATTCAGTTAGAATTATCTTTGTTTCTCATTAACATAGTATGTGTGAATAACTGTGATAGAGATTGTGTGGCCTGCAAGCCTGAACTGTTTATTCTCTGTGAAGAAGCTTGTTGGCACCTGCTTGTTGGCACTTTGTTCTGACAATCGTTAGGATCTATGAACTAGACTTAACTTATACTCCATGTGTTTGGATGTAGTCACCTGATTTCCCTAACTACAAATTCCCACATATGTCTTACAAAGTTGACTTTTCTTTTAGGAAACACATGAAAAGCTGGAGAGTTGCAAATTCAACATACAGGATGACGTTTTCTTTTTAGAAAAACAATTAGAAAAAGAGAAATCTGAACATTTTGAACAAAATGCATTGGTAAGACTTTTTGTATTTAATGAAAATATTATAAAATGCTAATGGGGTTTCAAAATGTAATGTTATTGGCCAAAGTATAACATGTACTATACAAAAAGGTAAGGAATATAGAGGTCAAAAAATGGAGAGCACCATTTTCCAGATCCTCTGTTTTCCCTTCCTTAGATGCCATATGTGAAGTAGGGTTTTTTTTTTTTTTTTTTTTTTGCATGTTTTCTTACAGAACTTTCTACATTCACTACTGATGTAGGCCATATAAATCATTTATGTTGAATGATCACATACACACTATAGTTTTTATTCATTAAAAATTTTGGTTAGGACATTGTAAATATGAGCAGTTAAAATCATGATGTGTGTAAGGTGTAATGTACATTATGTACCTTAAGTGTTGTGAAGTATCAAAGTTGAGATGTGGCATCTTGAAAATTGGAGGGGTTTAGTAAATACTTCTCTACTAACTGATACTTTCTTTCCAGGCAAAACAAAGCATCCAGACCCTGGATGATGAAAGAAAATTCCTCCAATCACAAATTGCTGCAGTAAGTTGAATTTGTCTTAACACTTGTAGGTCTGTTGCTTTTGCAAATAAGTTAAATTTGGTTGTTGCTTGTATCATTCAGGAATACTATTTGATGTTATGGTTTCAGAGGTAGATGATCTTCAGTTTACACACACACACACACACATAAGGCACTTGATGAAAGTTTATTGTAACACTGTACACATATTTGAAAAGCTGTTGCTATATACTGAGTCCTGTTGAAGATGCTTGGTGTTTAACATATTAAGGCAGAAAAACTCTCATAAAGTTAGCTTTTAGTGGATGAGATACAGAATACATTGTTCACAAACTTTGCTATGCAATACATGGACATTGATAACAGGTTATGTCATTTGTCCAAGGTTGCATGGCAAATTGGTGGCACAACTATACTCTGATTCTAGGTTCTTTCTTCCTGCTATGCTGGGCTGCCTCTGTTGGCATGTTGCTGCCTCTGTTGGCATGTTGTTTCCATGCTTTAGGATACTTTAGCTATTGTCCACGTGGATATTCTAGGGAGTCCATGAAGATGATCTATTGTGTTATGTTAATTGTTACTGACTTAGTATGTTTTATACTTAGGCTAAAAGAACAACCAAGAGCTTTCAAACACATTTGGATTTACTTAAAGTACTGAATGAAAATTTGCAGCTTCACGAAAGCTTGAAACAGGTTTGTACTCTATAGAGACTCTAGCTTTCAGCTATGTCATTAGAAGCACTTTGGGCATACTTGTGACCAACAACATATTAAGACCTAGAGTAGATATTTTTTTCTTGTTATTATCAGAGTAGGACACTTTCTTTGCCCACTTGCAAGTGTATATTTTAGGGAGGTGTACACAAGTGTATATTCTTCTGCTACTCTTTCCTGGGAGTGAAAGTAAACCAGCATATTTTATACCTTGGCAATCACAGCAGTTACACCCAAACCTTATCTGAGGTTTAATGGCACACGTGATTCTGGAGGTAGATAAAATGAGGACTTTATATTTATCCTTTTCTTTCCCATTTATATAGGTAAGATACACTCATTCACATGTATTTCTTTTCCCAGTAACTTGATAGTTTTTCAGTGGGAAACTTTACATATGATCAATAATTGCATTATCATAATTCTGTAAGTGCTATATCTGGGTCTTGTAATAGGATTACATTTTCTGTCTCACCCAACATTTTCTTTATCATAATTATTTTGTTTCCTATATACCTATTCATAATTCATCAATACACTGTTTTCAAGAGATGTAAATCTTATAAAATGTGTTTATTTGAGAGGTGGAGATAGAGAAAGTTCTTATCGTCTGGGTTACTCCCCAGATAGTTGTAATTTTAGGGCTGAGCCAGGCCAACACTCAGAACTGGGAGCTCACTCTTGGTCTGCCAGGTAGGCAGCAGGGATCCACCTTCACAAACCATCACCTACTGACTCTTCAGGGTCGTATTCATTGGAAAGAGGAAATTGGGTGGACAGAGACTTGAGCCGCTTCATTATCAGAGATACTGGATATGGATGTCGAGTGGTGCCTTGTTACATGAGAGGCTCAATCCAATTCTTCTTCTTCTGCTGCTTCTTCTTCCTCCTCCTCCTCCCCCTCCTCCCTCATCCCTCCTCCCCCTCCCCCACCCCCTCCTCCTCCCTCCTCCTCCTCCCTCTCCTCCCTTCTCCCCCCACCCCCTCCTCCTCCCTCCTCCTGCTCCCTCCTCCCTCCTCCTCCCCTCCCCCACCCCCTCCTCCTCCCTCCTCCTTCCTTTCCCTCCCCCTCCCTCCTCCCTCCTCCTTCTTCCTCCTTTTTTTTTTTTCTGTGATGCTCTTGCTGGCTTTTTTTTTTGCCTTCAGACTATTTAATTTTTGCGGATTGTTACCAAATTAATCTGCCTTTAGGCATTCCCATTTTTATGTCTTAGCTTCTGAGGTCTGCTGAGTTTATTAGTATTTTTCTGTCACTTTCCACGTTTTGTTTTTACAGTCATCTTTGATGCATTTCCTATTTTACCTATTAAACACTATGCCTCTAAAATAACAAAAAGCAACAATCTTTTGTCATCTTAATGTCAAGAGCAAGTGATGGTCAACCTAGTGTTAAGCTTCTGATAGAATCAAAAATACACTTTTATATTAAAAAAATGACTTAGATGGCATTACTTGCTACAACTACTTTTATGTAGTTTTATCAGTGTTCCTGAAACAAATTATTGTAATAATGATCATTCACTAACCTTTTATTACTGCATGTTTACATCACTTTTTAGCAGTGTATTAGATAGCATCTAGTCACTAAATTTGATGATTTTTCCTTGGTTTCAATTTTTTATTATTTTTATTGCAAAGTCAGATACTTTGAGAGGAAGGGAGACAGGAAGATCCTCCATCCATTGATTCACTCCCCAAGTGGCTGCAATAGCTGGAGCTGAGCTGATCTGAAGCCAGGAGCCAGGAGCCTCTTCTAGGTCTCCCACACAGGTGCAGGGTCCCAAGGCTTTGGGCCATCCTTGACTGCTTTTCCAGGCCACAAGCAGGGAGCTGGATGGAAGGCAAGCCTGCCAGGATTAGAACCAGCACCCGTATGAGTTCCAGGCGCATTCAAAACAAGGACTTTAACTACTAGGATATCACACCAGGCCATTTAATTTCAGTTTTTTAGGACTTACTTTTATTTGAAACGCATGTTTACAAGAGAGACATGTAGTGTTATAGAGAAAGAGAGATCTTCCCCTCTCTGGTTGACTCCCCAAATGGCTGCAATAGCTGGAGCTTCTTCTGGGTCTCCTGTATGGATTCAAGGGCCCAAGAATTTAAGCCATCCCAGACTGCTTTCCCAGGATATAAGCAGGGAGCTGGATCAGAAGTGGAGCCACCAGTACTTGATTGGATACCCCCAGGGGATGCAGGTCTTTCAAGCGGAGGCCTGACTGGCTGTGCCACAGCACGGGCCCCAGTATTCATTTTATTTTGCCTGTTAGCCATCATCTGATTCTTTTGTAATTTTACAGAAAAGGATTTTTGGGGGTGTGATTGTGTAGGATATTCTCCAATGAAGGGCCAGTTTGACAGAGAAATTTATTGTTTGATGGTAAAGTTATGAAGTATAAGTAGATGTTTCTTTCATATGTATATGGAAAATTTCTTTCATGAATTTATACCTTTTTTACTTATCTACATAGTCTCTTTTTTCAGCCTAAGTTTGTTACTTTTAAATAAAGGATTTTCTTTCTAGGACAGGCAAAGTAACAGAATGGCAGAGGGATAGAGGGAAATGGAGAGAGATGTGTTTCCAACCATTTTATAGAAAAAAATTCATACTATTAAAAATTTGCATGGATTTTAAAGAATTTTTAGTGACAAACTTATCCGTAGTCATTTTACATGAACTTTATAAAGTATCTGTGTTTTTGTCTCAGAAAACTTTTGATTTTATATACATATGTAAATGAATTAAAGAATACTTAAGCCTATTATTTTATACTACCCCAATTTGAAAATTCTTTGCAATAGGAGTCATCTTTCCTGTCTTTTTGATGTCTGTTATTGACATACCAGCCTTGTAAATGCATCTGTTTACAAACATGTATGATGAATTGCATTTTTTTGTTGCGATTTCAGCTTATTGGAGAAGCTAAAATACCGAAACAAGAGCTGAATGGACTTAAAGAGAAAATGACATTTATATGCACTACAATACTGACAGACCAACCTATCAATGACAATGAAAATCAAATTGAGGTAAGTGACTCTACTGATGTGCGTGACTGAGTTGGGTAGAGTTGTGTCTTAACTTAGAAACTTAAAAACTTTGTTTCCAAACAAAATAAATTGAAGCAAATCATTGCAATGGCAAATTATGAATTAAATTGCTAGGCTGGAATCTTGACAATATTCTTACTATCATATAGCTTGCCTTCTGCACCCACAATTTCCACAGCTATAGATTCAACAAACTGTGCATCAGATCTATTTGAAAAAAAAATGTATTGTGTCTGACAGATTCTTCTTCTTGTGCTTATTCTCTAAATATATAATGCTATCACTGTTTCCATAACAGAGTTACTAAGTATCATTAGCAGAATAGAACTGAGTTAAAATGTAGGCATTTATGGACTGTTTGTGAATAATGCACTATTGTGCATAAGAGACTTGAACATATGTGGATTTTTGCATTTGTGAGTTAGGCTTGTCCTTGAACCCTTGTTTTTGTGGATGCCATGTGAGAAATGTATTGTTTAACTTTTTCTCTAAGCTCAAAAATTGACAGACCTTGAAATACATGTTAAACAGAACAATCCTAGCACTGTGTGCAAAGCTGTAGACCTTTTCGTTTGGTGCCTCAAACTCTTAAAAGTGTGAGGCAACTGAAGGATGGAAATTGTAGAGCAGAATAGATTTAAGTGGGGCTTTCCAGAGAAATATACGACACAGTCATTTGATATTTTTGTTACAGTGCTAGAAAATTTTTCTGCAATCCAAGAAATAACAACCCAATGCTGGGAAACGTCTCATGTTCTAATTGGAATACTTCTTAAGAATGTATTTTATCTCAGTTGAACTCCTCACTTATGTTTTCTTTTTAATACATTAAAATTTGTAACCTTTATATCACAGATTGGTCATTCTATAAAATATATACTTTATGTTAATGATCACTTTTATTTGTAGCAGATAATCATCTCATACAACATTTTGCCATTTTAAAATATGGATTTAGCAAGAATGAACTATTATAAGATGTTTCATTAAGAATCACTAGTTTTGGTTTTATCTTATAGAGCTTAATAGCCACAACAGCCTTGCCTGGACTTTGTTGTAGCCAGCAGCCAGGAACTCCATCTGAATGTCCAATCAAGGTGGCAGGGATGCTTCTACTTGCACCACCTGTTGGTGCGGCGTTTAGGGGTGAATATGGTCATGGAGGAGAACTAAGAAGAAGTTGGAATCAGGAGATGTAGTGAGGATGGGAACCCAGGCATTCAGATGAGAATATGGGCATCTCAATGGGCTTCTTAACTATTGTGCCAAATACCTACTCTAGGTAGATTTATTTAAAAAGTGTAATTGTACATCCACAAGAAATACATTTGGGCTGGTATTGTGGTACTGTAGGTGAAGCTACCACATACATGAGCATCTCATAGCTCCTTGGTGCAGTGTACTTGGAAAGGCAACAGAAAGATGGCCCAATTACTTGGACCTCTGCCACCCATGTGGGAGACCCAGATGGAGGTCCTGGCTCCTGGCTTCAGAATGTTGTGATAATTTGAGTAGCAAACCCATAAATGGAAGAGTGTTTGTCTTCTCCTCTCTGTTGACTTTGAGATAAAGAAGTAAATCAATCTTAAGAGAAAAGAAATAATAAATGCACTAGTGTAAGTTATTACCTTCTGTCTTTTTTTTTTTAAATCTCTGAACACTTTCTAAAGATGGAAAATTGCTCTGCCATCCTTGGAGAAGAGATTACCGATGAGGGCAGTGTGGAACAAGACATGAAGAGTGACTCAGAAAACGGTACTCCCTTAGGTTTTAAGTCAGGATTCATCTTTTGATAAAATGATGGCTACTTCTTTTGGTTGTTCACCTGCAGTCCTTGTTTTTGATACACTGTGCTTTGGCATGTCTGCAACACAGTGTCATTGTCTCCCTTTACATTTACCTTCAGCTGGAACACCTTCAACCAATCCCTTCAACTCCTTAGAGAGACTTGTAGTCTCCTTCCCTACTGTTCTCCTCACAGCTGATACATGTCTTCCTTACAGCAGTTTTAAAAAATTAATACCATAATCATTTCAGTGCTTGTTTTTCTCCCTATTGTAGGCTAAACAAATGGGTAGGTGACATGCTCAAAATATGAGTGCTACATAAAGCACTAATTCATAGCTCAAGATTTTTATTAAGTTAAATTATTACACTACTTTGGATCATCACAGTAGTTTTTACCATTACCCATTGCAGTCGACCTGCCAAAAACTGGGTTAGCTGAAGCCATTCACTGTGTTCTCAAACCAGTTCTGATGACTTTGGTTTTTTTCTTTAAGTGACATCTAGGGGCTGGTGGCACAGTGTTTTAAGGTGCCACCTGCAATGCTGGCATCAATATGAATACTTGTTTGAGTCCAGCCTGCCATACTTCCTTTCCAGCTTCCCGCTAAAGTAGCTAGAAAGACAGTGGGAAATGGGAGATGAAAGCACCTGTGTCCCTGCTGCCCACAAGGGAGACCTGGAAAGAGCTCTGCGTTCCTGGATGCTATTTGTCCCAGCCCTGGCTGTTGATGTGTTAGGGATGTGAAGCAGCAGAAGAAAGTTTGGTCTCTGTCTCTGGTTCTCCTTTACTCTCCCTCACTCTCTATAACTCGGCCATTCAAAGAAATACATCTTAGAAAATATTTTATTTTGAAATTGTTAGAGATTTACAGGAAATTTAAAAGTAATATAGACAGATCTCATGTTCCTTACAACAAGTTTCCTTCCTTGATGGTTCTTCCAAATGTTATGCTTTTCCCCCCCTGAACTACAGCACAAGTAATAAATACATTCATGAAGAAAGATGTGATTTTTAAATTGTGAAGGATTTCTGAATTTATTCATTTACTGAAAATGAACAATGACAGACAAGAGATGGGTGTTGAGAGATCTTTTATTACTGATTGAGTCCCCAAATGCCCATATCAGCTGGGGTTGGACCAGACGGAAGACCAGGAATTGATCCAGGTCTCCTATGTGGTTGGCCAGAACCCAAGAATTTGAACTTTGATCTGTTGACTCCCTGGTACATTAATAGGAAACTGGACTGGAAGTGGAAGGTGTACTTAAAATGGTGTGTGTGTGTGTGTGTGTCTGTGTGTGTGTGTGTGTGTGATACAGCGATATTATGGCAAGAGAAAATTGCTTCTCATAGTAGGCTTATTTAGTAAGGGGAATATTGCATGATTTTAGGCTTGAAACTGGCTTGTTCTGAATCTCACATTTATTATGTCCTTTTTTTCCTGTAAGTATGCAACTTACAAAAAAACTGAATTTATGGGTGAGACAAATTAAGAGGTTAACAAAAAAACTAAATATAAAGCGATATTTATAACATTTCTTTTATAGTCAGTTTGAAGTTTGAAGTTGGGTTTTAAAAAGCATCTCATTTAAAAATTTTTAAATCGCAGGGTTTATATTAGTAAAGTATTGAAGGAAATATTTGAATGTCAATAATGATCATTTTTGAATAGGGAAGCATGGGCAGTTTATAATCTAATCTGTATTTTCAAAACTCTAAATGAGCATTATCTCTAATAATGAAACACTGTCTTATAAATAATTCTCGGGCCTGGTGCGGTGGCCAAGTCCTCACCTTGAACTCACCTGCATCCCATATGGGCTCCGGTTCTAATCTTGGCCGCTCCACTTCCCATCCAGCTCCCAACTTGTGGCCTGGGAAAACAGCCGAGGTTGGTCTAAAGCCTTGGGATCCTGCACCCGCGTGGGAGACCTGGAGGAAGTTCTTGGCTTCTGGGTTCATATTGGCTCAGCTCTGGCCATTGTGGTCACTTGGGGAGTAAATCATTGGACAGAAGATCTTCCTCTCTGTCTCTCCTCCTCTCTGTATATCTGGCTTTGCAATAAAAATAAATAAATCTTTTAAAAAAAAAGAAAATACTCAACATCAATTTAATAAATAATTGTTTTTAGCAGCGGAATAAGTAGCTTAACTTTTAAAATGGGTTGCAAAAGTTTTTTAAAAGTACAGATATACATAGTTTTGTGTGTATTCAATCATTTATTTTTAAGATATTTACTTAAAAATTCCTTGCATTTTCATTTAAATAAGTAGTGAGTATTTTAGGATAGTTATATACTCAATACATGTAATTACTAAAATTTTTGACTTATTAATACGATTTTGTATTTTTTCTTTTCATTAAGTTTGTGGTAGTGATTTAGTTTGTGTTAGTGATTCATGCCACATTTTGGAAAATATATCTTTCCTTCATTCTATCATCAAATAATACACTGATTTTGAAGCACTCAGATTATTTAGAATTGTTAGTTTTCATTTTTATAGATTACTGTAGGTGAATTAGCAGTTGAAGGTAGGTTAAAGTTTATACTTTTCTCTCAGGCATAGTTTGGTTTAAGTCTAGAGGACATCTGAGTATTTATTAGCCAAAAGGTCTAAATTCCTTGTATGATTTATAACACATATTATGTTTAAGCCTAAAAGTTATTGCTGAATAGAAATATAATACTATTGAGAGGCAAATTCTTTACTAGATAAAATGGATATTACTGATTGTTATGGAAATAGTTTAAGGAACTATTGAAAAAATGCTTTTAAAAGCCTTTTTTTATGCATTTTAGCTTCTAGGTTGAAAAATAGATGCTAAATTCAATGGGAGTTTTTGAGGATTTTATACGAAAATATGAAACAATATTTAAAATAGTAGATCTAGATCTTTAAACTATTGAAAAGCATTAGATGTTCTATTGTTGGAGCCATTTTAATTTTGTTAATTTTGTCATTAACTTATTAATTTGGTAACTTTTGCCCTCAGATGTTAGTGTGTAACTTAAAATATTCCTTCTGTTATGACCCAAAATTTTCTTTAGAACATATTGAAAATCATCTGACTGAACAAATACCTTTGAAGTCAGAAGGGACACAATTTGGAAGTGAAATTGGGACACGTCCGCGGGAAGTCCCAATAATGACTGAAGTATATCAAGGAAATGACATGATGCCATGCAGGTAATAAAATCATTGCCAACTCCATTGGATGACAAGTAAAATAGCCTTTGAAAGCAGAGTCATATATTGTATGTTCAAATTTCTGTGATTACTGAATATTCTTAATTTATGATTAGATTTGCTCATTCATTTTTTAGGGTGGAATACTGTTCACCCATTGGAAAGCCTGATATTCTACCATCTGCAACAAAGTGGTCCCAAATCATCTACCATTATGCTCACTGAAAAAAAGCCAGTACCAAAGGGAACATGTGTTTTCTCTGATATAAAGAAACTTTCATGCAACATAGAAGTTAAATAGATATATAGGTAAACATGTGTATACATACATTCCCTCTGATGAACTGTGGAATGGAGAGTAGCATAGTGGGAAGTGAAGATCCACTGCACAATGTGTCTCTACCCCTGAATAAAAGAACTCTCAATGAAAGCAGTTAAATATACCTTGATAATAGGATGCTGGACTTTCTACCATTGTCTATACCTACAATGTGTGATACATTTAAATTGCAGAATGTTGGATGTGTGATTGTTGCTGAAGGGCCTGTTGTAATAACATGGGGGAAAATGGTGGGGAGGGGGACTGGGTGGTGGGAGGGTGGAAAGCATGTGCCTATGGAACCATAAAAATAAAACACACACACGTGTGTGTGTGTGTGTGTATACACACACATGCACATATATATATATAATAAATTTTAAAAATATTATTTGACCTTAAGATAGTATCTTTAAGAGAGAAACTGGGGCAGATAACAGAAAGAAAGTGTTGAAAGTACTATTGGAAGTTTTGAAATAGTTCATAAAACCTTGTGTAATTTCCAGGAATTGGCTATTCAGTATGTGATTGCCTTAAATTAAATAATATTTGAGACTACGTCAAGGAATCTGAGCATGTCTGGTTTCAGTATTCTTTATACACATCTCCAATGTATGGAGTATCTCATTTAGAAAATTTTAAGTGTCAGTTAAATTTTAAATTCCTTATACACAACTCCAATATATGGTAAACTGATTCCTGTACCCTGTGCAAATTGTTCCTATGGAAGTATTCCTTGTCTTATTAACTAAGAGGAGTTAATTTGCCTAATTGATCAGGGTGACTTCCTAAGCCATTGCTGGCTTCTGTTTTGTTATATCCTGTATTGATAGGTATTTTATGGCTTTATTTAAAATACTGGAAAGGAACTTCTTAGGAAGGAAGAATTATTTTTGGCTAATATGCTGTAGGTATAGCGTCCAAATTAAGTGGATTGATATTTCTTACTACTGTATTGGAATTATTACTAGTAAATTACTAGCACTTTTCCAAATTTATTGTTGGAGAGACTGAAAGGCTAGAACCTGATAGATAAGTGTGCTGCTTTAAATATTTGAAGTAAGATACGACCATGTATTGGTCATATCAAAAGGGTTTCTTTTGCATTGATACTCTAATAGGCCCTCTCAAAATCAAGAAGAGGGTACATAGATCTGTTGTCTCATTGGAACAGGTGTCAATTAATGACCATCTGCAGGCTATGGAGTCTTCAAAAACACTCTTTTCTCCCATATCCATATTCATTATGAGTTGTTTCCTAATGAGGTGATTTCATTTTTTATACTCGCATGATGCCTCATATATAGTATCTCTTTCTAACCAGTATTTGCTATAGTGTGTAGGATGTAATACATTTATGAATCTCCCACAGGATTTCTTCCATAGTTAAGTCACTAAAATTCAATCCAGATGGATAGTGTAGTATCAAAGAATCACTACCTGTGAGCCCTGCCTGTGGATCAAATCACAGTCATGCATTGCACACTGTTGTTTGGGTCAGACAGTATATATGTGGGTGGTCCCTAAAGTTTAAATTACCTGGTGACATGATACCTATGTCCAATTTAGTGTATTTTCACTGTTCTGTAGGCACAGAGATTCCCGCTTCATACCTCATTCTGAACTACTGTATTATAACAATAGTATCCTATAGCAACAATCACAAGTCTATGATTCTTCTATTTAAGTTTATCTTGGCTTTGTAGGTATAGACAATGCTAGAAAATCTCATATGCTATTGTCAAAGTATATTTAACAGTTTCATTGTGAGTTCTTTTAGGGAGAAGAGGTGCATATTGGAAAGTATCTTCAATGATAAATATATGTATGTATATGTTAGCTTAGATATTGATCTGGTATTTTGCGTGAAGGTTGACATATCAGAGTGAATATTTGATGTTTGTCCTTTATGGATTGACTTATTTCACTGAGAATAATGGTCTCTAGCTGGGACCATTTTGCAGCAAATGGTAGAATTTGATTTCATTTCGGTGTCTATTATTCCATGTAGTAGATCTGCTACAGTTTCTTTATCCATCTTTTGAAAGGCATCTGGGTTGTTTCCATGCCTTCACTTGTATGGGTCATGCTGCTATAAATATAGGGTTGCAGGTCACTTTTTCATATGCAGATTTCACATTATTTGGATTTTTTTCAGTATTGGACTAGCTGGACAATATGGTAGATTCACTTTCAGTTGTCCTAATACTCTCCATACTGACTGACAAAGTGGTGGCACCAGGTTGCATTCCCACCAACGGTGAAACAGGGTACCATTCTTCCCACATCCATGCCAGCACCTGTTGTGAATAGATTGACAAATATAGACCATTCTCACTGGTATTTGCTGGAATGGTAATGTGGTTTTTATTGGCATTTCCTGAATAAATAGGGAGCAGAACCCTTGGAGCCTGTGCCACACTGGGGACCCTAGGATGGCATTGGAGGGCCATTCCCTATCCCCAGGTGCTGAAGCGGTTGAGAGTCTGGGTGTTGCTCCCCTCCCATTCCCTGTTTTCCAAGACACAGAAAGTAGAAAAAATTTGAAACGATGGTCTCATCTACTTTCCCCTAATCCAGGACGCTTCCCACCCTAATCGACTGTGTAAACAAAATAAAAAATAAAATGTATATAAAGAAAAAAAAATGTATCTGCATTTATCATGATACAAGACCTGACTTAGTTTCTTGCATTCATATATATTGTGTAATGGGTTGTAGTATTTTTGTAGTGCTGTTTCAGTCTTTAAGCAAGATCATTACATGTAAGGCCTAAGGATAGATTCTGATACAATCTCAGGGCTTCAAAAGCCACTTATCATTGCAAGAAGTATGCACACTAATAAAAATATTACTGATGATACTACTAACATAATTAACTTTGGGTACAGTATGATTTTGTTACTTTCTGATCAGACCCAGAAGCCAACTCAAGATTTAAAAGTGATATAAAATGATTCATTTTCTTATTTGAAAATCAGCATTAGAGAGAGGGCGAGGGACCTTGCATCTGCTGGTTGAAACTTCACATACCTGCAGCAGCCAGCGCTGTGCCTGGCTGAGGAGCTGCATGAGGGATTCCCACATCATTAACCACCAATCTAAAATGACTTAAACATGGTTTATTGTGACTTACTCCTGTGTAACAAATATAATGTTGCTTTATATGGGAAGTCTGGATAAATGTTATGTATTCTCATAATTTCATTTTTGCACCTTTTAAATTAATTTCTATGTGAAATTCCTACACAAAACTTTGGCATCTGTTGTGATAGCAGTGGTATTTTAGATGGTTTGCATTAAAATTTGAGTTTATAATGTTAAATGCTATGTTTATATAGCAGTTTTATGCTGTGTTTGTAATGATAAGAATGGAAATACTTTTGGGAATCACCAATTTTGATATAGTTAAGCAATAAAATTCAATAAAATTGTTTTATGATGCGTATTAAGGGAAATGTGTAATATTTTTGCTTAAGGAAATTGCTGGTAGAAGAAAATTGCCAACTAAAGAAAGAAGATCATATTTTCAAAGTGGCTGATAATCTTAACTGTGAGACAGCAGCAGTCAACAGTTACCGGTATTAAATGCTTTTTCTTTTGTGAGTTGGAGAGTAGCTAAAAGCTCACTACCAGAAAAATCAGAGAAAATGCACAGTTAACATTATTTGGATAGGTATATGAAATTTTTAAAAATTTATTCAATTTTCTTGGAAAGGCAGATTTACAGAGAGGAGATACAAGGAGTAAAGATCTTTCATCGGCTGGTTCACTCAAGTAGCTGCAATAGCCGGAGCTGAGCTGATCCAAAACCAGGAGCTTTCTGAGTCTTCCACATGGTTGTAGGGGCCCAAGACTTTGAGCCACCCTTCTTTTCCAGGCCATAGGTAGAGAGCTGGATGGGAAGTGGAGCAGCTGAGATAGGAACTGCTGCCCATATAGGATCCCTATGATTTGCAAGGTGAAGATTTAGCCTTCACACTAGGCTGTTTAAAAGTCTCTTTTCATTTATTTATTTTATTTGAAAGTTAGAGGTACAGAAAGACAGATAAAAGTTAGATTGGCTTGGCCGCATGACCAGAAATAGAGCTCCTGTAATCTGAATGAGTGGCCTATATGAGATTATGAGATTATGGTGCCTCAGAGGGAGACTTATCCCATTATGCCACGGAGTCAGCTTTGTTTACAAGATTTTAAGTCCAGCTTTAACCTTGGATCCTTCTTCAGTTGACCCAAGGAACTAATGTAAAAGCTATAGACAAAAGGCAAGATTCAGCTGTATGTGATTAGTTGTGCATCACGCAAAAAGCAAAGTTGGATTTTATCTGAAAGATTTAGCTTGATAGTCTTTTTTAATTGATTCATGTATTTGAAAGGCAGTGAACAGAAATGAGGAGAAACATGGAGCAAGGGACAATTAGAGAAAGGATGAATGAATGAGTCTTTTACCTGCTGACTCATTCTCAATGACCACAGCTGTGGGTGGGACAGTCTGAAACAAGGAGCCAGAAGCTTCCTGAGGGTCTCCTACATGGGCCCAAACACGTAAACCATCTTTCTCTACGCTCCCAGGCACGTTGGCAGGGAGCTTGATAATGTGGGGCAGGTGGAACTTAAATGAGTGCTCATGCGAGATGTGGGTGATGCAGGAGCATAGCAGCCTTTGATCACCTTGTCACAGTGCTGTCCCCATCATTTTAATCTTGCAAAGGTAATGAATAACATTTGTCAAATAGAGGACATTAATTTTCTATGATCACATGAAGATTTCAGATGTCCAAATAAGCCTCCCTTGATCAGACTTAAAGCAGATATACACACAGTCTAAATCTTGGGATGACCTTTGTTTCAGGAGTGCCTAAATACTAGAATATTAACATCAGATCATGTTTTTTTTTTGAGAACGTGATAATTCCTCATGTTTATTTCTCAATATATATAGTTTTGGGAGTTTTTTGCTAAGAATAGAAAGCTTTTGATGTAAATAATGTTTTATGAGTGCCCTGGGTATTGTGCTTACACATTAATGTAAAAATAATTTTTCTTCATAGATGGAGAGTCAAAGTCCTTGAACAAGAATTGGAAAGAACAATTGATTATTTTCAATTTCAGGTATGTGTGTGTGCATTCACATGTGTGTCCCATTCATTATTACCAGGTACAGGTGTGTGTGTGTTCATGTGTGTACCATTCATTATTACCAGGTACAGGTGTGTGTGTCTGTGTTTGCATACATGGATGTATGTACCATTCTTTATTATCAGGTACAGGTGTGTGTGTGTGTGTGTGTGCATGTGTGCATGTGTGTCCCATTCATTATTACCAGGTACAGGTGTGTGTGTGTGCATGTGTGTACCATTCATTATTACCAGGTACAGGTGTGTGTGTTGCTGTGTGCGTACATGGATGTGTGTACCATTCTTTTGTACCATTCATTATAAACAGGTACAGTGTGTGTGTGTGCACATGTGCATGTGTGTATCATTCTTTATTACCAGCTGCAGGTGTGTGTGTGTGTTTCTGTGTACCATTCATTATTACCAGGTCTACATATGTGTGCATACATGCATGCATGTACCACTCTTTACTATCAGGTACAGGAGTATGTGTATGTGTGTGTGCACATGTGCATGCATGCACCATTCTTTATTACCAAGTACAGGTATGTGTGTGCACACACAGGCATGCATGTGTCATTCATTATAATCATGTTTAGGTATTGTGTACATGTGTGCAAGCACAAATGAACTGCTCCATCAGTTGTACACTTTTGTTTAGAATGTCACATGTGGCTAAGACATTTCAGCAGTTTCAGGATTTCAAAGAGCTTGACACAAGAATTCTTAGGTATCATGTCCCCTGCTTTGTTGTAAAAGTACATTAGATTTCACAAATGAAAATTATTGACCAAAGAACCTAAAGTGGAAGTGTACTAATTATATTTTAATTGTCTTCACATATACCTATAATGCGTGATGTGTACATGAAAATTTGCATCAATATTGTTGTTACTGATGTTAGTGATATTTGGAATAGTTTTGACTTGAGTTATTTCCTAAGCAAATGATAGGTATGTTTTTATACAAGAAAAGCATACATTTAAAATATTCTGTTTTTTAGATTATTTATTTGAAGAAAAATGCAAATGACAATTGGGTAAGTATCAAATTCCCATAAAACTTTTTACCTTTTATAAATCAAGTTATGATTTTACTTCTAGAAGATAATACTGAGCAACTAAAATGAAGAAAATAAATTACTATGTAAAAGAATCACTTTATTCTAATTGCACCAAAAGTGGAATTACCCTTCTTGTGAGAATTAACGCATTGACCAATCCATACAGTCTAGTTTTAGCACGTTGCTATTTCGAAAGGAACCTATACTGTCCGCAAGGGTCAGAAGGATGTGATGTGCATATACAAAGATCATGGTCACAGATTCACATTTTTGGGGCATTGGATTACCCCTTGTTATTTATGAAGAAACAAAGTTCTCTGAATCATTTTAATCGTTTGTAAACAATGGGGTGGATAAAGCGCTAAGTTAACTAAGCCCCTTCTAGTTCTAAAATTCAGAGTTCTTTAAATATTTATTTACTCACTACATATTAAGAAGTGGATGATTGTGAACACTGGTCTGTGCTGCAGAGGAACTGCATGAGGTTATGAGGTGTCTTTCGGGGAGTCCCTGACACAGAGAGGTGGGGGAGGCTACTTTTGCGCCTTTTAATGTTCTAGGCACTGTACTTGAAAATAGTGTGAAATAACATCCATTAAGTCCACTTAATAACTGTGAAGTAGATTTTATTATTACAGATTTTATAGATGAGACAACAGCCCAAGGTCACATGACTAGGAAGTGAAAAGTAGAGATTGCAATCCTGATCTTTCAGAGCCTAAGTCTTGTGCATTTTCTGTCACTTTGCATTGAATTTATTATTTAGTAAGTTTGACTTTAAGTTAAAAGATACAGAAAGTGTGCCATCTAGATTTCAATGAAGCAGTATTTGTCACATCCACTACAAATAGCATATACTTACTGAAAGTTCACATCAGGGCAGTTATTTGATCTAGCATTGACCTAGCATTTTGGATGCCAGTTAGAATGCCTGCATCACATACAGGGTATTTCTCTTGAACTGTTCCTTCAATTTCCTTACTTCCATCTTTGCCCTGGCCCAGTTCCAGCTCATGTTGGATTTGGGAAGTGAAGCAGAGTATAAGGAGTTTATTCCATCGATCTGCCTCCTCACAAAAATAAATATGGCAACCCAAATTCAGATGATGTACAAAGCATGCATTTATACACATTTTGAAAATATTTCTAAGATTTGTTTACTTATTTGAATCATAGAGGGGGATGCAGAGAGACATTGAGCATTCTTCCATCGGCTTGGCTGGTTAACTGTCCAAAATGGCCACAAAATGTGTCTAGATCTGATTGTATCCAGGATCTAGGAACTCCCCATGCAATCTCCTATGTGGTTGCAATGAGCCATCATTCCTTGCCTCTAGATCACATTGGCAGGAAGCTCTGAATGAAACTTAGAGTAGCTGTGACTTGAACCAAGTTCTCTAATATGCATGTTGTTTCTAGTCCTGTGGTGCCATGAGGATTACTAAAAGCTCATATGAGCATTTCACAAAAAGTGGAGTACATTATATCCTATCTATGTAGCCTTATTTCTTAATGTGTTACAGGTGTATTTTTGCCTTTCTAAAACCGTTTTTATATCATTTTATGCTACAATTCCATAGGCCCTGAGATTTCCCTTACCCCTTTCCCAAGTTCCCTTCCCCTACTGAGTTCCCCTATATTATTACTATAACACGTAATACATAAACAGCCATATGTCCATCATTGTAGGCATGGACCATGGCAAGGAGCCCAACTGTGTAGCCTTATTTCTTAATGTGTTACAGGTATTTTTTAAACAAATATTTCATAATTTATTTTAAAAAGTCATGTTCAATTAATCTGTTCGTTTTTCATTCTTTCCCTTGTAATTTCAAATAATTTTGGTTCCACATATCAATAGGTCAGTAGTTTATTTTAGTAATTATCTTTGGCATGATTTCTTAGTAAAAATTTGTTATATCATTACATGTAGGAATAATATTTACACATGTATTTTTATATGATGGCAAGGTTTACAAATAAGTGATTCATTTTGTAAATATTTATGTGGTTTATTTCTGCAAGCTGTTTCTACCATGCAGTTCACTTTTTAATAAATACCAGAGTAATTACTTTTATTTTTTAAAAATGCAGATTAATTTCTTTTTATTGTAATAAATTATAAATTAAGTGACTTTAACTATACTTATGTGATAAGCCTAGTGAATCATATGGTTTTCCCAGTCCAAAGTTTCACAAAATGATTGTGCAAATGATCTGGAGATCTCTCAGAATGAGGTTAACCTTTCCACATGAATGGTTGTGATTATTGCATGCTGTTGATATTCACTTGGTTGTGCAAGCTTTGTTCTCTGTAACATTTGATTTTATCTTTACCTCGTACTAAATAAAATGGGATATGATTTATGCAGCACCATGAACTTACTGGAAGTACAACATGCATTGATAATTTCATCTACTTTTTAAAATAGCATTTAGCCACATGCTGCAAAACTGTTTTAGACCTTTATGGTTTCACAGAATCATAGTGAATTTTCTGTAGCGATGATCGCCTTGAGGCAAATATACAAAGCTGCCATGTGTAATGATTCTGAGTCTCTGTTGCCATTGCCTGAAGCTTGCATCCTCCCACATTGCCCTTAGCATATTACTTGACTCATCGAACAGTCCTCCATCTCACATCAGAGGGCAGCATTCATTGGCAAGTGCACAAGTCATCTCCAGTTTTAGGCCCATGTCATCTGCTTACCTGAAATATTTCCTTTTCCAAAAGATCCTTCAACTCAAAATGTTTTATCTGCATTTCGTTTCAGTGGATGCATACATTGACAGCGATGTTTGTATGCTGTAGGATGTTCATGCTCATTTTCATCTAACATTTGTCTGCATGTTTCTCCATCTTTTGTTATTTTTCAGTGGGCAGCTCGGTTTGCCGAGAGAGAACTCCATGACTTAAAGAAAGAGTATGTTTGTAAAAGGAAAAGGTAAGTTTCTTAATGGTAACACTTAACAACTTTTAGCTCTTTTATTGTTACTTTCTTGATTAGATAATATTATAGGCTAAATAATGAAATTTCAGTGATTCCAACATTTTTCATTGTAAAGTATTTACAATTTTTAAATGCTTAAATTACCTGACATATAAGTTGAAAGAAACTTCATTGATTTTTATGTATACTTTTATGTTTTTCAGTATTTAATATGGACTAAGCTAGTCATTTATTCTAGGATTACTAATTGAGAAACATGCTTAAATCTCCAGACTGAACAAGTATCTTTGCAGTGAAAAAGGCAAAAATTCAGAAGCTTCAGGAAAAACTTAAATAATAAGTGTATAAAGAAAGTGAAACAAAATGTCATCAGTGACAAAGAGTATAGGACAAGCTGCACTGGATGCCAAGAAAACTAGACTCCAAAGCCTAAGTGTATATTTCATATTCTGTTTCTGTGATTACTAGACATTCACAATTCATGATTCATTTATAAAATATTATTTGATCTTTAACACTTTCCTCAAGAAAGTATTGAAAGTAATATTTGACATTCTAATCTATTACACAAAGGCTTGTGTAATCATTTTCATGTGAATACTTACTGTCCGATCACCTTAAATTAGATCACAATTGATGCTATCTGACTGGGTCAGGGGGTTCAGTTCCATTTAATTTTGCACGCATCCATCTCTAATATGTATAAAGCTGACACCTCTCCTTTGTGCTAATTGCTCCTGCCCAGATATTCTATGTCTTAGTTAAATATTCATTTGTCTAGTTTGTCAGGGTGAATCCTCAAGCTATACTAGACTTCAGTTTTTCTATCCTATATTAATAAGCTCTTTATGACATTTTAAATGCTAGAGAGGAACTTCTTATTAAGGAAGATTTCTTTTGCCTAATGGGATGGAAGCACATTATTCAAAATTGAGTGGCCTCATGGGTTCTGGCTTGGTGAGGGTGGAGAACAGTGTAGAGACCATTTATCATGGAGTGGGTCAGGAATCAGAGAGAGACTGGAAACATACTCTGCTTCTATAACTTTCTCTCTCTAGAGATCTGCCTTCTCTTGGCAACCATTCAGGGACCTACAACCTTTCTTTAGGTGCAACTAGCTTCTAGATGATATGATTTGATCCTGCCTCCACCATCAATGAGCTATCATTAATCATTAGCCTTTCTACTTTGAAAATAGAAGATCGAATTCAGGGAGGCAAATAATAACATTTTTTACTCATTTTATAAATGTAATTTGACCACTTTTATGGTCTCTGCCCTCTTTTTATGTGTTTATTTGGAGATTCCCAGTGCCGCTCTCCTTCCTCTCTCCTCATTCTACCCCATACTATTTTCTAGTATGTTATTACAATAGTATTACTCTTTAGCAACAGCCATGAGTGCGTCATTTGTTGTTGAAGTGTATCATGGGGTTGTAGGTATAACTAATGATATAGAATCTAGTATCAGACTGTCACGGTGTACTTGACAGCCTTACTTGGAGTCCTCCTTTCAGTTGGGAGTAGAGATGCAAGCCAAAACATATCTTACATTACTGGTGTGCCATCCTCCATTTTCAAATTCATCTATTGGAATATATGTCTATACTTTTTACCCATATTTCTATTCTTTTTGTATTTTGTGTGAGTTTTTCTCATCAGAGAAAATATATTATTTATTTTGGGGGAAACTACATCCAAAAAGTAGATGCACCACATTGTTTTTGTTTTGTATAACCAATTCCACTTTCAAAGGGTACCTGGATTGTTTCCATTTCTTTGCTGTCATGGATTGTGTTGCTGTAAATATAGGTATGCAGGTCACTTTCTCATATTCCGATTTCAATTCATGTGGATATATTCTCAGAAGTGGGATGCCTCAATCATATGGCAGATCAGTTTCCACTTGCCAAAGCACTCTCCATACTGATTTCCATAGTGGCTTTACAAGGTACTCTCTCCACCAAAATGGAGCAGGTGTGCCCTTCTCCCTCATTCTTATGAGTGGTGGTATTAGTAGATTTCTGTGTGTAGGTCTTTCTCACTGGAGTGAGGTGGGACCTCAGTACGGTTTGTATTTGCATTTCTCTAATGGCTATGATGCCTGAGCACTTTTTCATGTCTGCCAGCCATTTGAATTTTTCCTTTTGACAAATTCCTGCTCATGTCCTTCATCCATTTCTTAATGGAGTTGTTTGTTTGGCTGTTGTTTGAGTATCTGATGCTCTTGTAAATCTTGGATGTTATTCCACTATCTGTTGTATATTGTGCAAAGATTATTTTTTTCCATTTGGTTGATTTACAGACTGTTTTTCTCCAAGCTGCCTACTATTATTCTGGTGTAATCCATTACCACTTATACCTGAGTCATTCCAATAGCTTCATGAGATCTTCCTGTTTTCATTGTTGTCTTCAAAGAATCATTCCCTGGCTACATAATTAAAACATTATGTGAAACCCCTTTCCCTATTCTATCCTTTATATTTTTCATAGCCCTTATTATTTTTGTTTGTCGTCCTTATTGTCGTGTGAATGTTTGTTAAAAGCGCTTTCACTTTTAAGGTAAACTTTATGAGAGAATGGTGTTCTCCTGTTTTGTCTGTGTCTAAAGCTATGCAAGCCTGAATACATGTGAGACTGAAGCCAGAAATCGAGAGCTTCTTTCAGAGCTCCAGTTGGATACAGGGACCCAGCTACCCAAACACTTTTGTGCTGTTTTCCAGGCTGCATTAGCAGGGAGCTTTATTGGAGACCTGGAAATAGCCAGGTCTCAAACAAGCACCCATATGGAATGCTGGTGTCACAGGCAAGAGGCTTAAGATACTGTACCACAGTGCCAGCCTCAGAGATTTCAATTATGAAATATTTCTGTAGCTCATGGTTTTCATCATAAAGGGCAATAAAATACAACAATTTGATACTTCATTAGTAAATTAATTAATAAATTAATGAAGGGTGTTCCAGGCTAATTTTTAGTTTCTGTTTTAAAAAATTTCCTGCTTGCTAACATTTGTAATATAACATCAGTGCTAACTAGTAATTTATTAAGCATGTATTTCCAGCTGAGATTGAGCAAGGCAAAATAAGTTTCAATTCTCATTGTATAAACAAGTGTCTAATACACAGTATGTATTGTGCCACGTTTCGGTGGTTGTTAGTTACTTAGCTACTTACTGTGATCCCCAAGCATAGTACAGAAATGTCTTCCACTGTTCCTAAGTGTAAGAATGATACTATGTTTTTTAAAGAGGATGTATTTGTGTCAGATAAATTTTGTTTTGGCATTAATTACAGGGCTATTGACTCTGAGCCCAATGTTAATAAATCAATAATACTATATTAAATGAATCACAACTAAAGCAAACCTGTAACATAGTAAGTATTGGTTGACTGATGAAAGTGTTTTGTTATAATCTAGCGTGGATGTTGCCTTTTGTTATCCTTAGAAGTAGTGATATGTTGTGGGCTGAGGAGTTGATTTACATTCCTTAAGCTGAGCACTCAGGAATAGGGCCTAAGGCAGTAGCACCTAGCCTTTGCAGACTCATTGGCGTCCTATTGTCCTGTTGATGGGCTTGGGGGAAAGAGGAGAGAATATGGTAATAAAGAGGCTTGTGGAGAGACGGCTCGGGAGAGTCGGCTCCCAGCACTTCTAACACCATCATGGTCTCCGTGTGTCGGTGCTTTTCGCTCGGACATTCGCCGTGCCTACTATGCCGGCTCAGCTAGCCGCGACAGTGATACACCATTTAACACTTCAGGATTTTATCACTGATAAAGTATTTTCTTAATTCCTTTTATGGTCTAAAGTTAGATACCAGGGAACACAGAATTACTGAGAGAAAGAGAAAGAAATTTATCAAAAGAGAGCAAGGAAGGTGAACTTGCTGCTGGTTCATTCCGCAAGTCTGCAAGGCCACAGAACTTCTCCCGGAACAGAGATCTATCTACTGTTTCCCCTCTTAGGATACCTGAAATAGTCAGGGCTGGGGCAGAGCACACAAGCTTTAACCTGATCTCCCATTTGGGTACTAGGCATCTCAGATATCAGCTACCCTTCTACAGGAGCTGCTTTAGTCATTAAGATGAGTGTCTGCAAGGCATATGGGCAGCTTATGTTAAAATCTAAGGGTTCTATAAGTACTTATTATTGCAAATAGTATGCACACTAATAAAAATAGGCAGCACTTATTATACTACTGGCAGAATTTACTTTGGGTGTTGTATAATTTTGCTTCTTTCTGATTTGAACCAGAAGCCAACTCAAGATTTAAAACTGATATAAAATGATTTATTCATTTACTTATTTGAAAATCAGCATGAGAGAGAGAGCGAGCGAGAGAGAGAAACCTTGCATCTGCTGGTTGATACTTCACATACCTGCAGTAGCCAGCACTGTGCCTGGCTGAGGAGCTACATGTGGGATTCCCACATCATTTACCACCAATCTAAAACAACTGGAACCCAGTTTATTGTGGCTTACTCCTGTGTATCAAATATAATGCTGCTTTATATAGGAGTGGAAAAATAGTATTTGTATATGTTATTTCATTTCTTTTACCTTTTTAAATTGCATTTCATTTTATGACACAATTTCGAAGACTTTGGGGTTCCCCCAACCCCTCCCCATACCCTCCCCATGGTGGATTCGTCCACCTTGTTGCAGTATTATAGAAAAATCCAGTCATGATTCCTTCATTGCAAGCATGTACCATGCGTAGAGTCCAGCATCTTATTGTCCATATAAATTCAACAGTTTTGAGAATCAAAATGGTGGAATAGGGTATGGACACATTTAAACGGACGGAAAAACATTTAATCAGGATGAAGCAGAGAGGACATATTTCAGGAAATAGGAAAGTACAGAACAGCAGAGGGGTACCTGGAGACTGATAGACACAGGAAAGCACTTGGTACAGCAGTGTGGTGTTGCAGTGATTGATACTCCAGCATGGCAATCCAAACTCCACCAGCAGTCAGAACTCCACCAGCAACCAGTTGGGAAGGGACTTTCACTGGGAGCTCGGGAGGTGAACCCAGACAAAGACCTGTCCGTTCTGCTGGTCTCTTTGACCAGGAGCAGAGACAGAGCAGCAGATCCCAGACAGACTGTCAGAACAGGGTGGATTTCACAGCCTGGTCAGATTCCTAGATCCGAAATGGGCGCCATTTTGCATAAGGGGGAAAGGGCAGGGGACAGGATGGAGCATGCTCTGAGCTGGGAGTGAACTCATTTCTGAATCGGTGAACTGCAATGATGTGCCATTCTATGGGTTCCACCCAGGGCAGTTGTGGGTAGCCCTTGGATCTGACAGCCAGCAGATGAAGAACTCTAGTAGTGATACATCAGGTGCCATTTTGCACACTGTGGCAATAGATTTGGGACTGCAGGGGACAACAGTGAACTGCGCATGTGCTGAGCTCGCGAGAAGTTGTTGAGTTCAGTGGATTGCACTGGTCCCACAGGAAAATAATACCGACTGTGGCATGGTATCGGCCAAAATAGGTCTGTGTGGCACCCAGACCTAATGTCCAACAGGTTCCAACAAGATCAGTGCCACCAATAACCTAACTCTATAGCACGCCTGGTGTCTTGCTAATCCTGGTACCTGCTCCAACCGAAAGTTGGATAAAGGTTTCAGAGACAACAGTGTAGCCTCAGCATTCTATCACAAGAGGAGGAAAGTGGCGAGCCAGGAGACCACGGTGGAAATCTAACATAAGAACCCAGACCTGGAACTCGCTGGAGGTTGTGGCACAAGTGGCTGCAAGCAAAAAGTTGTGTATCAACCGCAATAAGTAAAATCGCATTGTAGACCTGTGCGTGACACAGCTTAGAAACCTGCCCTAAGGAGAAGACTCTGCTAACCAGAAGTGCAATGATCAAGAGCAAAAGAAGGGACAAAGGCAGAATGAATATTACTGAAAACTCCCCTGCAAAGGAGCAAAATGCTATGCCGACCTCAGAGTTCACTAAGGAAGACATCGAGAAAATGGGGGACACAAAATCCATAAGACTCATTTTAAAGATTCTGATCAAAAATGAGAAGCTCATGCAAGAGTTCAAAGAATTTAAGGAAGCAACAAAGTAAATCGAGGCTGGTATATCAGAAATTTAGAACATAGTAGAGCAAATTAAAAGTACAGTGGAGAGTCTCCAGAATAGAATGAAGCAAGCAGAAGAAAGAATCTCAGAATTGGAAGATATTTCCAGTCATGGGGGAAGCAAACAAAAAGCTGGAAGCAGAGCTGGATCAGGCCAAAAAAGTATTCAAGAATTGAAAGACACTATTACGAGGCCAAATACAAGAGTTATGGGAGTCCCAGAAGGTGCAGAAAGACAAGCTGAGTTTGCAAATGTATTTAATGAAAGACTAAAGGAAAATTTCCCTAATCTAGAGAAAGAATTGGGAAACAAGATCCAGGAAGGGCACAGAACTCACAACAGGCTTGATTAAAAGCGATCTTCACCACGACATATGATAATCAAGCTATCTTCAATTGAACATAAGGAAAACATCCTTAAATGTGCACGTGAAAAAATCAGTTGACATATAAAGGAATGGCAATTAAGCTCTCAGGAGATCTCTCACAGGAAACTCTACAGGCAAGAAGAGAATGGAGTGATTCTAAAAGAAAAAAAAAACTGTCGGCCTAGGATAATATATCTAGCAAAACTTTCTTTTGCCTGTGAAAATGAAATAAAATTCTTCCACAGTAAAGAAAAGTTGAAAGGAGTTTCCTCTTCCAAACCTGCCCTACAAATGATACTTCAAAATGTTCTCTTGACAGAGAAGAGGAATCGCACCCACCAAAACCAGAGGCAAATAGGAAGAACATCCTGTAAAATGACAACAGAAGACTAAACCAATGAACAACCCATTCCTAAAATGACAGGGCCAAAGTACCACCCATGTATATTAAGCTCTGTATGTAAATGGCTTAAGTTCAATCAAACATTATAGATTAGTAGACAGGATGAAAAAACAAAACCCATCTGTTTCTTGTCTGGAGGAGACACACTTCAACAAAGTTCAGCAGAAACCATATCACATGGGTTTTGTTATTTTCTGTTGGTTTCATCTCTTCAAAACACTTTGTTCTGATTAAATTCTTTAATGACTCATAGATCATACAGTAGCATAATTTTCTTCAAGAAGGTTCTTGATTTTCATTCTTCAGCTACACATTAGTGATTTAATAGCTTGTTTTTTAACTTCTTGGTTTTGTTAATTTCTTTTTTCTCCCGGGTGTTGATTTTGTTTTGTGTCTTTTCATTTAAGGGGATGTATAGTAGCTGTGTAATGGAGACTGTCATATCTGGTAACATGCCATTTAACTTCATGGCATTGTAAATTTCTAATTTTCTTTCTATTGTTGATTTTGTATCATGACTTTTCATTTAAGGGGATGTACAGTAGCTGTGAAATGGAGACTAACATCCAGATGTCAGGATGCAGTGTGGTATGCATTTCTGCTTCCAGACAAAGGTGGACTTACAATGAAACTGTTTACTATATGTTGACAATAGGATTCTGGACTCCTTACCATTGTCCATGCTCACAATGATGGACATATGACTGAGCATGAAGAACTATATGTTAGTAATGATATAGAGGAACTAGGTGGGGGAGGAGGGAATTAGGAGGAGTAAGGGAATGTGGAGCTGTATCATAAAATGATAGCAATAGTAATAAAATGTAAAAAAAATATAAAAATTCAACAGTTTCTTGGGGAGACCATCTCTGGTCTGAAAGCAGAGCTGGCAAAATATCATCCTGACCAATTAAAAGCCACACATAACATCAACAACAATTTACAACATTACTGAATTAATTGGCATGGTATTGAGTACCCAATATGTTAGAAAATGCAGGTTCTTAAGCACATCCTGTGACTTCTTCATTGACATTTTTATTTTAGATTATACACAACCGGCTGCTATGCACCTTTAAATGGTTATAGGGTACTATTCAGCTGTCTCGTGTCTATTTTCATTTTAGTATTTAGTAGTTCATAGTGTTGAAGCATAATTTTTACTGAACTTGGTGGATTTTAGGATAGTTGAGACTTGCTTATAATTCTAACAAGGCATATGTCAACAGTTGAGGCACAGAACCGTTTTTGGAGGGGTGTGCAGAGACATCTTCAATACCTTAGTTAGGAGTAACTAATTTTTGTGTCCTACCTAGTAAGATATATGTGAGTCCAAGCTGACCATTTCCTGTCTGGTTCTAAGTTTTCCTTGTTGTTCTATGCCTATCTATTCTAATTTTGTGGGGGAATGGCTCCATAGTGACCCTGATGGTCATTGCAAGAGAGGGTGGGGATCCAAAGTTGGAAATAAGTAAGGACCAGAGAAAGCTCCCCTCTTGAGTTTCGAAGGGAATTTACTGTTCTTCTGTTTCTGCGGACTGCTCAGGACTCCCAGCTATTGTTCCAATGACATTAGATCCTGTGAGGAAGGATTTGGGCTTCTTCCATCCCATGTGGGAGATCCAAAAGGGAGTGGATGACTTAAAGGTTCTTGGCCTACAAGGGTAGTCCAATTCCCCGTGGTCTCCTTGGCAGTTGGGATATAGCCCTTGGTGCCTGTACTGATAGTCCTTGGTGAGGATCCAAGAGTCTCCAGGGTTGGGATACAAGCCTCCTCCTGTCCACCTGCTCCACTCTGGGGTCCCCCCCTCCTCTGTGCATGTGACCTCCTGTTACAAGGTTGTCAGGATCACTCTTGATTCCTCCTGTATGCCTTTATGGTTTTGCTAATGTCTAATGCTGATTCGAGTATGTTATCTATAAGTTATCTGTTATATTCATTTATTTTGCCTTTTAAATCTTGTTTCTGTGCCAGATTCATATACAAAACTCTGGAGACTGTTGTGATAGCAAGATTATTTTGAGAGTTGTTGCTTTGAAATTTGAGTGTGTAGTGTTATTTCTACATCAGAAATGCTTGCATATTAGTTTTTCATGTTGTGTTTGCAGTGATAATTATGGATATTTTTATGGGAGACTCCAGTTTTGATACAGTTAAAACAATACAAGTCTTTATGACATGCTTTGAATACATTATAAATTTTCACTTTTCCTTTGAGGCACCTGATGATCGAGGAAAACTCCCAGCCAGAGAAGAAAGCTATCTCGATTGTTGATGCAAATTTCAAATCTACAAGAGAAGTTGACTTATATTGGTATTAATGCTTTTTCTTTTGTGACCTGGAGAATAGCCAGAAAAATATTTAAGCAGCCAAATATAAGTAGTATATTTTGCTACTTTTTAATTTCAAGTCCTTGCTGTTATGAAATTTCATAGAAAACCTTAAAAGGAAAAGCAATATCCTTTCAGCATGTGTGATTTTTTTAATCTTATGTTTGAGTATGGACCAGTCTTACCTATTACATCAGGGAATTTATGGGTAGACATTTAATTCAAGGTTTTTACTCTCTAGTTCCAATGGAGAGGAATGTGTAGGATATGAAGGGATTCGGCATATGGCTCATACATATAAAGGAATGTATGAGCCATAATTAATATTTGTATAGGTTTAGAAGAGAGTAAGTTTACTTTTTACCTTGAAGCTTTCCTTACTTCACAAAGGGGACACTGGAAAACCTAAACACAAACGGTAAGATTCAGCTGTATTTGCATACTTGGGATACTTCATTATATGTCAGGAAGAGTAGTGTTGGGTCGGTCTTATTTTAACAAAGGAAGTAGCTGATTTGTCTTCTTTTTTGATTTATTCACTTGAAAGAACAAATATAGAACCTGGAGGTAGGGGGAGAGAATTACACACACACACACACACACACACACACACAAAGAGATACACACAAAGAGATACACAATCACACTGAATGGGAGGGACTGACCCTTCCATCTGCTGATTAACTCTCCAAATTGTCACAACACCCAAGGCTAGGTCAGTCTGAAACCAGGAGCCAAGAGCTTCCTTTGGAACTCACCTGTTGATACAAGGGCATAAGCATAAAGGTCAGCATCCTTTACTTTTGCAGGCACATTATCACAGTGCTGGATTGTATGTGTAGTAGTAGCTAGGATTTAACAGGTATCCATATGGGCGTCAGGTGATGTAGGTTGCCCTCTGTGCCACAACACCAGGCCCTCATGTGCAGTCTGATAAGGTCTATAATTTTGTGAGGGAAATAATTCATTTCCTTTAGTCATTTAAAGATTATAAATATCTGGATGAATCTTCATCATATACTTACAATACTGTATGTACTGTTGTTTTAGGAAAACTTAATGAGTAGAATTTATATTAGATCAAAAAAAATGAAAATTCTATTTGGTATTTCTCAGCATGTGCAGTTTTTGTTATTTGTTCCAGTAAATAGGTTGTTCTTGATGTATATATTTTTAAGTAGAGTATATTATTTTATTATGGTGATTACATATGAATAATTGAAAATGTATGTCTTCTAAATAGCAAAAAAGCCAAAGATACTGAAGAAAGAGTGGAAAAAACCACTGTTTATTACCAAGGAAGGGTAAGTGTGTTTTTGTGTTTGTTGAATGTGTGTGTTGTGCATGTTTAGAGTGTGTATGTATTAGATCCTGTGCCTTTATGTAGAATGGAAAGGGAGAAGTGATTCCTTTACTGGTTTTATATCTTTAAGTGCTAAATGTGGTGTTCAGTCATTTCCATTTTTTAGTGATTCAAAGAATGTGTAATAAGAAAAAATCTCAAGTCACCATGTCTCCTGTCTTTGACAACAGGAATTACATTGCAGAAATAAAAATAGATTTTAAATCACCAGTTGGGTCTCCTATTCAACTAGGCTATTTATCTGTTAACTGAAAGTTCCTTTTGTGGCTGAATACTGACAAGGGAACATAAACCAAAAGCTTTATGAATTACAAATTTTAGCTGCCTTTAGTGTACTTACACATGATAGATGATGTGTTCATGAAATTTTGGAGAAAATTGTGTTTACAGACACAAAATGTGCTTGGATTATTTCTTAACTTGTGAGTTACTTCCTATGTTAAAGACAGATATTCTTTTTGTTTAAGAAAACTAATTTTCAAGCATTCTATTTTTCAGGTTATTCATTGTAAGAAAAGAGCCCACCATAATTGGGTAAGTTAAAAATTGCCTTAAAGATTTCTCTATTTCTTAGAATGAATTTTGCTTTTCCTTCTGGAAGATAATGCTAGGGATTTAAATTTATAAAAAAGATGGTATATTAAAAAATCAGTAGTGGTATTACATTCCATTTGGAGAAATAATACATTATCAAATGGTGGTTATTCCAACAGTCTTCTTTTAGCATTTTCTTCTTCCAAAGTAGGCTAGAAGAGGGTGAGAGGGTTAGAGGAACTTGGTACATATGCTCATGTTTATATATTTACATTTTGGGACATTGGATTGCTCCTTTTTATCTAGAAGAGCCTGAAAGGTCTCTGGATCATTTTACTCATTTGTCAAACAAATGGGATTAGAAAAAGAGCTAGCTAAAGCCCTTTCTAGTTGTAATATTGAGGGTTCTCTTAAGTGATTCTGAGTGTTGGTACAAATTAAGAAAAGGGTCATCTGGGGAACTAATTGTGCTGCATGATGAGGAAGTGAAGTGGCTGTAGACTTTGAACAGTTAGAAGGAAGAGCAGAGCTAGAGCTGTTGACAGTAGCTGTCTACTGGGGAGTGCCTGTCACAGGGAGGTGGAGACAGCATTCAGGGATGTTTGTCAAGTGCTTGACACTGATAAGCATTAAGTCAGTGTTAACTGGTGTTACCATTGCTATTATAGTGAAGACTTGCAAGTCTGAGAGGAGCATAGAATGAGAGAGTGGTGTGTTGACTGTCAGGTCCCTCCCCTCTCTGACATTCTGTTTGTTTTGGTTTCCAGAGTTCAAGTGAAGATTCATTAGTGAATGAGCTAGCATCATTATAGACTCATTTTTCTTCACCATTTTTCAGCACTTTCTAAATACATATGCATATTATTATCAACATTTAGTCATTTTATATGAAAAGACAGATTTACAGAGAGCAGGGATACAGAGAGAAAGATCTTCCATCAGCCAGTTGACTTCCCAGGTGGTTGCAATGGCTGGAGCTGAGCCATTATGAAGCCAAGAGGCAGGAGCTTGTTTTGAATCTGCCATGAGATTGGGTGGTCCCAAGGCTTTGGGCCATACATTACTGGTTTTCCCAGGCCACAAATAGGGAGCTGGATGGGAAGTGGAGCAACTGGAACATGATCTGGTACCCAGATGAAATCCTGATGCATGCAAGGCAATAACTTATTTTTAAAAGATGAAGATGATATCTATTAAATTCTTGCTATTTTAGGCAAGATACTTAAAAGTAGTTTGCACATGTTTCTTACTAAACCCATTTAATAAGTATAAATAAGATTATACCATTTCAGGCATTATGATGAGAAAATGGCCCAAGATCACATAATTAGATAGTGAAGGCTAGAGATAGAAATCATAGTCTTTTAGAGTCCAGTGTTTATACATATTCTGTTAGTTTTTGTAGAATTCTTGTTTGGTAAGTGTGACTTTAACATTAGTACATATAGAAGGTGCGCCATCTAGATTTCAGCAAAATGCTATTTTCCAGATTTAAGAAAAGTAATATAGATTACTGAAACAATCAAATCAGTGCTGTCATTTGGTCTGGTGTTTTAGAATGCTAATTAGGATGCCTGCAACACAGACTGGGGTAACTTGGGTCAACTGCTGATTGCAGCTCCTGAAATTTCCTTACTTATATTTTGCCCTGGGCCAGTTTCACTGTTGTTAAGTATGCAGAGTGAAACATTGGTTGAGTGCTCATTATGTGGATCTTATCCTCACATAAATGACTACACCGATCATCGTTCAGATGAAACAGAAATTGTGTGTGAGTGCTGTGTTTGTGTGTACTTTTTGAAAACCATTTTTAAGGATTATTTACTTACTTGAATTCTGGGAAAAGGTATGAAATGAGAAAGAGAGAAAGAGAACAATGATTTATATATTTTCTGCTCTCAGAAGACCACAAATCAAGGAGCAGGACCTTCCAGAACGCAGGAGCCAGTAGCTTCAGGCCTCCTAGGTGTGGCAGTGATCCATCCTCCCCTCCCTGTAAGGCACATTGGCAGTAAGTTCTTTGTGAAGCTTAGAGTAACTGTGACTTGAATCAAGAACTCTGATATGGGATGATGGTAAACATAGAGATGGCCGAACCTGCTGAGCTACGAAGTTTATGAAAATTTAACAAGAAAGGGGCTGTGCTATATCTTATTATTTGCATCCTGAATTCTTAATATATTATAGAATTTCTAAAGAATATTTCACAATTTATTTTTCTTTACAAAAAGGCAGCTTTCACACTTGATGAACTTTGTTCTGTTTCTACTCTCTTTTCCTTATAATTTCAGCTGTTTATTACTTGTTTGACTTCTTTCTCCGCCCAGTTAGAATTATTGCTTTCTTCCTTTGAACTTACTTACTTGTATGTCTGGTGATGAATATGTCTTGTATGCCTGGTGATAGATTACTGAGGTCATTTGTACAAAATGTTTTAAATTAATATACCTAAAATTAAGAAATTTTCTGTATTCCAATGCATATTTTAAAAGCACGGTACTATCCACATTATTTTTCCCTCCATCCTTTCTTATTTTTCTATTTTAGCTTTTACAGTGACTTACCTTCCATTTAACTTTATAATAAATTGTACCTTCCTCTAAATAAAAAAACTCCAAAAATAATAAATAGAAAAAGTAGTGTTCCTCAGATGTACAAAGGCCATGAAAATGACCAAAATTCAAAATATCATGTATATATGTGTGTGTGTGCATATATATATATATATATTTTTTTTAAAAAGATTTATTGATTTTATTACAAAGTCAGATATACATAGAGGAGGAGAGACAGAGAGGAAGATCTTCCATCCGATGAATCACTTCCCAAGTGAGCTGCAACAGCCGGTGCTCGCCAATCCCAAGCCAGGAACCTGGAACCTCTTCCAGGTCTCCCACACAGGTGCAGGGTCCCAATGCATTGGGCCGTCCTTGACTATCTTTCCAGGCCACAAGCAGGGAGCTGGATGGGAAGTGGAACTGCTGGGATTAGAACCAGCGCCCATATGGGATCCCGAGGCGTTCAAGGCGAGGACTTTTAGCTGCTAGGCCACACCGCCGGGCCCTTTCTGTATCTTTTAGATATAGATATGTAACATACATACATATATGTATATTTTTCAGCTGTCAATTATCTACAAATAATTGAGCACATAACATATATTCGTGGGACCTTTTTTTTTTAAGGATAATAGTCTCCATTTCTATATGTATTGGGAAAGACAAGGTTTCATTTTTTTATATAACTGAGTACTATTAACATTGTATCTGTGGAAGTGAAAATATTTCTAAAAACCATTTGAGAAAATAATTAGGATATTAATGAAGGAGAAAGCGAGGAAGAACATAAATATGAATAAGAGTGAGAGTGCTGTTTCAGTCCACTGAAAGTAAACTAGTCAGAGCCCAGATGGTTGAAGTTGAGAGCTTGGACCTCAGTCTACATCTCCATTTGAGTGACAAGGGATCCAGATACTTAACAGTTATCAGTGTCTTCCAGGATTTGTTTAATCAGGAATTCAGAACAAGGAGATGGAGCCATGAATTGAACCCAAGTACTCTAATGTGGGACATGGCTGTCTTTAGTGGCAGCTTGCCTTCAAGGCCCAACAACAGCCCTTACTGTGATCATTCTTTGTGTCTTTACCCTGAGATAGTTTCAAGTTACATTAGTGAGCGAATGTCACTTTTTCGTCAGCAGACCTCTTAGAAGGCTTTGTGGATGTGAGTGCTCAGTGTTTGAACACAGTGATTTGGAGTATAACATAGTCATTGGCTGAAATTTGTCTTAACCTTTGAGAATAAGCTGTAGACTCAGAACTAGGTGTTCAGTTCATGTGGCAGTAAAGATGCTGCTTAGGATACCTGGTCCTCTGTTGGACTGCCTGATTTAAATCCAGGCTCCCCTGCTTCTTACCCAGATTCCTGCTAATGTGCACCTTAGGCTAGAGCAGCTGATGGTTGAAGAATTTGGTCCCTGACACCCATGTTGGAGACCCAGATTGAATCCTGGGTTCTTCTTTAGTCCGGCCTGTCTCTGGCTGTGTGGCAAATGAGGAGTGAACAGGTGTTGGAAAAAAATGTCTCGTTACTATTCAAATAAAAGAATAAGAGGGGTCTTAACTATTAGTACTGAGTTTGTATGTATTTGTTTTTGACCATATGTCTTTAGTGTTGGTTATTATCTGATGCTTCTCTGCCTAGTACATAAAGACAGATGTGTTTTATTAATTTGGCAAAAGATTCACAAATTGACCTAGTAAAATACACTAGAGGCTAAAGTCCTGGCATTGCATTTTCAGGGATCCAAGTTGGGTACAGGTTTATGTGCTAGCCACCCCACTTCCCATTTAGCTCCCTGCTTGTGGTCTGGGAATATTGTTGATGGCCCAGTCTTGACCCTGCACCTTCAGTGGAGACCCAAAAGAAGCTCCTGGCCCCTGGCTTTGAATAGGCTCAGCTTGGGCCATTGTAGATGCTTGCGGAGTGATTCGGTGGATGAAAGATAGTCCTCTCTGTATATCTGACTTTCAAATAAAAATAAATATAATTTTATAAAAATAAATAAAAGATCAAACAATTTTGATTCCATATTGGTAATCATTCAATAATTTGTTGATTTCAATAATAATGATTTTGGCATAGTTTTTCACCAAATGTTGATGACATCATAAATATTGGAGTTGGTTAATACATGTAACCTTTTCTGATATGAAGGATACTAATGAATGAGATATGCTTTGTGTGCTTCTGTAATTTGGGGAGTCAAGTTTCTTTCTACATTGGAATTAATTTTAAAGTAAAACTTTGTTACTGGATTCCATTTTATTTGTAGAAATTGCAGATTAAGCTAAATGCCTCTACCATGATTGTAAATTAAGTGACTGTATCTATCTTTAAATGTTAAAATAAATTGATCGTAATAGTTTCTCCAGTCCAAAGTCTCACATAATTGTGCAAATGATCTGGAGATCTCTCAGAATGAGGTTAACCTTCCACATGAATGGTTGTGATTATTACATGCTGTTTATTCACTTGATTGTGCAAGCTTTGTTCTCTGTAACATTTGATTTTATCTTTACCTCGTACTGAATAAAATGGGATATGATTTAGACAGTGCCATGAGCTTACTGGAAGTACAACATGCATTGATAATTTCATCTATTTTTTAAAATAGCATTTAACCACATGCTGCAAAACTGTTTTAGACCTTCATGGTTTCACAGAATCATAGTGAATTTTCTGTAGCGATGATCGCCTTGAGGCTAATATACAAAGCTGCCATGTGTAATGATTCTGAGTCTCTGTTGCCATTGCCTGAAGCTTGCATCCTCCCACATTGCCCTTAGCATATTACTTGACTAATCAAACAGTCCTCCATCTCACATCAGAGAGCAGCATTCATTGGCAAGTGCACAAATCATCTCCAGTTTTAGGCCCATGACATCTGCTTACCTGAAATATTTCCTTTTCCAAAAGATCCTTCAACTCAAAATGTTTTATCTGCATTTCATTTCAGGGGATGCATACATTGACAGCGATATTTGTATGCTGTAGGATGTTCATGCTCATTTTCATCTAACATTTGTCTGCATGTTTCTCCATCTTTTGTTATTTTTCAGTGGGCAGCTCGGTTTGCCGAGAGAGAACTCGATGACTTAAAGAAAGAATATTTTTGTAAAAGGAAAAGGTAAGTTTCTTAATGGTAACACTTAACAACTTTTAGCTCTTTTATTGTTACTTTCTTAATTAGATAATATTATAGGCTAAATAATGAAATTTCAGTTATTCCAGCATTTTTCATTGTAAAGTACTTACTCGTTTTGTCCTTTGTTTTAAATACTTAGGTTACCTGAGTGTTTAATTTCCTATATAATGCTTATTTGCCTTATGTGTAACAGACATTTATATATATATTATATATTCACATATATATTTATATATTTTTATGCTTATATTTGTATTATATATTTATATATAACATATATTATATATCATATAACCATTATATATATATGTACATATATATATATATATAGTTCCACTTCCCTTTTCCCTATGCATTTTGCTGCTGACCAGTTATTCCTTGTCTTCATGAAAAAAATGTCGTTTGTCTTATTGTTAAGTTGACTGCTAAAGTCATGCTTTTCTTCTTTTATGTATATTAGTAAGATTTTTATGATGTTCTTTATAACACTTGAGAGGAGTTTCTTAGGAGGGTTGTTTTGTTTTGGCTCACAGGAGACACATCATCAAAAATTGTCTGATGTTTTGGAT